>NC_134117.1:47900625-48213437 GCF_040939455.1 Microcebus murinus | reverse complement strand
TTAAAGAAAGAGAGTAACATTGTTGCCTAATTAAAGAGAGTAACAGATGTTCACAAAGAAAAAAAGTGAAAAGAAAATGCATCCATTTGCTATACGAGATACAGATAAAACAGGTGACAGAAAAAATAAACTCAGCTGAGGAAAAGAAATACTGGAAAGGGACTTTCCAGACAAATATTAACAAATTTTCGATGGGTATAATATTAATATCATACCTTAATTTGTGTAAAATATTAAAAAATGCAAAAAGTTTCACTGTATATCAAAATATGGCTCATTCCAAAATATGTATAACTGTCATAAATTCATAAACATCAGAAAATATGATCAAATAAATTCATAAATCATAAGTCACAGAAGTACAAGAACAACTGAATATAACAGAAAATGAATAATAGTAAAATGTATGTTATCTTTCACTGCATGAGAAATCATCTAGATTAAAACTAATGATCAGACCATATTGATTCAAAATGGATCAAAGACCTATATGTAAGAGCTAGACTGAGAAAATATTTTTAAAAGATATGGCAGAAATAGGGTTACATTCCTAATTTGCAAAAAGCTGATACAAATGTGTTAGAAAAATATAACCAAATTAAGAAACAGGCAAGAAATAAGAACAGAGGGTAGTGTATAGAAAAAGAAATACAAATGATCAATTAAATATTACTTTTCATCTAAGAGATAAGATGACACTTTATTCCATCAATGAAGTATGTAAATTTGCATTCATATATATTTGGTGTGGTCAAAAATTTGGGGGGCATACTGATAACAAAATACTTCCCTGTACCCTGTATGTTATTTAGGGAAAATTGCAAAGTATAGAACAATATGTAGAGCCTGATTCCTTTTCAGTAAATAATAAAGTATCCAAATTGATGTACATGTGAGAATTCTTGTCATTGAAAAAATAGTGAAAAATGAAAAAAATCATTTGGGAAAAAAGACTTGGGGTGCAGAGGACTGAGGCTCTAAATGTGTGTTTATGTGCACCTGTGTGTCTATGGGTATGTGGAAATTGAGAAAATAATACACAGAGATAGTACACCAAGAAAGGCAAGATGAGCCACAACACAAACTAATTCAAAGGGAATCTGAAGTTGAGAATCAAGAATAACTAAATTTCTCTTCTCCATACAGCCTGTGATCCCGTGCCACAACTTTGCACTTACTTCAGGCGCTTCCCTATCTGAGTGGATGTGGAGGTTGGTGGAGGAAGAATAGTCCTGTGGGTCAGATCACAATGCCCTTATTGGCCTTACGGCAGAGCTGTCCCACACTCTATTCCATATTGTATATCTCGGACTCTCCAAACATTGTGGTAGATTCTCCAATTCACCTCGTTTTTGTTTTTTTGTTTTTTTTTTTTTCTCCAGCACTGCTTGTCCCATGCTGCTTCTCTGCAGATTTATGATGCTGTTCTTGTGGGAGACCCATCCACTCACCTGTAGCTGTCCGCGTTCTTCACCTCCTACTCTTGGAGCAGAGAGCCAGGAGGTCACCACTGATCTACCATTTTCCCTTTTCTTGAATTACTTTATTTTGAACATCAAAATACTTTTTGATAAAGGTACATCTCAATCAGTGTAAATTTGGGATAATTAAGGAGGTAATCAGACAGAATAGGTTTTAAAAATAAAACAAAAAAATCAAACATAGATTTACTCATTAGTTCAGGGGTACCTCACACTTGTAGGTATAGTGTTTTGTAGATAAACCTCTTACTTTAAAAAACAATGAAGTAAGTAGTTTTCTTATATAGAGTATAAATATAAACCTATATAAGAAATGATAAAAACTGTACTACTGTAAAGCAAATAAACTTCTGTGCCTTGAGATAGAATTTCCAGAGATCCCAACATACGTGGACTTTGAATCCACTGGTTTTTCAAAGAGGTTGAATAAATCTATTTACAAAAATGTAGGATGGCAACAAGACAATGTCATAAACTAATATATTACCTTTTTATCACGTGTGCTTAAAATATCTGTAAACTTCAATCCCTATTAAAATACCATCATCATTTTTCACAGATATAGAAAAAATAATTTTACATTTCATATGGAAGCAGAGAAGACCCCATATAGCAAAATCAATCCTAGGCAATAAAAACAAAATAGGAGGTATCAATTTATCAGACTTCAAGCTATATTACAAGGCTATAGTAACTAAAACATCTTTGGATTGGCACAAAAACAGGGACATTGACCAGTGGAACAGAACAGGTAACCCAGATATAAAACCATCCTCGTATAGCCATCTAATCTTTGACAAAGCAGACAAAAACATGCACTGGGGAAAAGAATCCTTATTCAATAAATAGTGCTGGGAAAACTGGATAACCACATGTAGAAGACTGAAACAGGATCCACACCTTTCACCTCTCACAAAAATCAACTCACACTGGGTAACAGACTTGAACCTTAGGTATGAAACTATTAGAATTCCAGAAGAAAATGTTGACAATACTCTTCTAGAGATTGTCCTAGGCAAAGAATTTACGAAGAAGACCCCAAAGGCAATCACTACAGCAACAAAAATAAACAAACGGGACCTGATCAAATTAAAAAGCTTCTGCACAGCCAAAGAAACTGTCAAGAGAACAAATAGACAACCCACAGAATGGGAGAAAATTTTTGCAAGCTACACATCTGATAAAGGGCTGATAACTAGAATCTATTTGTAACTCAAAATCAGCAAGGAAAAACCAAACAACTCTATCAAAAAGTGGGCAAAGGACATGAACAGAAACTTTCCAAAAGAAGACAGAATAATGGCCAACAAACATATGGAAAAATGCCCAACATCTCTAAACATCAGGGAAATGCAAATCAAAACCACAATGAGATATCACTTATCTCTAGTGAGAATGACCCTTATTAACAAGTCCCCCAACAATAAATGTTGGCATGGATTTGGAGAGATAGGAACATTCCTACATTGCTGGTGGGACTGCAAACTAGTTCAGGCTCTGTGGAAAGTAATATGGAGATACCTTAAAGGGATACAAGGAGATCTACCATTTGATCCAGCAATCCCACTACTGGGCATCTACCCAAAAGAACAAAAGTCACTCTATGAAAAAGACACCTGCACTAGACCATTTATAGCAGCACAATTCACAATTTCAAAGTTGTAAAAACAACCCAAGTTCCCATCAATACGTGAGTGGATTAATAAAATGTGGTATATGTATACCATGGAGTAGTATTCAGCTATAAGAAACAATGGTGATATAGCACCTCTTATATTTTCCTGGCTAGAGCTGGAACCCATTCTATCAAGTGAAGTATCCCAAGAATGGAAAAATAAGCACCACATGTATTCACCAGCAAATTAGTATTAACTGATCAACACCTAAGTGGACATATAGGAAAACATTTATCAGGTGTCGGGCAGGTGGGGGGAGGGGACGGGTATATACATACATAATGAATGTGATGCGCACTAACTGGGGGATGGACATGCTTGAAGCTCTGATTCAGGGGGGGTTAGGTGGGACAAGGGCAATATATGTAACCTTAACATTTGTACCCCCACAATATGCTGGAAAAATAAAAATTAAAAATAAAATAAATAAAATATCTATTAACTAATTGTAAACATTGAATATTATAAATTTAATAGTCAATCTATATCTCAGATGTTTTTTTATTCGAGTTGTTGATCAAATAAACATTTCATTAGCTCTTCTCTGAAAAATTTAGGGCTGCCTTATACATAGACACAGATACCATGTCTATGTGATTATAGTAGGGGCTAGAAGCCCTGTGAAAACCATTTAGAATAAGATGGAAGAGGGTGAGGAAAAGTTAAGAGAGCATATTAGTAACTCAAGCAAAAATATATAATGAATGTTGTCTCGTTTAGACAAAATACCACATTTATTCTTTTAGAAAGAAAGCAATGACAGAGCATCTACTTCCTGGATATTTGTTTGAAATTCTATTTGGCTAAAGACATCATCACATCTAATAAGCTCTCAACTGATAAGGTTGTCTTTCTGAAGGTAAAAAGTATTTTAAAAGTTGTGAATATCACAAGCTATCACATCACTAACAAACAGAACATTTATCAGTCAATGGATAGGTAGATACCCTTTCTCTTTGATTAAATTATAGGGCATCTATAAATCATGAATAAAGTTATACATGTTTAAGTGTTTAATATTTTGACCTGAATATCAAAAACATATGGTGACAATACTACTTTTTCCCATTTTCAACAATTTTCATTGTCTTTGTGTGGTATATGTGTTTCTGTGTGTAACAGTGTCTACATAGCATATGTATGTATATAGTATATGTAGTATAGTATATATAATATATAGTATATAGGTATATAGTATATACCTATATACTATAGTAAATAGTACATATGCAAGTGTATATATACCAATATAGTATAGCATATGGTATATATGTGTATGTGTTTATATATATATATATATATTATATATAACACGGATAAAGAGAGAATGTATAACCATATGGCTTTGATAATCACATAAGAATATTTAGCACTTTAATGTATACATCTTTTAGTTTTTAAAGAAATATTTTTTAATCTTAAGAAAAAGTCTATATTAAAAATAAGTTTTACCATATGGAACTGACATTTTGTTGGGTACAACTTTACTTCAGACTAGCTTAAGTTTCAGAACTAAAACTGCCATTTAGTAATTATAATACAATGAGAAAATTTCTTAATATCTTTGTATGTACTTGTCTGGAATTAAAAATTGAGATAAGAAGCTGTGCATCGAGGGATGTTATGAAGATTAGAGTGAAACATAACCATTTATGTCCTTAGCACAATGTTGACACATGTTATATGTTCAATGATAGTTAGCTTAAAAACCTGGAGGGCTATAATTGACAGAAGTTCCAAAGAATAAAACTTGTACCCAATTTGGAAGCCCAGGCAAATTTCAGTATGTTACGAAAAGCCTTTTTTATCAGTTTGTTTTAACAATAAAAGCTCGCTGGAAAAGGAATTGCAGCCTCATGAAACAATAGCTTGTCTATTACAGAATATTTTCAAACTAAACTCTTTCCTGTAATGCACTCATAGAAAATTATTATATATTATTTGTGTAGGATGCTAGGGTATGCAGATGAAGCCGTGTATGTCATATGTATGTTATAATCCAGTTAAATTATAATCCAGTAAGTTATAATCCAGTTAGACAATACTAGTTAGGGAGTCATCGTACTCTTTCCCTTTATACCATAAAGTCTGGTCTCCAAGATGGAACATCAAGCCACTCAGCAACAGGCCAAGACAGCTGAAACAGAGCTCCAACCCCCACATTTGCTCCTTTCCTTGCAGGAATATACTCAATGATGAAGATTAGTTCAAAGAACATATCATATTCTGACCCATTATATTGGCCACATCTCCTACCTAGAAATGGATCTTGTGAAGTGTGGAACGAGAAATGGAGAATGGTGCAAACATGAGAAGAAATGTCCTTTTCCTAATAGGCAGAGGTAAAAACGTGAGAGAATCTACTTTCCTACTTTTCTTCTCCTGCCCAATACATGCTTATTGTGTTCCTATGCACAGTTACCAGTCTGCTAGCTCTGACTCTACGTCCCTTATCTGCCACTGAAAAACCATGCCATTGTTCATAGAGTTTTATAATTATAATTCAATACTCCATTAATAGTAACAAAAATTTGTAATACATGCCTATTAAGTCTATCATGGGAAAATATATTATGAAAGAATAAGTCATATAAAATCAGAAAAGCTGGATACAAACTCTTGCTCAATTATTTTCTGGTTTCATTATCTTGGCAAGCCTTGAACTCTCTGAGCCTAATCTTTTTACTTTGAAAAAATAATAAGGATCAAAATATCTACCTCACAAAAATGCTGATTTTTTTCAACATCCTCATTGTGTTACCCAAAATTTCTCAATGTACTCAACTTATAAAATAAATTGATTAAATATTCTAGTGTTTTCCAATCTTCCTCAATGATTAGAAACATGTAGGAAGCTTGATAAACATTCACAGCCCTCTCCCCTAAAGGTTCTGATCTAATGAGTTTCATGATTCCGGAATATATGCATAATTAATAAAAACCTAAGATGATTTTATCACTACTAAAACTTAGGAAACAGCGTCCTAGGATATTTTAAAAATACACATTTCTGGACACTAACTCAAATCTGACAACTTCAACTCCAGAAGAGAGGCCTGGTAACCATAATATTAATCAGTAGCCGAGGTGATGACTAAACATGTCTGAGAAACTACTTTGAGAAACTGTGTGACTATTAAAGTCTTATCCAGCTCCAAAATTCTGCAAATATTATACATATTAGATTTGGGACCAATTTTTATAAGAAGTATACTATCCCACACATAAGACCCTGTTTCAACTGTCAGTAACTGAAATTACTCTCAACATGTGGAAAGTACAAAACTCAGTAACTACCATTTGATCCAGCAATCCCACTACTGGGTATTTACTCAAAGGACAAAAAGAGATTCTATAAAAAAGACACCTGCACTTGAATGTTTATAGAAGCACAATTCACAATCACAAAGATGTGCAAAAAAGCCAAGTGTCCATCAATACATGAGTGGATTAATAAAATGTGGTATATGTATACCATGGAGTATGACTCAGCCATAAAAAATGGTACACTAATTAATACCTGCTATATTAACCTGTATGGAACTGGAGCCCATTCTTGTAAGTGAAGTATCACAATAATGGAAAAACAAAGACCACATGTACTCACCATTAAATTGTTACTAATGATTAACACTTATGTGCACATGTGGAAGTAACATACATAGGGGATTGGGGAGGGTGGGGAGGGGAGGGGTAAATTCACACCTAGTGGGTGTTATACATGGTATCTATGGGATGGGCATGATTGTAGCTTTGACTCAGGTTATGCAAAGGCAATTTATGTAACCAAAGGGTTTGTACCCCTGTGATATTCTGAAATTAAAAAAAAAAAAAAAGAAAACTCCATAAAGGAGTACTTTTGTATCTGTCTTGCCATTTTTATGATTAGGGAGAGCCTAAAGATAGTTCCAAACACCATGTGTACTCACCATTAAATTGGAACTAACCAATTAATACTTATGTGCACATACGGAAATAATATTCATTGAAAATTAAGCAAGTGGGAGGGAGAGGAGGGGATGGGTAACTTCACACCTAAGGGGTACAATGCACACTATCTGGGTGATGGGGACATACACTTATAACTTTGACTCAAATGGTACAAAAACAATTTATGTAACCAAAATGTTTGTACCCCTGTAATATTCTGAAATAAAATTTTAAAAAGAATGTAGAATTACATAGAATTATCAGTACATGAATACTAAGTGGAAGAATGAGAATAAAGGAATAAATGATGTAAGATTATATCCACAAAATTTATATTGATGACCAGATGAATAGTAGAGATGTTCACTGAAATAGAAAATAAAAGAAGAGATACTAGTTTATTTTAGGGCATGGGTAGGAATGAGGTAAATTAAAAGTTTAGGTTTGGTGGTACAAATCTATAGGTAACTGTCAGATTACTAAGAATTAATTTCCTATAAACTCTAGAATAATCAGTACTCACTGATTAGTTATCAAAGATAAAGATATATATTTGGGGTTCAACTGTATAGTTAGCAGTTTAGATTAAAACATTGATTCTAATTGGTATGACCATATCGTTTGCCCTGGACAACTCTGGTATAAATTTCAATAGTTCATTCTTTCACAGTCAAAAGTATCCCAATTTGGATGCTAACCCAAGAAAAGAGCCTTCACCAAGAACCAATTATTCTAGCACCACAATTTTAGACTTCCCAGACTCTAAAATTGTGAAAAATTAATGTCTGTTGTTCAAGCTGCCCATTTACAATATGTTTTTGTAGCAGCCTGGAATTACTAAGGTACTTTTAAAGCACTACTTCAAATATCTTTTCTGTCCATCAAATTATTATTATTTTTTTTTTTTTGAGACAGAGTCTCGCTTTGTTGTCCAGGCTAAAGTGAGTGCCGTGGCGTCAGCCTAGCTCACAGCAACCTCAAACTCCTGGGCTCGAGTGATCCTTCTGCCTCAGCCTCCCGAGTAGCTGGGACTACAGGCATGCGCCACTATGCCCGGCTAATTTTTATATATATATATCAGTTGGCCAATTAATTTCTTTCTATTTATAGTAGAGACGGGGTCTCGCTCTTGCTCAGGCTAGTTTTGAACTCCTGACCTTGAGCAATCCGCCCGCCTCAGCCTCCCAAGAGCTAGGATTACAGGCGTGAGCCACAGCGCCCGGCTCACCAAATTATTTTTTGTCCAGACAGGTAATTTTTTTCTTCTGTCATGAATAACATAATTATCTAATGAAAATAGCAAATACAATTCAAATAAAAAACTCATCTAATGTTTACTATTTATAAATTTTTGAATTTTTTGTGTATGTTTATAAAAATTCCTAAACATTTATAAAGCTGTGTGTTTTAAATACATTACTCAATGAAATACTCACAATATTGTGCCATTCGATACATAAAGAAAATAAGGTTTAGAAAGGTTACATGAGTTACCCTGAAACTCACGTTAGTGAGTACTGTGACAAAATTAAATCTCAGGTCTACCCACAATCTTTGTTCCTTATAACTGTGCTCTATAACCTTTTACTCATAATCTTTTAATCATAAGCCTTTTGTTTTTACAAAAATAAATTTGGGACATTAAGATTCATGAGTGTATATTTGTTTGAACATATAAAAATAGCTAAGAGAAATAAATATCATCAAAGATACCTTTTAAAAGTTTGTCAAACAACATCGTCTTTGAATAAATAATTTTCTGCGTCTGACAGTTTGATGCTTGATCTAGGGGAAAAAAAGACAAAATAGTCAATTGTCTTATTTTTCTTTTACAATCATCAAAGTGATATTACCTTAGTTTCGTGGATTCTCTTCAAGCAAATAATTAGATTTATCAGTCAACACTTTTCAATGTAGCACTGTTTGAGGACTAGTTTTGACAATTGAAGATGGCTGAAGGCAAATAAGTAATCTGTGCCTGTTATTGAAATAGTCTTTATGACTTCTGCAATATGCATATCTCAAATGATATAAAAGCATCAGGGATTCTTCTCTTTGAATTTTTCTCTCCAAGATATCGCCTTTGTAACATTCCTAAAGCATATTATTATTGTGAGCTCTTTAATCATTCTGTAATTTGCTTATTGTCTTTTAAAAAATAAGTTTAAAAAGCTAAAGTAAATTAAATAATTGCTCACTTGTTTTCTAAATGATTAAGGAGAGCAATTATTATAGTATCAAAATATTATCAAAACACCAAACTAGATGGTAAATTGGGGTTACTTGTTAACATAAAAATTAAGAGCAGTATTTTAAAAGTGCATTTCTATTTAATTGAAAACAAAAATCCACCTATTATTTTCTTTCCAGTTCTTTACACAATAGGAGACTGACTCCCATATTTACACTATCATCTTTCCAGGTGATTTGCTGAAATAACACTCTAGCCCAAAGAGCAAATTGTTTGGTTATAAGAAGGCATTGTCTGTCATTTATCATAACCACAAAAATCTTCCAATTCCCTTCCCAGTAATTTTTTTTAATGTCTTAACATTCAGCTCCTCTGTGTGTAAGCCTTTGCCTAAAGATGATGATAGGCCCAGGGAGTGGTGGGGTGCATAACTCCTAGGAACCTCATCATGTTTAGCTCCTCTAATATAATTAGAAACATAACAAGGAAGACAAAGGGAGTCAAACAAGCATGAGTGTTATGCTTCTTTGAAACTATTTGCAGGCTGGCCAATGCCATCTTAAGGTATGCTTTGAAAGAAATTACTGCTAAGAGTTAATACATAAAAAATAAAACTTGACTTTGGGGTTACAACACAGGACTTCTGAAACTCCAAGGCAGACTCCACACAGACAAGAGGGATTATGCATTATAAATGGCAGCTGTTCCTGTGAAATATAATAGTAGGACCCCTGGAATGGGGGCCAACAGCAAAATGCTGACATCTAGCACCTTTGACAACTGTCACGTCTACTTTTTCCAACAAGCTCAGAAGGTAAATTATATTGATGAAGTGTTTTAAACAATCCTGTTTGTCTTCTGAAGTTTATGTGGTTCAATTCACAAACAAGCCTCCATATTTGTCTTCTCCTGTTATTTTTAAGAGGGACTTTTCTTCATCATTTATGATAGCACGGGCACCAGGATAGTGAATGTCTCAGTTAACAGCCATTACTGGATAATAGTCATGTCTGACTAAGACTTGGGACATATACAAGGTCAAATTCCTGGGGCTTTGTCTAAAGAAATGAATACCTTAAAAGCCACTGTTCTTGGAAAGAGCTTATGACCTGGATATGCTTGGCAAGATCTCTGAGACCCAGAGCAATTCTGATGAGAGTAGGATTTCTGCTCTTAGCAGTCTCTGGAGAGATGCCAGGAGTAGGCGACTGCTCCAAGTGTCTGCTGATTCACAGTAATGAGGAAGCAGCATCAATCACATGGTCGTGGTGAGATTCTGTATGGTACTGTGGGGACTTGCAGAAAGCCAGCTGGGTGAACAAGCACTAATATGAAACCAATAAAACCAGAGTCCCTTATGGAGGACCAACGTGCAACTTCAATGTCAGTCAGTGACCCAGAAGCAGCAGTGCCTGTGACATAGCTAAGAAAGGAGAGCCTGAAAAGAAGCAGCAAAGAGACTTGTTTAGTAGCACATGGGCAATAAAATCTGTAAAACTCTCAGAAGCTCTTAGGAGATCTTTTCAGGAAACTAATTCCAAGCAAATAGATTTATGGCAGTTTGATCTTTTATAAAACATAAAAATGAAGACGTTGATCCTACTTTTCATATCAAAAAGTATAGTTTATTTTGTTCAGGTTTTCCCCCCAAATAGGTACCATATTACAAAAAAAAAAAAAAAACTTTGGAAACCTGATTGGTTTAAAGTGTCCCTTAAAAGTAAACAGGGTAAAAAGTAAACAGAGGCAATTTATGAGCATCATTTGAAGAGTTTAAAAACTCTGGAAAGTTATTAAAATATATATTCCCATGATTCACACCAAATCTACTGAATCACAATTTCTAAGTATAGGAAGCAGAATTTTTTTATTTTAATAAGTTCTTTACATTATTCTTATGTCTGATACCTGCCTATGAACTAGCTATTGAAAATACTGATAACATATTCACTATTGAAAGAGAAAAATATCTAAATTTACATAGACTGTATCACTTTTGTGTTTTGTGTCAAAGTAATATTTCAATTGGAGATCATTTTTGATTATGCAACTTGTCAGAAAACTAAAAGCTTTAATTATGCCTGTTATTGTCCAAGAAAACAAAAATCATTTATCTGAAAGTGTTAAACACACATTACTGCATTAAAGGTAACATTGATGCAACACTTAGAATGGAATGAAAAAATGAATTATCAGTAACATCCAATTATATGTATGAATGCTTTCTATACTCATCAAAAATACTATTGTTTATTTTTTAAAGTTTTTATTTAAAATAATGCCTTATGAAATAGTAAGGTAATAGGAGAGGCTAGGCTGCAAAGTGTTCTTCAAAATTCTGTGCACATTTCCAATAAAGAAGGTTATTATTCAAATATGGATTGAATATTAACTAAAGATAGTTACTTGGCATAAATAGAATACTTTAGATAGTCTTTGTTTTGTTTAAAAAAGAAAACATGATTTCTGATTTCATAAGAGTGAAATAACATTTATACCGCCCAAACAGTTATACTATTTTTTAAAAAATGAATTCTTCAAGAGATTGTCTTTATCATCTAAAATATTCATTCTTTAATAATTAAGAACTGTTTTGATATGCATACTAAGTATGAGAAATTGCTACTTTGAGCCTCTGGCCTTCACTTCGTCTGTGAACATTTCTGACAGTTTCAAATCTGACATAGGGAGAGGGTGATGTGTTTAATACTATGCTAAATAAATCAATGCTATGTATAATCTTCAAAAAATCCTGGTATGACTGGCTCATATTGTCGTGACAGTGTTTTTCACTTTTCCAAAGAGGACAAAATGTAATTTATTAGCAACTTTCTCTTTGTGGAAGAAAACAATTGAGGCCATTGGCTAAAACAAAAATAAGGTAGTTATTAATACACATGTTGGCTTTATGACTTGCAATACAGAAACTCATGTGATAAAAGTATGACATTCTAGGCCGGGCGCTGTGGCTCACGCCTGTAATCCTAGCTCTTGGGAGGCCGAGGCGGGCGGATTGCTCAAGGTCAGGAGTTCAAAACCAGCCTGAGCAAGAGCGAGACCCCGTCTCTACTATAAATAGAAAGAAATTAATTGGCCAACTGATATATATATAAAAAATTAGCCGGGCATGGTGGCGCATGCCTGTAGTCCCAGCTACTCGGGAGGCTGAGGCAGGAGGATCGCTTGAGCCCAGGAGTTTGAGGTTGCTGTGAGCTAGGCTGACGCCACGGCACTCACTCTAGCCTGGACAACAAAGTGAGACTCTGTCTCAAAAAAAAAAAAATATAAAAAAAAAAAAAAAAAAAAAAGTATGACATTCTTTATTTTCTATAAACAAGTTTAATTTTTTACCTCCAGGTTGATGGAAAATTCAACTAGATTCTTTCATGAAGTATACCCAGCCCCTCAACTCACTAGATCTTTTCAGGATTCTGGAATCTCCGAGAGTATCAAGTCTTTGAGAAGGAGTCTGTATTTTCCTTAGCGACCCGTGCACGTATGTCACCAAGTTGCAGCTAAGAAATATGGACTGGTTCCAGTTAAAATTGGTGCCTTCATGTCCAGCAGCTCAGAAGCGTTCTTGCCACGCTGGAGAAACTGGACTCTTTTACAAGGTTGAGAACCCTGGCGCTTAAGGAACCACTTCTCTTAATACATGACAGAAACAACTCTCTTTTTAAACCAAGCATCTTTGGATGTTTTCCAGGAAAATGGTCCAGTTCTCATTATTCAGGATTTCACAAAATTCTCCTTATACTGAGGGAATCTTCTAATGCAGGCATCCTCAAACTATGGCCCATGGGCCACATGCAGCCTGCCAATGATATTTATCCTATGACATTTATCTGGGATGCTGGATGTTTATTCTACCACTGCCTGTCCTGCTTAGCAGCCGATTCCTCCCGGGCCCACAGTGCACATGTGTGGAATGTGTGCCGCACTCTCCAACGGCCCTTCAATAGTCTGAGGGACAGTGAACTGGCCCCCTATTTAAAAAGTTTGAGGACCCCTGCTCTAATGTGAAAGAAATACTTTTCTCTCTCAAACCCTAATCTTCTCAAGAGGCTTAGGTTTGGGGCAAGAAAGTCAGTAAGTACTCAAAGTGTCTTTTGCTTCTAGCCCAATCAAACACATTCCCTGAGTAAATTAAGCACCAGACTTACCTTGAATGGGTAGAAATGGAAGAGAAAACACAGAAAAAAAATAATATCTAAAGTGAATTTATTCAAAATATTTTTGTTCAGGTTTTATTTAAAATACATTATCAATATCATTAGTCATTAGGGAAATGCAAATTAAAATCACAGTAAAATCTCATTATTAGAATTGTTTATATTAAGATCAAGAAAAACCTGACGATACCAAGAGTTGGGATAAGCCAGAGCAATTGGAACTCTCATACAGTATTGGTTAATTTTTTTTTAAAAAAATGATACAGTAACTTTAGAAAACAGATTGGAATTATCTTACATTTACCTGATGACACAGCACTGTCAATCCCAGATATTTACTCAAGTGAAGGGAAAACTCATGTTTACACACAAATCTGTACCCAGATGATTATAGTGTACTTATTTACAAATAACTATAGTGACAAATGATTATAGTGGACTTATTATATATTTATTTACAAATGATTATAGTGGACTTATTTACAAATGTAATTACAAATGACTGAAAAAAACCCAGATGTCCCTCAACTTGGGAATGAATAAACAAACTATGGAAATCCATACAATAAAACACTAAACGAAAAGAAAAAAGAAATGAATTACTAATAGAGGAGATATAGCATAGATTGACCACAAAAATTATGTTTCATAAAAGAAGATAGACTCTAAATATTAGTCCTTTGCCTTTGTCTAATAATTGTGAATATTTTCTCCCCATTTATAGGTTTTTTAACAGAATCTATTTATTCTGTTGATTGTTTCTTTTGATATGTAGAAGTTTTTTTAATTTAACTGATTCTCATTTATTTATTTTTGTTTTTACTATATTTGCTTTTGGGTCTTAGTCATAAATTCTTTGCCGAGGCCAATGTCCAGAAGCATTTTTTTATGTTTTCTTCTAGAATGTTTCTGGTTTCTGGTCTTATATTTAAGTGTTTAGTCAATCTTGAATTAATTTTTGTATGTAGTGACAAATAGGGGTCCAGTTTCCTTCTTCTGCATGTAGCTATCTAACTTTCCCAGTACCATTTATTGAAAAGGGTGTGCTTTCCTGGTGTGTATTTTTGTTTACTTTGTCAAAAATTGGTTGGTTGTACATATTTAGCTTTATTTCTGGGTTCCTTATACTGTTTCATTGATCTATTTGTATACCTTTATGCCAGTACCCTGCTGTTTTGGCTACTATAGCCTGGTAGTATAATAGAACCTGAGTAATGTGATGCCTCCAGATTTATTATTTTCCTTTAGAATAGCTTTGGCTGTTCAGGTTCTGTTTTTTGGTTCTATATGAATTTTAGTATTGTTTCTTCTACTTGTGAAAAATCATCTTGGTATTTTGATAAGAATGGCATTGGATCTGTAAATTTCTTTTGGCCCTGTGATCATTTTAACAGTATTGATTCTTCTAATCCATGAATATTAGATGGTTTTCCATTTGTGTGTGTCATATACAATTTATTTCATCAGTGCTTGTATTTCTCCTTGGAGAGATCTTTCACTTATTTGGTTAAGTATATTCCTAGGTATTTTAATTTTTTTGCTCCTATTATAAGTGGGAATGAGTTTTTTATTTGGGTCTCATCTTGGTCGTTATTGGTATATAGCAGTGCTACTGACTTTCCTATGTTGATTTTGTAACCTGAGACTTTACTGAATTCGTTTATCAAATCTAGGAATCATTTGAAGGAGTCTTTAGTGTTTCCTAGGTATAAGTTACTATCATCAGCAAACAGAGATAGTTTGACTTTTTCTTTTCCAATTTGAGTACCCATTACTGCTTTGTCTTGCCTGATTGCTCTGGCCACGATTTCCAATACTATGTCGAAGAGAAGTGATACAAGTAGATACCATTGCCATGTTCTAGTTCTTTGGGGGAATGGTTTTATCTTTTTCCTGTTCAGTATGATGATGATTGTGGGTTTGTCATATTTTATTATCTGAAGATATTTTCCTTCTATTCCTAGTTCATTAAGGGTTTTTATCATGAAATCATCCCGGATTTTATTGAATGCTTTTTCGGCATCTATTGAAATGATCATATGGCTTTGTTTTTAATTCTGCTTATGTGGTGCATCATATTTATTGACTTGCTAGATATCCTAAAGAACATGGCTCACATTTGTTACATCATGAAATATATAAGACAGATAATGAACTATTGGTGAGATATAATGAAAAAGCCTTTCTCTCCTAAGGCAATCAAGATGGAATTTCAAAAGGTTTTCAGACCACAAAAATTTGCCTATATAGAATCAGAAAACTTTTTATTATATCCTAGCTAACTTACTATGCTAGTCTGTTCAATTCAAATATATTTTATACGAACAATTAAAATGATATGGAAATTATAACTTTCAACACAGTGCAGAATATTTTACTCAAAGATGGTGGTAAGCTAGAGGAAAGTGACTGCAGTGCATCCTAATAACACTATATCTTGAAATAAAAATATAAGGAATAATTTCCCAAACTCAAACTAGTATGTTGTCACTTAGCATTATTAAAGGATATTTTTTAAAGGCACTAAAGGAGCTTCTAATAGCTATTGTTAATGATTTTTATTATTATCTACATTAAATACACATACTCATGGTTAAACTACCATGTGCTTATTCATATTCTTCTGGGTATTCAGAAAAGGCTGAAATATGGGCAATTCCTGGTATAGCAGTTTGGATGCCACTATTTTATACTTAGTGATAATATAGGTGTGTCCAGATATTCCATTATTAAAAAATATTTTTTAGAAAAATAATTTATAGGAAAACAATTTCCCTGGACAGATTAATTCAAATCAAGACTTATCAAGTCTCCCTCCAAAAATTATCACAGCACATGAATACATAGACTATTACCAGCTCAAATATCTCAATGAATGAAGTTAACTACATAAAGCTACATTTTGTCTAGAGGCATAAAATAATTGAAGCTGACTTGACTAGCTAACAAACACCTAGATGAATTTTATGATAAATTTCTTGAATAATGCTTTTAATGGCTTTCTCTTATTATAATCTTATTTGTGTTTAAGCATTTTATTAACCAAGTATCCTTATCCAAAATGTGATAGTGTATCATATGGTTTCTCATGTATGAAGGGGTTCACTTATCATAATTGTTTGTCCAAGCATAAAAATATGTTTACAATAATTCACACTCAATCTATGCTCCATATTAGTTACAACTTTGGGTACCTTTTACTGGTGTAACCAGCTAAAGATGTTAATGGCTGAAAAGGGGTAAAACTTAGCAATATAATTCAATTTTTGTTTTTACAAGTCTTATTCATATTCCTGGTCACAGAGGATATTTTATCTCAGTGAATGTTGGATGAATTTGGCTTTGCATGTGCTATAACAGGAATGTACCTAAACATTAGAAATACGTTATATCTAACATGATTCTGGAGGTATAGCTCTGAATAACATATAAGAGCATACTTCTAGAAACAGTACTGCACCTCATTGCAGCAGCCAGGGGCCCTGCCTAAAGTAAGAAGTGCCTTGGCACTCCTCCCTGCATCTTATAAGATAACCTCTTACCCAGAGCTAATTAATAGTGTTAGGGAGAAAATGGTGTGTTCACTTTCTTCCTTAATCTTTATTTTAGAAGCAAAGCATTAAGAGCTCTGCTAACGTCTAATACAGCCATCCTCATTTTGTCTCCTGCATAGTGTGGAGAAAAGGCCTCAAATTTTCTTAAATCAGTTCAGTAGTGAACAGAATGTTAGTTTTTGTACATGCTAACTCCAAATGTTTGAAAAGAAACATGAAGCCCAAAAAATGTATAATGGATTATTTAAAAGCACCTAAGAAATTACATGCTATGATTTAACTCTTAATTATAATATTGTTACTTATCCCACTAAACCAGGTCCTTTCCAATGATGAAGTATGAAGTTGGCAATTCCTCAGGGATTCATTATTACTTTGTTATGACATAGGAATTCATGAACGGATTAGGTTTTTGATATGCCTGTGTTGCTAATTTTTTTAAAGGTTGTTAAATTAGTAGAGTGGAAAAAAATATTAAACCTGAAAGTTAGTGTCTACAATATAAACTCATCACTTAAAATTTCTGCTCCAAAATTTTACCTGTAAAATGAGGCAGTTGGTCTAGACTAAGTTTCCCTAAAGGCCACTACCCCTTGTATTGCTAAGAAATGCAACAGAGACCATTAGTTCTGATCTACTTTCTTTCTTTCTTTTTTCCTTTTCCAAATTACATTTTCTTCTTTATCCTTTTTTCAGGATATTTACTCCCAAATGTATTAGGGCTATCAAAAAATGAAAAATTCATATTAGGGCAGGCAAGCATACTCTCCATCTACAGGGTATATACTCTCTAGTTGAAGAACAGACAAAAATTAAATAATCAGACAAGGTAATGTATAATTAAAAACTATGATAAGACTCAGAAGACAGGCTACTGTAAACACATAGAACATTGGGATATGACCTAGTTCTTAAGAATTAGTGCAGGTTACTTCTGAGGGAAGTAAGGACATTTGGGACATTTGACATAGGGACATTTGATATATGAAACGTGTGAAGAGTGCTGAATGAGGTGTGTGTGTAGGTGTGTGTTTGGGGGGATGGGTGTGAAATGAGGGCAGAAAGAAAACTGTAGAAATCCACCCCATACATTATGTGCATAGACCATGGGCAGGGAAAGGGTGGGCTTCTAACAAACACTGCTGATCTTGGCTGAGAGTGGATAGTGAGGATGAGTGTGGTATAATAGGCAACAGTGTTCAGAAGAGATTCACAAAGTTCCTTATAAAAAGATACAATAATTTCTATTGTATTTTTTTTTTTATCTCAAGAGTAATGGGAATCTATGAAAAAATCAGCAGCAGAAAGACAACACGCTCTGATTTTTGTTTTGGAGGAGAAAATTGTATGGTATGGAGAGAGCAGTTAAGGCAAAATTTGTGGGAAGGAATTGGAGAAGCCCAGGTAAAGAATAATGGTTCCAAGAGTAGTCAGAAAATTTGACAAAACATGAGAGTGGTTTTGGTAAAGACATGGGGAAAGGATTAAAAAGAAAGAGGATAGATTTTCGCAGGAGGCTGAAGAATAAAGGTAAATAATATATTATCATAAAAATAATAGGTAATTTTGAAGATTTGTAAAATAATGACTCATAAAATATCCTTGGTGTTAAATACAATAAGCCCTCATTATGTGTGTGTGTGTGAATGTTAATATTTATCAACATTTATCAATGAATTTACTTTGTTGTCAATTTTTATTTCATGCAACTCTTCATAGAAGCCCTTAATATTAAAGCACATTGAAAAAGGACCATACATGTATATAACTCAGTGATACAGTAATTTCATTAGAGGACCAATTCAATGTCACTGCAAGCGTTTTCTCTGAAGTAGTCTGCATGTGCGTTTTAGAATAGCAGGCTTCTCCACGCTCCCTAAGCTGCTGACACCAGCATTAGCCTCATAAGAACTCCGATTTAATTTCCAGCACCAGGCTAGTGGGCCATTATGACCTCCTGCCTACTTCAGAAGCCCTTTCTGTAGTAGCCTGCTCATGTGAAAGCTTTTCTCTTCTTTCTTCTTTTTCTTTCTTCCCTCCGCTTTTTTGGTTTCTTGGATAAAAGACTGTAAACATCTGGGACATGCATCTCATTTGAAAAGCAAGAACAATTCTGTGTTAGGATCAGTTTCCTGGGGTGCAGAAAGTAGACCAAAGCACAGTGGTGGCTGACCAGTTGGGTCTAAAATTACAAAATACATTTCTCTATTAATCAGGAGGCAGTGATGCAGAATAATGAAGTTTCTCCTTAAAGTTGTAGGAGGTCCCATTTTAAAATTTACATTAAAAAGAAATTCATACCTTAATCCATTAATACATCAGACGAATACCTTCTATTTTAGTCACACCGTCCCATCTATTTTCCCAGTTACCTAACCAAAGAAAGTAAATGAAAGACAGACTTTATCTGTCTTTTAGCACTCCATCAATGTAAGACATTGTTGATTAATTATTGACCTTAAGCTAACAGAGATTTCTTTCAAACAACTTCATTAGTGTGAAAATGATCACTGATGCCACATATAATTTCAGTCATATTATATTTGTGTCAGTTGATCAAGATTCATTATGTGAGTTCCAACTCTGAAGTTAACACTAAGAAAATAGTAGATTAAAAATTATTTGGAGACTATTCAGAGGTAATGAATACACACACACGCACAATGGAAACATGTTATTATAATTTCAAAGATTAATTTTCCCCAAATAAGGACTAAGTAAATTAAAATAAAACCCACTTGGCCGGGCGCGGTGGCTCACACCTGTAATCCTAGCACTCTGGGAGGCCGAGGTGGGTGGATTGCTTGAGGTCAGGAGTTCGAAACCAGCCTGAGCAAGAGCGAGACCCTGTCTCTACTATAAATAGAAAGAAATTAATTGGCCAACTAATATATATAGAAAAAATTAGCCAAGCATGGTGGCGCATGCCTGTAGTCCCAGCTACTTGGGCGGCTGAAGCAGTAGGATCGCTTGAGCCCAGGAGTTTGAGGTTGCTGTGAGCTAGGCTGACGCCACAGCACTCACTCTAGCCTGGACAACAAAGTGAGACTCTGTCTCAAAAAAAAGGTGAATAAATAAAACCCACTTAATTCATTTACTATTTGTATAATTAAAAAATTGATTTGTATTCCATCATGCCACAACCCTTATTTCCCACATCCCCTCGAAATCCTATCTAAGTCTGACCTGAGCTGCATCGAAATTGTACTTGAGGAACCTCATTTTCCTTCCTGCATTTTCTCTTCTCAGCACATAGGCAAACATATATTATCCATGAAGATCTATTGATATTTTTAACTTCGCTGAGAGTCACTCTGTTCTTTCTGATCCAACTACCACTATCTTGTTTAGATCGTTATAAACATCATTCACTTTACGACTACAAAAGACTATGATTGTCACTTGTTCATTTTCCTCTTCCTCCAACTGTCTAAAATACAATCTTCAGAGTAAACTCTTACATTACTGTTTGATCACATCAACTCCTATATTAAGAAATAGAAGAAACAGGGAACAAAATCAAACCCTAAATGGAAAAGTGTAAACTTAAAAAAAAAGTCTTTCCAAACTTTTCATCCTGAAAGTTTAGGGTTTTAATCTAAAACAAATTTTAGTAAGCATGAGGATCACCTGGAAATATCAGAAAAATCCAGAATCAGAAATTCTCATTAAATTGCTCTGGTGAAGATCACTAAAATCTATATAATAGTACATATTTTATGTGATTCTAGCACAGCTGGCCCTAGAATACACTTTGAGAAACTTAATTCTAAGTCTTACTTTTAAGTTTCATGAACAATCTTCTCTATCTAATAAAAATGGATTTTTAATTTTCTGACTCTGTTAGTACGCTAGTGTATTTTCCAAAGTTTTACTTTCTGCATTTCCTAATCTTCTGCAAATTTCAAAAACCTACTCACTTTCATATACACTATAAAGCCTTTCCTCATTAATCCCAGCCAAAGGTAATCTTTTTTCACTGTGCAGACATAGTTCTAGTGTCATCTGACATTCATTGCATACTGCCTGGAGTTTTCTATTACTACATAACGAAGCACCACAATCTCAGCTGCTCAAAACAACACCCATCTATTGGTTACAGTTCTGTAGGTCAGAGTCCAGCACAGTGCAGCTGAGTCCTCTGCTCAGGCTGCAAGCAAGGTGTCACCAGTAGCTTAGAATCCACTTCTAAGCTTGCTTGTGTTATTGGTAGAATTCAGTTCCTTTGTATTGTTAGGCCCAAAGTCCCCATTTTTTTTGCCAGTTACCAGCCAGGAATTCTCTCAGATCTTCAAGGCTGCACCCGGGTCTTTCTGTGATAGTCCCCTCACTGCCAGCAATAGAAAACCTTCTTCATGTGACTCCATCTCTCTCTTAGAATCCCTCTGACTTCCTCTCCTTTTACCAAATGAAGAAAACTATTTGCTTTTCAAGGATACACCTGATTAGGTCAGGCCCACTTGATAATCTCCCTATCTTAATGTCAACTGTGCTACATAACATAATCTAATTATGGGAGTAAAATTCATTAAATTCATAATTCCAGGGCAAATACACTAAAAGATTGAGAAATCTTAAGGGACATCTTAGCATCCTTCTGTTTACTCTTCTGAAATATATTTTTATTTTTCTCTTTCTTAATTACAGGCTCCTCTACATTTTTATATATCACAAATCACCTGCCCTAATGCTTTGCACATAACAAACATTCAATAAATGCTCGTTGAATGAACTGACCCTTCATGTGATAACCTCTTTCCTGATTCATTAAATTTGAATAAACTAATAAAATTGGTGTTAGCAAAAGTAAATGTATAGTCATTTACTCTTGAGGAGATTAAAGCAGTTAGGAACCCTACATACTAATTTCTCTATCATCTTCATCTTAATGAATAATAATGCCATCTATCAAATTTCCTTGGTATCAGAAGATATAACAAAAGAAACTATGCAAAAATGAAACAGAGAAAGGACTTAATGAACAATTCATTAATGTATTGTGGGACAACTTTTGCAAGTGACAGAATAACTGCATTAGATAAAAGAAAAAAATAAAAAGAAATAATATTTCAAGTAATAATGGGCTAAATTTTTCCAAATTTAATGAATACTATAAACACACATATCTAAGCAGTTCGATAAACCCTAAGTATAGGAATAATGAAAAAGAATCACACAAGGCACCTCATGGAATTTTATAAAATGAGTGAAAAAATTCTTAAAATGAGGAAAAATTTTAAGTTCACATAAATGAAACACTAATTCTAAAATTCATTTAGAAATGCAAAAAATCTGAACAGCAAAAACAGCTTTAGGAAGAAACAAATAAAATAAAATAAAGTTGGAAGACCCATACATATATGGTCAAATAATCTTTTCTATAGGTACAAAGGCAACTAAAGGTAGAAAAGAGTGTCTTTTAAAATACGGTACTAGAATAATTGGATATCCTTATACAAAAAGTAAACTTAAATCCACATCTTGCACTAGATACAAAAGTTAATTCAAGATCAATTATAGACATAAATATAAAAAACAAAACTATAAAACTTCTAGAAGAAAATAAGGGAGAAAAATATTGTGACTTTAGGAAAAGCCAAGATTTCTTATATATGACAAAATAAATATAATTCATAAAGGAAAAAGTTGAAAAATTGAACTTCATCAGAACTCAAAACTGATGCTCTTAAAAATACACTATTAAGAAAATGAAAAAATAAGGCACAAATTTGAAGAAAATATTTTCAAATCACTTATGTGCTAAATTACTATTTTCAGAATATTTAACAAAATCTCAAAAACCTAATGATAAGAAATGAACAACATCATAATTAAATGGGCAAAATATGTCTCATCAAAGAAAATAAAAAGTTGGAAAATAAACATGAGAAAAGACATTCAACATCATTCATTAGTCCTTAGTGAAATGCAAATTAATATGTATTAGTAATAGACAAACTATTAATAAAATTAAAAAGATCAACCATACCATATGTTGTTGAAGATTTGAAGGAACAGAAACCTCATACATTGATGGTACCGATGTAAAATAATACAATCACTTTAGAAAAACAATTAGAAAATTATTAAAAAGGTAAATAAGCACCCACCAAATGACTCAGACATTCTATTCTTGTATATACACCGAAGGAAATGAAAGTATATCTACAAAAAATTGCATACAAATGTTCAAAGTAGATTTATTTTTGGTAGCCAAAAATTGGAAACAATACAAATGTCCAACAGCAGATGAATAGTTCAAGTGAATACTGATAAACAATTAAAAGGAAAGTACTATTTATACATGGAATAATATGGACAAATCTTAAAATAATTTTACTGAGGGAGAAAGGCCAGATCTTCAAGAAGTAAAAAGAGTACATATTGTATGATGCCATGTACATAAATTTTTATAAAATAGTAATGTATAGCAATAAAAAGTAGATCAGCAATTGTCTAGACTAGGGATAATGGAACAAGGAAAGCCATGAGATATGTAATACCAAGGGGTACCAAGAAACTGTTGGAATGATAGAGAGGTTCGTTATATCAAAGATGGTGGTAGTGGTGGTGATGGCTTTACTACTGTGTACATATATCAGAGCTTATCAATTTACACAATTAAATATGTGCATTTTATTATATGTCACAAATGCATCAATTATACGAGATCTGTTTGGAAAGTATCCAACCATGTAATATGAAAAATGAAGACATTTATTGAAGAAAATAGAAGATACAAAAAAACACTCTACATAGGACAATGACACCTCAGTCCCTTTCAAAGTAGGCACCTTGCAACCTTTGTTGATTACAGTCCATACATACACATTCAACATTCTCAGATATTCTGCTTGTTGCAGGTCCTTCCTGCAACATGGATCACTTTCAACTGATTATTGACCTTCTTTGAAGCATTTGTGTCACCCTTTTATTTGCACTGCACTCATTGCACCATCCCCAAAACCCTTCTGAATGATCCAAATAATTTTTTGCAGAGGAATATTCAAGCTTAACGCAAAATTTGATGCAGATTCATTGCTCTACTTGCTCACTCATTTCAAATGCGATGGCCACACAGTACACATGCTCACTCGCAGGCATCTAGAGCCCCACTGACTAGTATAGTGAAGTTGTCATTGTTCATGCATGTGCACCTCAGTCCGTTCTCCTTGGCAGTCAGGTTATATAGATGTTGCGCAGACTGTTCTTGTTAGATTAATGATGGCTGGATACTTTCTGGACAGACCTTGTATGTCAATAAATGTGCTTTTAAGAGTGGAGGCTGAGATGGAGAACTGAGACACACTCCTCCTTAGGTATGTGTAGCCTCCACCAAGTGCAAGTAGCTGTCAGCAAAAAGAGGATGCAAGATAGAAAGAAGAGTTGAAGAATATCCATTAAAGGTATTCTGAGCATTCAACTTTGGGAAAGCCAGAGCAGGTAGAAGATAGAAGAGAAACTCTTTAGAACAAATCAGGCTTTCAGCTACAAAAGACTGACGTTGGTAATGTTAGCTAAGACAAACATCTGTTAGACATTTGAGGATTTTACAAACTACAGGGCCACTACCTGCTCAATTTACAGGAAGTCACAACAGTGCTAAAGAAAAGCCTTGGGTATGGAAAGTAGAGAATGAGATGGGAGAGCAAAGAGAACATCCCAGCAAATTAAAAGCCTGGCAGCTAAGCTACAGTGCACAGAGAGATACCCCACAGTTCCAAAAATTGACAGCTTCTTTGTGAAGCACAAGCAGATCTCTAGAATCACAGCAGTGCTTAGAACCTAAAGCCTATGTATCAGAAAGTCCCGATCCCATTCTCAAAACATTTGAAGGCAGCATTGAAATAATTCAAACTAAAACTTCAAAGAACCTGGTAAATTAGAGATCATCTTTTTTGTTGTTGTTGCCCCCAGTCTAGCAGTCTGACTTATAAAAGAAGGTGTGTGTTTCTTTCTGGAAATAAATGTATCCAAGTCTCTATTATCATCTATTCTTTTGTTGTTTCTAATACAGATCTATGATTTTTAGTATAAATTCAAAGAATGTAAAATATTTTAATTAAAATGTGCCCCAAAAAAGAAAATATGACAAATATTTGAAGAGATAACTCCTATCAACTTGAAAAATTGTTAAGTGACAATTTTTTATTGTGATTAACCTTCAAATCCAAGAATCTCAGCAAACCTCAATTAAAGCAAATAAAAAGAAAGCCACACCTAAGCACATCATAATGAAAACACCAAAAGTCAAAGATAAAGTGCAAATATTAAAAGTACCCACAGGATAAAATTGCTTTGGCTATTCAGGTTCTTTTTTGCTTATATATGATATTTAAGATTAATTTATCTAAGTCTGTGAAAAATGGCATTGGTATTTTAATGGGAATTGCGTTGAATCTGTAAATCACTTTGGACAGTATGGACATTTTAACAATGTTGATTCTTCTGATCCATGAGCATAGGATGTTTTTCCATTTGTTCATGTTACCTATGATTTCTTTCATCAGTGTTTTGCAGTTCTCCTTGCAGTTCTACTTGCAGTTCTCCTATCACATCCTTGGATAAGTATATTCATAGGTATTTTATTTTCTTTGCAGCTATTGTCAATCATATTGAGTTCTTGGTTTGACTCCAGCTTTACTGCTATTAGTGTGTAAAAATGCTACAGATTTGTGTACATTAGTTTTGTAACTTGAGACTTTGCTGAATTTATTTATAAATTTTGGGAGTCTTTTGGTGGAGTCTTTAGGGTTTTCTAGATACAAGATTATTTTGTTGGCAAAAAGGAATACTTTGATCTCCTTATTCCCAATTTGGATGCCCTTTATTTTTTTTTTTCTCTTATTTGATTGCTCTGGCTAGAACTTCCAATACTATGCTGCATAAAAATGGTGACAGTGGGCACCCTTGTCTTGTTCCAGTTCTTAGGGGGAATGCTTTCAACTTTTCCCCATTTAGTATGATGTAGGCTATGGGATTGCCATATGTGACTTGTATAATTTTGAAACATGTTCCTTCTATGAGTGGTTTGTGGAGGATTTTTATCATGAATGAGTGCTAGATTTTATTGAATTCTTTTCAAATTATACAACAAGGCTATCATAACCAAAACAGCATGGTATTAATATAAAAGTAGAGACGTAGACAAACGGAACAGAAGAGAGCTGTGGTCCCCAGATCCTGGTACTAGTTGGCAACCAGTTAGGGACAGGGACACAGAGCTCCACTGCTCTCACCTGTGTCTGTGGAAAAATTGTCTTCCATGAAATTTAGGAACTGGGGGGTCATGCAGCAGGAGGTGAGCAGTGAGTGAGGGACCAAAGCTTCATCTGTATTTATAGCCACTCCCCATCACTCATATAACTGGCTGAGCTCCACCTCCCACCCACCCAATGTCTGTGAAAAAATTGTCTTCCATGAATGGTCCCTGGTACCAAAAAGGTTGGAGACTGCTAGAATAGAGAACCCAGAAATAAAGCCATATAGCTACAATCAATTGATTTTTGACAAAGCAGACAAAAACATACACTGGGGAAAGGACACTCTACTCAATAAATGGTGCTGGGAAAACTGGATAGCCACATAAAGAAAAATGAAACCCTATTTCTTACCATATACAAAAATTAACTCAAGCTGGATTAAAGATCTAAATTTAAAACCTGAAACCAGAAAAAATTCTAGAAGAAAATGTAGGAAAAATTCTTCTGGACATCAGCCTAGGCAAAGAATTTATAGCTAAGACCCAAATGGCACATACAGCAGCCACAAAAATAAATAAATGAAACTTAATTAAATCAAAAATTTTCTCCACAGCAAGGGAAATAATCAACAGAGTAAACAGACAACTCACAGAGTGGGAGAAAATATTCACAAACTATACATCCCATAAAGGGCTAATATCCAGAATCTACAAAGAATTCAAACAAATCTACAAGAAAAAAATAATCAAAAAGTGGACCAAAGACATGAACAGAAGTTTTCAAAAGAAGATGGACACATGGCCAACAAACATGAGAAAAAGTGTTCAACATCACTAATCATCAAGGAAATGAAAATTAAAACCATGATAAGATACCACCATCCCTAACAGAATGGCTATTATTAAAACAATCAAGAAACAATAGATGCTGGCATGTATGCAGAGAGAAAGGAATGCTTATAAACTCTTGGTGGGTCTGTAAATTAGTACAACCTCTATAGAAAACAGTATGGAGATTCCTCAAAGAACTAAAAGAAGATCTACCATTTGATCCAGCAATCCTATTACTGGGTATCTACCCAAAGGAAGTCATTTTATCAAAAAGACACCTTCACCAGAATGTTTATCACATCACAATTAACAAAGATATGCCATGAACCTAAGTGCCATCAACTGATGAGTGGACAAAGTCATAAAAAGGAATAAAATAATGCATTTTGCAGCAACTTGGATGGATATGGAGAACATTATTCTCAGAGAACTATCTCGGGAATGGAAAAACAAACACCACATGTTCTAACTAATAAGTGGGAACTAAATGATGGGTATACATGGTCATATAATGGTGTAAAGGACATAGAAAACTAAGAAGGAGGGAAAGTATGAAGATAGTGAGTATAAAAACCTACCTATCGGGTACTATATACAGTACTCTGCTGACAGGCACACTAAAATTCCTGACTTCAGCATTAAATAATTCATTTATGTATCAACAACAGACATACCCTCTTAATATTTTTAAGTGAAAAAAAAAACTAAGTGAACAACAAGATCCCATGCCCTGACCAGACCCTCATCAACCAAAATAAAATAAGTTAAATATAACAATCAAAGATCATAGACTCTGAAAAAATGATTGGCTCTGTCTAGTTGAAAAGTTACTTGCAATAAAGGTATTTTGCTCTTCTGGGGGGGGGGGGAGTACTCATAGAAAGGTCACACTATCTTCAAGGGCAAAATAATATGAATGATAATTTTCTTATTTAAAATAATGAGGGCAATAAAATAAAACAGCAGAAATAAACTTTCAAAGTGCTTGAAGAAAAAACATTTCAATCTAAAATTATAAAATTATATCCATTGAATATATTCAAAAATTAAGGTCAAATAAAGAAAATCTTACAACAATGAAAGCCAAGAGAACTAATCTTCAGTACACCTTTACTAAATAATGCTAAAAAAAAAACCCACTTTGGTCTGATGATAAAATAATACCAAATGAAATTCTGATAAAAAAGAATAAGTAAATAAAATTATGCTACTATAAGGTTCTAAAATGTCTATTCAGTAGTACAATAATTTTGATGCTTTAACTTAACAAGAAGCAATTACTGGAAAATAACCCAAAGAAGTATAGCTAAAATGTCAATACAACAGATAATTTAATAATAATAATGTTCACTCCACCCAGGAAAAAGAGAATAAATGAATAGAATAACAAAGAACAAAGAGGATGTATTTGCAACCAATAGTAAGGTGAGAGACTAGAACCTAACACATTGATTATTATATTGAATTTAAAGAAAACAAACATTTCCAAGAGCATCAGATTGTATAATTAATGTATGTTTAAAGTATGAGAAAGTGTATTTTAAAATAAGGACACTTTAAACTTAGACATTGATGGGTTGAAAGATTAAGTGGCAGAAGAACATAGGCAGTGCAAAGACTAAGTAGAAGAAACATGGTTTAGCTACATTAACATAAGACAAAATTGACTTAAAGATGTATATATTGAAAAGGCCATTGTATAATAGTAAAAGAATCAATGTATCAGGAACAGATGGCAAGACTATATATGCATACACTAACGGAACATCAAAATATACAAACAAAAAAAAATCGACAATTAAAGGGAGAAGTAGAAAGCTTCACATTTACAGTTGGAGATTATAGCACATATCTTTCAGTAGTTGATAGTACAAATAGACTCCTTCTCTATAGGAATAAAGAAGATTAAAACAATTCTACCATTACCAGATCTAATTGTCTTTTTATATCACTATACACATTTAACATGTATAGTGCATACTCTTTTCAAGTGCTCATAAACATCCACCAAGATAAACTATACCTTCAGTTATAAAAGTGTCAATAATTTTTAAGAAACTGAAATTATACAGAGTATGTCCTCTGATCACAACTGTATTACATTAGATATCAATAACAGTAAGATATCTGGACAATTCTAAATATTTGGAAATTAAACCACAGCCTTCTAAATAATTCATGGATAAAAGAAGAACTCATATAAGAAATTAGAAAAGATGTTAATTGAATTTCAAACTACAACAAAATTTATGGAATATAGTTAAAGCATTTCAGAGAGAGAAATACACTTAGAAAATATAAAAAGGGTAAAAAAAATCTAAACTCCTGCCCTAAGAAACTAGAGAAAACCAAATTAAAACAAAAATAATATGAGAAGGAAATAATAAAGATAGAAATGAATTATTTTGTTAATCAATAAAATAGACAATTAGTGGAGAAAAGTCAATGAAACTAATAGTAGTGTTTTTGATAAAATTAATAAAAATTCATAGATCTCTAGTTAGACTTATAAAAAGGAGAGAAGAAATAGATACTTGATGTCAGAAATAAACTATTGTTGACTCTCTAAATATTCTATAGACCATGATAAAAATAAAGTACATTGGCATAAACAAGGATTTTTTTTGAAATAAACACAAAAAGTACTAATCAGAAAGAAAAAAATACATAAATTGGACTTATAAAAAATTCAACTTCTGAAGAAACCACATTAAGAAAACATGTAGAAGATACATAGTGGGAAAAATATTCCCTTGCATATGTCTTAAAAAGTATATGCGCTTTTCAGTTGTATTCAGAATATATTAATAATTCTTACAATTCAACAACAAAAATAATGGGCCCAAACTGAAGACAGCCCAAATGTTGATCAATAGGAGAATAGGTGAAAAGATATTATGGTAATTTTGTACCTCATGATAACACAGATGAAGCTCAAAAACATTTATAACAAAAGAAGCCAGACACCAGTAAGTAAATACTGCATAATTCATTTATATAAACTTCTAAAACAGAAAAAGACATAATACACACTGATTGAAATGAGAAAATGTTTGCTCTGAATGGTGGTAGAAGGGGGAGTATTGACTGGAAAAACACATGAGGGATTCTCAGAAGAATTAGAAATGTTTTCTATCTTCTTCTAGGTAGTGCTTACACAAATGTCTATGGGAAAGAAGGAAAGAAGAGAAAAAGAAAGAAAACCACCTGCAGAAATGTCTATAGCATGATATTGTTTTTCTTAATTGTAGAAGTATAAAACATGCCATGCATGAAAAGTATATTCGCATGGGTCATGATCACTGGGTAAGCAAGGAGAGGAATTGGATTGAGAAGAACTCATGGAAAAACTACAATGGAGTTGTTAAGAGGAAAATATGTAAATATAACTAAATGTTAAATTATTTTTCAAAATCTATGTAGCATGTTTTAAAAAATGTACTCTTCACCAAAAAAGATATACAGATGGTAAATAATGAAACATATGAAAAGATGTTCCATAGCATATGCCATTTGGAAAATGCAGATTAAAACAACACCGAGATAATCCTTTATACCTCTTGGAATGTCCAAAATCAAAACACTAATAATACAAAATATAAGTGAAGACATGAAGCAATAGAAATTCTCAATAATTGCTGGTGGGAATGCAACATGGTACAATGTGGCAATTTTCTAGAAAACTAAATATAATCACCATATGATCTAGGAGTCAGATTACTTGTTAATTACCTAGAAGAGTTGAAAATTTATGTCCAGACAAAAACCTACAAAGGAATATTTATAGCAGCTTGAATCATAATTGCCAAAACTTGGAAACAACCAAGACATTCTTCAATAGGTCAATAGATAAACTGTCATGTATCTATACAATGAAAAATTATTCAGGGCTAAAAAAATGAGCCATCAAAAGAAAGGACATGAAAGAAACTTAAATGCATATTACTGAGTCAAAGAAGCCAATCAGAAATGACTACATAATGTATGATTCCAACTCTAGGACATTCTGGAAAAGGGGAAAGTATGGAGACAGTAAAATGATCAAGGGTTGCCAGGAGACTGGGGATGGCAGGAGAAATAGGTGGAGCATGGAGGATTCTAGGTCAGTAAAACTATTCTGCATAATACTATAATGGTGTATACATGTCATTATGCATTTGTCAAAAACTCATAGAATGAACAACACCAAAAATGATCCCTAATGTAGATTATGGACTTTGGGCTATAAAATGTGTCAATGTAGAATCACTTATGGTGACAAATGTACTATTTTGGTGAAGGATGTTATTATAATAATAGGTGAGATCAGACATGCATGGGTTCAGGGTATATGGAAAATCTCTGCACTTTCTGACCCTCTCTGTTTTGTCTTATATATCTATGAAAAATATTGCTTGATATTTCCTTCCTTTGTGTGTGATTAATTCACTAAATCCTGTGTTGAGAGGCAATCTAACACAACTTATGTGGCCAGCAGTCTATGAAAAATTGAACTGTGGTCTTATGATGAAGAGTGTGCTCACTTTCTTCTAAAGAGAACAAGACCAGCAGGCAGCATGAGTATCTTCTAACAACAGGAGGTCAATAACCATCAATTAATAACAAAATAACATAAGGCTGTAGGGTAGAATATATCATTCATAATTCCTGAAGATTCCCAGCCATATACCCCCAACTGGGTCCCCTGAAAGGATTCCTAAAGTGATCATATGTCCCTAACTGGAGGTCATAATCCAACTATAAACTAAAGCAATAAACACCAGGAAACTCCTGGATATGCATCTCCTTGCCAGTCTGAATTTAGTAAGGGAAATGTTCTGATGGAAATGCTCGTACAGCTCCAACAGTGTTCAGCATAAATGATTAAATAGGACCTCCCCTGAGCTCCTTAATAGGGTAAAGAAAAGGGAGCGAGGGATATATATTTGATAGTGTTATAGAGAAACACTATGGGCTTGCATTGATTAAACAGTAATGTTCCTGCCTTTCTGCATTACACAGAAATTGCCATGGTTCTGCACAAGGTAGATCAGTTTTCAGTTTAAACACTAACAAGAAGCTGAATCTTCCCACCAAAGTGCTGGTGCAAAGAGGGCACATCCACAGCTCCTTTAGTTTAGAGACACCGAGTTGCAGCGTTACGTGCCTGCTGAAGAGCACACCGTGTGGGTTCACCAACTCCTTTTGCCAACTGCATACATCCTAAAGTTAAGGGGTCATTCTGAGTAATATATCTAGAAATGCCTGAATTGGGTGTTTCTATATTGAGATGTGAAGATTCACTTGCCCCAAAATCAATATAATCAGGTAAGAATGACCATATATAGTATACACAATTTATCAAATGAGGCTAGTTTTTGTTCCTGTAGGTTTTGTATAACATAATTCATGTTTCTGTCAATTCAGATTTTCTGGGAGGACAAGGAAAAGGAGTGCATTGTCTTTGAACTTCAACCTTGGGCTAAATATATTTTATTTGCTCCTCTAGATTCCCTCCCCTTCTCTGCCCTGTTTTATACCCTGAACAAAGGTCAGTTCATACAGGCTGACCTATACAAACTGCATCAACTGACACACCTGTCACTTGAGTTCCTTTGGTTCAAGTGGCAGCACTAGTGGGAGAGCCCAGTACAGAACAGGAGTAAAAGTTCAGCTTATTCCCCCACTCCCTCCTGCTATAACCCTGGGATTAGGTGGACCTCTTCACAGAGCTTTCTCTTTAAATCCTGTTAACTCTCCCTTCCTCTTGCTACTTCTAGACTGGAGGTGGCTCTCTTTGCTATCAAGTGCTGCATCATCCCTGGCTGTCTTGTACCTGTGTAAATAATCCCTTTGTTAAAGTCTTCGGTTACCTAGTTTGAGTGTGCCATTTCCTTCCTACCTGCACCTTGTCTAAGAAAGACACCAAGGAAGCAGCTGTTCTTTCTGCCAAAATTATTTCAGATAATGTTGATTTTATAAGTTCTATGTATTTACTTCTGAATAATAGAAGAGTCTTTAAATTTTTTTGAAACTTTCATGTATTATGACAGAACATTCCATGCCGTGATGCCAAGCCTTACCCAATCTGCCATACTGTTTTCCTTAATTGAGTCAATTTGCTTTTAAATTCCAATTGCCCCTCTAACCAATGCTCTTCTTCTCTCAAATATAAATTTTCATAAATGAATTGAAAACCTGAACACTGTTCAGGAAAGATCATATAGAATTTCCAGGATTATAACAAGGTAGCTGGTTTAATAACTGTTGGACTTTCTATGTAATTTAAGTAGCTCTCTAAGTTTCTAGGGTAGTTTTGTTAGCTTGTCCCCTAGAACGCACAAAGGATTTAGGGGTGGTGTTAATCCCACATATCTACCTATTATTAGAATTTCACTCTTGCTCTGATTTAGATGCTATTACAAATCTGAAAAGGCTTCTAGGACTAGTAAAACGGAGAAATGAAAGATACATTCGTTATTATATTAGAAACATCTTTTTATAAGATGATTCAACTCATTTTTCCATTCATAGATTTGGGTTTTGTAATTTTACGATCAGGACTACATTATGTGTTTTACTTATATTTGATTTCTCTTAATAGTCTGTTAGGATAGCAATCCTTGCTAATGTATGCTTTAAATATTAATATTAAATATGATTTATAGGCTAAATTATCTGTTTATTAATATCTAGAACATTCATACATTTATCTTGAAAATAAAAAATCTGTGATTAAATGTAAAAAATAATTTTTTTAAAATATCTGTGACTTTCAACCTCCAATTTCTCCCTCTAAAAAGAATTTAAAAACCCTCACAAAATCCCATATATTTTCTCCATCTTCTCCATAAAATAGATCTGGTTTCCCGTTCCCCAGCTTGTTGGTTCTCTAGCTTGTGAAAATCACAGATAACCACCATTAGTTTCAAATACAGCATTAGACTCCCTGGCTTCAAATTAAGGGAAATTATTTTAATGTAATTATCCTAGTGATTTCAATATGGAATCAATCAAAAATGAATACTAATATGCAGAATTGTCAAAATAGCTAAGTTTGGACAAAAGAAAGGCAGACATTTCTTCAATTCTTCTGCTGCTGTGTTATGCTCTAAAAACCAGCACCTACAATTCAGACGGCACTCCTACTGACTTCTCCATGAACACTGAAAAATTCTATTTCAAATAGAGGTAATTAGTCAGTGATTAAGAGACAGAGAGTAATTAGTACAAAAGAGAAATGTCTTTGTTTATATAAGAGCTGCCAGTCCAACAGAAAAGAAGCCTTAGGAAAAAACTTTTTAAAAAGAAGTATCTAAAGTTTTAAGGTTAATTGATTCCAAAGTTAAAAGTTCAGAACTATCAGTACAAAAGTGTAAAGTCAGGCAGTGTAAGCGCGCCCTTAATGTGTGTTCACACTGCCTGGAATACTCTTTGCCACATTCTCCCTTAACTGTCTCCACATCAGGCAGGCTGATTAACAAATGGCTTTTCCTCATGGGGCATTCCCTGACCATTCTAGCTAAAGCAAACCCAAGTCTTTAGCCCTGCTTTGTCTTACTCATATTATTTATCCAAATATAAAATTATATTATGATGCATTTTCTTTTTGATTGATTATTTATCTTTCCCCCGAGAGTATAAGTTTCATGAAGACAGAGGGTTTATCATGTTCCCAGCTATATCTGTCCAGGATTTATAATAATTCCTGGCACATATTGGGTGATCGATGAAATCTTTGCTGAAAAATGAATACCTGAAGGAGCCTCTTTGTTTACAAAGATAGCTGAAGGGTTAAAAATATTGGCAGCTTTAAAAGATTTTTCTTTCTGGTAGCAGCTGTATGAGTTTTTCAGGGATGCCTAAAAATAATGCTTAGGATTCCTGTGTGTGATATACCCGAGCCTTCATTAAGGAGCCTGGATGGCACCTCCTCCCAGAAGACTTCCTATTAAACAGAATTAATCAACTCCCCAGTTGTGCTCTGAAAACCCCTCTTCATTTGTGCATGTGTCTCCAATGGCAAACCACTCAGTGGTAAAGATTATGGCCAATTCGTCTTCTTAACTGCCTCCTAAGTACTGCATGTGGCATCAGTGTCTGAGAAAATCACATTGAATGAATAGCTCAAAACATCACAAGACACAAACTCTCTTCCATGAAAACATTCTCCTTTCAGGTATTTAATGAATGGCTCTGCCCAATGCCATTGCTGCCCAAACCTGAAAGCTAGGGCTCCTTAATATGCCCTACTTTGCTGTACGGTTCACTGCATGGCCATTTCTACACCTGGATGATCAGTGTAGTGAGACTAGTTTCACAACACAATTTTTAAAATAACAGCTGCCACTTACTATGTTTGCTGACCTTTTATAAGTGTTCCCTGCTTCTACTCACCCCAAACCAATCTAGGTAATAAAAGCAATATATGGATAGTGTTGGAGAACCAATGTAAATTGCTGTAACTTCCTCTGGCCTCTCCATCCTCACATCCTAAGCAAGCAAATTTATTTTCCAGCAGGCCTCAGAAGATCACACTTATCTAATGATAGATTTAGACCTAAACCTCTCCATAGCAAGGAAAACACTGAATAGGAGAGTTAAGCATAATTCTTACTATCTTAATCAATTGTGAAAACAAACTGAATTCTGTTTATGGTTTTTAATTTAGGTTTTTTGTTAAATTTGATAGCTCAGTTTATTATATTAATTTTATAATCAGAAAAAAAACAGAGATACAGTTGATCCTCATTATTCCTGGAGTCCATGTTTGCAAATTTACCTCCTTGTAAAATTTATCTGAAACCCTCAAATCAATACTTGAGGTATGTTTGCAGTTATTTGTGGACATATGCATGCACAGAGAGGTGAAAATTTTGAGTTGCCCACATTTACATTCCCAGCTGATGCTGAACAAGGAGACATTCTGCCTTGGTGTTTCAGATCTAATAGTGTAAACAAGTATTCTTTTTGTGATCTATTTTGGACCACATTTTTCTTTTTTTTTAATTTTTTTAAATTTGTTTAAATTTCAGAGTATTACGAGAGTACAAACACTTTGGTTATATACATTGCCTTTGTACCACCTGACAAATGTGCCCAACCCCTAGACAGCACACACTGCATCTGTTAGGTGTGGATTTACCCATCCCCTCTCCCTCCCTTCCACCTGGCCAATACCCTATGAATGTTACTTCTCATATGTGCATGTTAGCGTTGAGCAACTAGTACCAATTTAATGGTGAGTACATGCGGTGCTTGTTTTTCCATTCTTATGATACTTCACTTAAAAGAATGGGCTCTAGTTCCCATCCAAGATAATACAATAGGTAGTTTATCATTGTTTATGGCGGAGTAGTACTCCATGCTATACATATGCCACATTTTGTTTAATATGTACACATTTTTGTTTTGTCACAAATCTGAAACAAAGGCATTGCAATTGACTTCCACCTTTTCTTTGTACTTTATACTTAATATTTTAGATTGTAGATTAAAATGTACATTTAGGTGAAGCCATTTCACTTCTATAATGTATGCCAGGAACTATAAAACAGAAATTGGAGATGAAGATTCCATGGATGTTTATAGATGTACAAAGAAAAATTTTAAATTTACTTTCTAAAAGTCACCCTCATATTCTCTTTAGTGAATAATGTCATTACCTTTTCATAAACCTCTCATTTCCTGGGGGGGGGGAGAACAGTTTGTAACTACTTAAATAAATAAAAAGAAGTATATTACTGTATATACCAAAGCATAAGAGAAATTGTTTGCTAAAATTATTTCTTAAAAAAATAGAAGTCACCTTATATTTCCATCCACATACTCTCTCTATAAATGTTCTCATAGAGGCATATTTAATATGACACTATATCGTTAATAACACAATACTTATTTTTAAGAGATTTTAGAGAGTATTAATACTACATTTGGATGATTATGGCAATTACATGCATAGTGAAAACAAGACAAAAGTAAAAATGAATATGGCATAGAAATATAAAACCCACATAACATTAGAGCTCTGATCTTTACAACTTCGAATGCTGTATATGGTCATACACAAGCATTTAAAATCAATTTAAAAATAGTATAGGAGAATGGGTACAACACAGACTAGGAAATCTGTTTAGATCCAATTTAATATTCATTCACAAGAGCACCATGGGCCATACCTGGTATCGGGTTCACTTAAAAGGATAGAGGGCAAGTATCTTTATCAGCAAGGCAGTGTCAAGCATTTACATGGCAACGAGAGTGGTCCTCAAAGCAATCCATAGAGCAGTCCACACAGCCCTCCAGTGACAGTTCAGACTTGAGATAAAGACTCACATTGGTCTAGTGCAAGAGGGAGCCTGGCTTAAAGGCCCCATGTCCCATTAGAAACAATATCTCTTGTAACAACCCGTAGACATAAGACCTCTGGAAGCACATGCCCAGTTACAAAGATCACCACACTTGGGAAGCTCAACAGTATACTGTTGCTATCAGTAATTTATAGTTCATTTACATTTTCTCTCAGTACAAATGCTATTAGCCAACTTGTGATCATTTTGATCATAAGCAATGTTGTTAATAATACATTATTTTATTTTTTTCAGGTTTCTAGGAGAAGAGATTTAGAAACATAATCAAAGTCCATGTTCTTTTCTACTTTTTTATTTTTTTCACTTTTAATTATTACAGATACAAAATAGTTGTATATCTTTATAGGGTACATGTGATGTTTCGATACAGGCATACAACGTGAATTAATCAAATCAGGGTAATTGGAGTATCCATCACCTCAGGCACTTATTTCTTTGTTAGGAACATTCCTATTCCACTCTTTTAGTTATTTAAAAGTATATCCTAACTTATTCAGTATAGATTTGTAAAAGGAAAAAGTCATATTTGTCATTAAAAGGAAAATTGAGAGAGTAGGAGGAGCTAAAATGTGCTCAACTTCAATGATGGAATAGGAAAACAGTTACTTCAAAAACAGCTTATCTTTTGAAAACTACCAAACCACCAGAATTTTGACTGTGTAAACAATTTTATAACTGCTTTAAGCAGATAAATTGAGAAAAAGAAATTAATTTAAGTGACACAATAAGACTCATCATCTTTCCAAAATGGAGTATCTGCTACAATATAGCCCTTTGTGTTAGTAACCGAAATTTTTGGGCAAATACTGAATTCCTGTTTTGAAAAGTCTATCAGGGGATTTGGACAAATAACTCCCTACTAGGATTTAATTCTTTTTCAACTTTTTACCAGCAGTATGCAGCCACACACACACACACACACACACACACACACACACACACACACGCATGCGTGCACACACGTAGAAATGCTCAGGTGGCAATAGGGCATATCTCTATATTTATTTATCCTTCAACAGTAATATCATATTATAATTTTTATAAGCAGCAAATATAAATATTTAAAAGGTAGTTTTGAAATATTTTATCTTTTCTATCTTATATCTTTTCTATCTTTATATATGTGAAAAGAACAGGATACTGCAAACTGTTCATTTTATTTCTCCAATCCAGGTTCACATGTTTAAAACAAAGTCTATGCTTAGGATTCTGCAGCAGACAGTATACTGGGTAAAGCGGTCATAAGTCTCAGTAGAGAATGATGTAAACTCTGGGGAACAAGTGAGTGAAAGTCCCACAAAAATGTAGTTAGTCCCCTGTCCCAGCTGATTTTTACCAAATGTGACCTCAAAGTTGCCATATTTTTAAAAATTCAAATTTGTGCAACATCTCCAGATATTTAAAACACTGTAAAGAACAAATAAAACATACCTGTGTCCCACCTGACCCAAGTTCACTACTCCTACTTTCAAGTGAATCGAGAAGTGGGCACATCTTGATCTTGATCTTGGACTTTGCCATATTCTGAATTTCTTAAAATAAAAAGTATTATAAATCTTTTCTTTTTACTATAGCTAACCAAAGTGCTTTCATATAAATTATCTCATTAAAAGTCTTCTGTGAAATTTGACAGATATATTACAAATAATAATATTCCATGAGAAAAAATAACAAATTAAAATAATAATTATAATACATTAAAGATAAATAAGATTTTGTAAATGACATAGCCAGACCATCCAATTTGCCAGTGAGGTAACCCTACTCAAGACAGTGACATATTAAGTGTCATGTTTTAATAGGAGCATAATAAAGTATATTTTATGCCCTGAGTAAGGAATGTGGAAGGATGGCAACCAACAGAATGTTTTAATGGGAAAAGTATTGTAGTTATTCCTCAGGGCTGGTAAGTAATGCACTCAAAAGGCATAGCTCAAGGGATATTGGTTGGTTGTTTGATCAATTTCAAGCCGTCTGTCTTTGGCACTGTTGTAGGGAAGCTACATGACCTAGAAGAATGAAATTACTGATTTACTATTTCCTGGAACCTCTACCTGTTACCAGGGCTAATTTCACAGAAGATGATGGTAATGATTATTGACAATTTCTGAGAGATAAAGGGAAATTCATAGAAAATGAGCACCAGGTAAAAATAAAATCTACTAACTTAGCAAAATGAAAGAATCCTTGATAAATTGAGGAGACACAATTATCCATGTGCCTATCATACAGCTATGTAGGTGCCCTTAAGTATGTTTATCTATGATCTTTAGACAGTCTTCTATAAGATGTATAGGTTCTTCATGTTTTAAACAACACTGAGTGCAAAGAGCAAAATGTTCACCATATAGCAGACACTGATACAAGAATAAGAACTTATTTTCCTCAAATATTTTCTTATACTATGTAACCAAGAGATTTCTAGTATGATCTCTTAATCTTGAATTTAAAATGAAACAAAACAAAAAACAAACCAGAGGGCCAGAGGTCATGGACTTTTAGAGATAAAAGTAAAACCAAACTTTCATGAATTATTTTTAATTGAAAGGTAAAATTGTATGTATTTTATCATTTTCCAGGTTTCCTGGCAGCAACTCAGTTCCATTCCCATGACAACTGAACTTCCTTCCTTAGCAGGGGTTTGTTAATGCTCTAAAACCATACCTAAAACATGACTTTTCCAATTTGATGTCATTTTCTTTTCTTGGATTATATTTTAGAATCTACCCAAAAAGAATTATTTCCCTCTAAGACAGTTCCTATTAGTTCCCAAACATTTTACTTCAATTCATTTATTTCAAAAAGTGTATGAAAAATATAATTAATTCAATTAAATAAATATCAAGTAATTGTAAAATAGGATGAATAAAATACAATTCTTGGCCCCAAGGAGTTCACAATCACAGTGAAATTCAATATATGATTATCTCAATACATAATGTGTAGCTGTATGAAAGATACAGCAAGGAGACAGAAAGGGCAAAGTAATTAATTCACCCTGGCTGAAGAAAGGGAGTCTTAAATGTCTCGAGTAAAAGAAGGGATGTGACAGTGGCCTTAGCAAAGTGGCAGAGTAGGCAGCTCCAAGCTCTTGTTCTGCCACAGAAACATGGAAAAACAAGCAGAAACTGTTGGAACCAACATTGTCAGAATTCTGGAAAAAAGTCAAAGGTTTGCAGCAACCAAACCTACGCCAAATCAAGAAAAAGTCCACTTGAAAATGGTAACAAAGCTTTGGTTTATACCTACCCTTTCCCCAACCCACCCCCGCCCCCCCACACCCCCAACAGCAGCAGTCCTGAATCTTCTAGGAATGTAAAATGATGCAAACAACTTGGCAGTTCCAAAGAAACCTAAACAAAAAATAACTCTATGACTCAGCAATTCCACCACTACATATATACCCCAAAGAATTGAAAGCAGCAGCTCAAATAGATACTTGTACATTCATATTCACAGCAGCATTATTTACAATTGTCTAAATGTGGAAACAACCTAAGTGTCCATCAACACATAAGCAGATAAACAAAATGTGGTATACATATGTTTAAAAATACATGTATATTAGTATATACATAAATACATGTATATTTACATATGCATATATAGACACATGTATATTCACATGGACATATGTGTGTGTGTGTGTGTATATATATATATATATATATAATGGAATATTATTTAGCCACAAAAAAGAATGAAGTTTGATGCATGCTGCAACATGGATGAACCTTGAAAATATTATACTAAGTGAAAGTAGCCCGACACAAAGGACAAATATTGTATGATTCCATTTATATAAAAAATAGAATATAAAAACTCATAGAGACAAAGTATATTAGAGTTGACCAGAGGCTGTGGGAAGGGGGTGATGGGGAGTTATTTCTTAATAGTGACAGTGTTTCGGTTAGAAATTACAAAAAGTTTTGAAAATAGACATTGATGGTGATTAACATTAGGAATGTAATTAGTGCTACTGAATTATACACTTAAAATGATTAAAATAGCAAAATAAATTAAAAGTCTTAAGTAAAATAATATGGAAATACAATACAAAAGATGACTAAATTTTTAGCAGGCAAAAAAGAAAAGGACAGGTAATCCAAGCAAGGAAAATACCATTAATAAAGATGTGGAAGCTGAAAGAGTTTAGATATGATTTGGAAAGGGAGGGTTGCCCTAGACTGTAGGGATCATTAAAGGCCAGCTGGGATTTGATCTATAGATGAGGAATAACTTAAGGTGATTAAAGAAAGGAAGTTATATGATCACCTATAAATTTTAATAATTTAGGGGATGTTTTGGAAAGAGAGAGAAATTGGGAGATAATAAGATCAGTAGAGATTATTGTAAAAAGTCCATGAGATGGAAACATTAGAAATATAAGGAGATATATGAGAGAAATATTGGACATAATTGAGAAGCAAATGCACATAGTGCAGAAGTGCCTAAATTATGTATATAATGGATTCTAATGCCAGGTATCACAGGTATATAGCCCAGGACAGGATGTAGCAAAAAGAGAAAACTACAGACCAATATCCCTCATGAATATAGATGCAAAAATTCTCAACAAAATTTCAGCAAACCGAATTCAACAGCACATAAGAAAAATAATACACCATGACCAAGTGGGCTTTATCCCAAGGATACAAGGCTGGTTCAACATATGCAAATCTATAAATATAATTCACCACATAAATAAAAGCAAAAACAAAGACCAAATGATTCTCTCAATAGCTGCAGAAAAAGTGTTTGATAAAATCCAGCACACTTTTAAGATAAAAATCTCTCAACAAAATACACACAGATGGTACATTCCTTAAAATTATTAAGGCCATATATGACAAACTCAAAGCCAATATAATATTGAATGGGGAAAAATTGAAAGCATTCCTGCTTAAAACTGGACCTAGTCAAGGTCGCCCACTGTCTTCGCTTCTATTCAACATAGTGCTGAATGTCCTTGCCAGAGCAATCAGACAACAGAAGGGAAATAAGGGTGTCCAAAGGGGGACAGAAGAAGTCAAACTGTCACTCTTTGCTGATGATATGCTATTCTATTTAGAAAATCCCAAAGATTCACCAAAAGCCCCCTGGAATTGATAAATGAATTCGATAAGTCTCAGGATGCAAAATTAATGCACACAAATCAGTGGCATTCATATATGCCAATAACAGTCAAGGTGAAAATTAAATCAAAGATGCAACACCTTTCACAATAGCATCAAAGAAAATTAAATATTTAGGAATATATTTAATGAAGGAGGTGAGAGATATTTATAGGGAGAACTACAAAACACTGAGAAAAGAAATTATAGATGATGTGCACAGATGGAAATCCCTACCATGAACATGGATTAAGAGAATCAATATTGTTAAAATGCCCATTCTTCCAAAAGTAAGCTACAGAATTAATGCAATCCTTATTAAAATTCCACCAACATTCTATACAGATTTAGAGAAAATAATTCTACACTTCGTCTGGAACCAGAGAAGACCTCGGATAGCCAAAGCAATCTTAAGCAGGAAGAAAAAATTGGAAGGTATCAGTCTATCAGACTTCAATCTTTACTACAAGGCTGTAGTAACCAAAACAGCATGGTACTATCACAAGAACGAGATATAAACCTTTGGAATAGGATGGATATCCCAGATATAAGACCATCTTCATATTGTCATCTAATCCTCAACAAAGCAGACAAAAGTATACATTGGGGAAAAGGATCTCTATTCAATAAGTCGTGCTAAGAAAACTGGATGTCCACATGCAGAAGATTAAAACTGGATCCCCACCTCTCACATCTCACAAAAAATCAACTCACCTAGGATAACAGACTTAAACTGGGGAGGATTCTTTTATACATCAGCCTAGGTAAAGAATTTATGAAGAAGACCCCCAAAGCAATCACAGCAGCAAATAAGTAAATAAATAAACAAACAAATGAGACCTGATCAAATTAAAAAGGTTCTGCACAGCCAAGGAAACTATCCTTAGAGCAAATAGACAACCTACAGAATGGGGAAAAATATTTGCTTTCTACACATCAGATAAAGGGCTGATAAGAATCTATATAGAACTTAAGAAAATCAACAAGAAAAAAGTCAAACAATCCCATTAATAAATGCACAAAGGACATGAACAGAAACTTTTCAAAAGAAGTCAGAATAATGGCCCTCAAACATATGAAAAAAAGTGCTCAATATCTGTATTCATTACGGAAATGCAAATCAAAACCACAAAGAGTTATCACCTAACTCTACTGAGAATGCCCTCTATCAAAAAGTCCCAAAATAACAAATGCTGGTGTGGATGTAGAGAGATTGGAACATTCTTACACTGCTGGTGGGACTACAAATTAGTACAACCCCTGTGGAAAGTAATTTGGAGATACCTCAAAAAGCTAAAAATAGAAATACCATTTGATCCAGCAATCCCACTACTAGGCATCTACCCAAAGGAAAAAAAAAAAAAAGACATTCTATAATAAAGACATGTGCACTTGAATGTTTATAGCAGCATAATTTATAATTGCAAAGATGCGGAAACAACCCAAATGTCCATCAACACATGAGTGGATTAATAAAATATGGTGTATATATACCATGGAATACTACTCATCTACAAAAGACAATGGTGATCTAGCACCCCTTATATTATCCTGGATAGAGATTGAGCCCATCCTTCGAAGTGACCCACATGTACTCACCATCAAACTGGCACTAATTGATCAACACTAAGGTGCTCACATGGTAGTAATACTCACTGGGTGCCAGTCAGGTAGGCAGGGTAGAGAGGGTGGAGAGTAGAGCTGGTGGGGTGAGTAAACCCACAGCTATGGAGATGGGGTGTACCATATAGGGGAAGGACATGTTTGTGTCCCTGGCTTGAGTGAGGCAAATGCATTTGATGTAACCAAAATGTTTGTACCCCCATAATATCCTGAATTTAAAAACTAAATAAATAAAGATAAGTTACTACATTATAGCTATGAGACAATTTAATTGTGTATTTTCTATGATGCTTAGTGCAGATTCATGAATACAATATATATTTTAAGTGCTTGTCAAGCAGTGGGGCCTGATCATTTAAACATTCCTAGTGCATTAAAGAACTACTCCATAATCCACACAATGCACAAACAATCAAATAACTGGACTGTTGTTAACACTTTACCTGCTCCATTTTGATCAGGAAAAGATCAATAAAGTCTCAAGGGTTGTTAACATCTCCCTGACCCCCGCAAAAAAAAAAAAAGGAATAAACAACTAGTCCATTAGAGATATGGCCTAAAACCAGAATGGGCTTTTCATAGAGAAGGAAAGAAAAATGACTGATAAAAAATAGAGACTCAAACTGTACAGAAATCAGAAAAATCAAAATGTGTTATTTTATATCCATGAGATTTTCAAAAATAAAAAAGTTAAAAGATTCCCCTTTTGTTCAGAAGTAAATATGTTGGACTTAACAGTTATAATATTAGCATGGATATATCTCAGAAATATAATGTTGGACAAAAAGTAATTTCCAGAAAATAATACCACTTAAAGTGAAAAATATAAACATAAATGATATAGTTTATTACATGTGTTACATACAGTAAAACTAGATACTGAAGCAAAATATTAGGAATATAAATGGAAGAAAGAATACTATTTTGAATATCAATAATTTCCATGAGGGAAAAATGAAGGGCACACAGCAGATATAACAACAGTAATGTTTATGTTTTAAGATCAGTAGAAGAAATTCAAGTATACATTTTATTAATTTTTATATCTTTGATAAATTACTTTCACATTAAAAATAAAGACTCTATTGTTAAACACACACACACACACTGAAATAACTTTTGTTATGTACTTCTTACTGGCTCGATGGACTGCAGGAATTCTTGTCTTTAAAGAAAACTCTATTCTTTCCTTTATGCTTGGATTTCAAAAGAAAAGAAAAGACTTGGGCAAATAAATGAGCTTTTTGTACTTGATTTAAACAGTATAATCTGATACTTCTAAGGGATTAAAATAAGTACAGATATGCCTTCAACTTAAAGATATATGTTTTCATTCTAAATGATAATTTCTAAGTCTAGAAGTAAGAATTATGTTGCATCACTGTGTGTTTTTTCCAATGTGAAGAGTTACCCTGACAATCACTGACTCACATTCAGTGCTTCAATTTATCCCCAACTTCAATGTCACTCCAAAAATTGTTTTGCCTACAATACTTAAGATTATTCTTTAATTAAAATTGTAACCCACTTCCCTTTTCCTAAGAGCACTTTATCATAAGCAATTTATAATACAATAGTTTTTAAATAATTGCAAATAGTTTAATGGAGTCGTTTTCTCAAACATGTTTTAAAAATTAAAAATTAGTAGAACTTGACCTTACCCTACAGTACATCTGAGTATATTAATTTGCAAACAAATGACTTTATTTCTGTTGACTGACTATAATTAACTTCTACAAGTTTAAAACATTAGGTAAAAAAATAAATTCAATATAACTTCTCTTTATATCTAAAAATAATCCTAATTTATAATCAATACACACTATTTTTGTCTGAGTCAGCTTCATAAGTTCCCTATTTCTTAGTTATGAACTACTGTTGAAAGAAAAATGAAAATAAGTAACGTTATTCGAATGCATATGGTAAAAATGCCAACACAATTTTAATAGAAAACACATTCAAATAATCATGACCAGAGGGAATAAAATGATTTACTATTCCTTGTATGTAGCTGCAGAATCATTTTTTAAAGAGAGTTTTAATTTGTAAATCAAGTATTGCAGATTCCGAACATTGGGTTGAATCTAAATAAAGAAATCATTTTATATAAAGATGACATCATTGTGTCCTAAATAAATTTTATCTGTTTCATCCCCAAAATATCTGTCTAAAAATTCATTTGTAACTATCATCATAGTTAATATGCAATTTCAATATGTAAATATGAACTTCTGCTGCCTGATTACAATTTCTATTAATATTAGTAGGAATAGCATAGCATCACTAAAATGTAACATCCTCATAATTGTAAAAATTAACTTCTATTTTCCAAACTACTTTAGGGACCATATTTATAATATAATCTGCCACTAATTGTTAAAAAAACCCTGAAAATTGTCAGAATAAAAGATAAAAAAAATCATTCATTTCCAAACCTCCTTGGTTTTATATTGCATACATGCAAGGTGTTAATTCTTAAGCAGCTGTTCTTAAAACACACACCATTTCCTGAATCCTAAAAATAACTGCCTATTTAAGTATGAAGAAATGCAGCAGGTTGTTAGGAAGAATCTCTTTCATGATCCATTTTATCAATCATGATATTTTAGAGGATAAAAATCACGCTGTATTTAAAAGTATAAAATTGTCATTTCACATATTAGAAAATTCAGACTGGTGTTTTTTTACGAATTAATTGTGTAACCAACTGAATTAATGTTAGGAAAACCAAAAAAAATTCTGATACAGGATAAGTTTCTTTTACAATAAACTAGTGTTTGTAGGTCAAATGTGTCAAAAGTGGTAGAATTAGATAAATATGAAGATTATCATGGAGTGGGGTTAGCTTATTAGGGAATTGTTCACTAAGGAATGAAAACACAGGGGGAAATTCTATTTTAAATTCATAATTCTTCCTGGTTCACTAGAACTCTCAAAATAGTTCTGTGGCCAGCACTTGCTCTGTTTCTGTTTTGTTTTCATCATACTTGTTTTCCCCTCATATCTATGCATAAAAATAACATATACCAAACAGGATAGAGGGAAACAATATTTTCCATTTTAGCATCACCAGGATGATGAAGAGAAAAAGAAGCCTAAAATGTATTACAATGGTTTTAAAGCTATCTTTTATAAATGACTTTATATAATCTTGTCTCTACTAGGACAGAAACAAAGAAAAATATACAAGAAATAGAGAAAACTAATATTTAAAGATTGCTAACATAGGAATGAAAAAATAAACTTCGGGGAGACATCTAAGGAGCTAGAATAGCATTGTTTGTGGAAGAGAAGATAACTTAGACCATACAACATTAAAATAGTGACTATGACACTGCATAGCAAGCTTGTGTCAAATTTTTTCATCTGAATTCTTTTAGGCAATCCTCAAAATAGCTATGAAGTGAAGACTTTAATCCTTTACTTATAAATAATGAATTGAAGCTTTCAGGTAAAAAAAAATTACTTACTCAAGGTGTTTTAGTTATTGAAGGACAGATTATCAAGTCAATCCAGGTCTTATATTCCAAACTGAAAAATAAAAGTATATATCCTACAGATTAGTTGATGAATACTAATAAACCTTTTAGGTTAAATGCAGTAGTTTGGTCTACGTAAAAGTTAGGCAATTAGGGAGACAATTCCTCCTGACCTGGATGGAAAGAACAAAGAAATTATTAAAAGGTATTTTCATTTATCGTTCTTCACCATTGCTTGGTAAATTTAAAAAGCAAGAACAAAGAAGATAGAAATAGAATTGGAAAACATAAAGAATCTTGTACTCCTCCACTTATTCATTTAGTTATTAATAATTCAACAAATATGTTTCTAATGATGAGTAGTAGTTAGATAATTTTGATCATAAAAGCAAAGTACAGTCATGTGTCCCTTTACAATGGGGATGTGTTCTGAGAAATAAATTGTTAGGCACTTTCATTGCTGGGTAAACATAAAGCATACTCACACAAACCTAGATGGTATAGCCTACTATACAGCTAGGCTATATGGTGTGGCCTGTTGCTCCTAGGCTATACCATATTACTGTAGTGAATATTGCAGGCAATTGTAACACAGCGGTAAGTAATTGTGAATCTAGACACATCTAAACAGAAAATGTATAGTAAAACTCTATACTGAAGATACAAATGCTAGAGTTCTATAGGGCACTTACCATGAATGTAACTTGCAGGACTGGAAGTTGTTCTGGGTGAGTCAGTGAGTGAATGATGAGTGAATGTGAAGGCCTAGGACATTTCCTGTACATTGCCATTGACTTTATAAACACTTTACACTTAGGCTACACTAAATTTATAAAACAATACTTTCTTTAATAATAAATTTACCATAACTTACTGTAACTTTCACACTTTATAAATTTTAAATTTTTTTAACCTGTTGACTGTTTTATAATAGCACTTAGCTTAAAACACAAGCACATTATACAGCTATGCACAAATATTTTCTTTCTTAATCTTAGCTCTATCTCAATGTTCCCTGGTCCTTGGTTCCCAGTGTCAAGAGTGAGTACTGATTACAAGTTGAGCCGATGAAGAAGTGATCACAGATCCTAAGCAATCCCACACAAAGTTTATTATAGAAAAGAAAGAAACTATACTAAGTGAAAGCAAATAAGGAAGCTACCCAAAGTGAAAATATGTTCCAGAGAGACGACTGGGTCAGTCTCCACAAGTGGAGCAAGACCTTGAGGACTCCCAGGTGGTTTTATTATTGGCGTGGTCTGGGGCAGAGCAGGAAGTGTGGGATATTACCAAGTGAGTATATCAGGTGTTCCGCGTTTTCCTGCCGTTCCTTCCCCTGATTGGTTCCAGGTTTCTCCACCCCTAGGAACCACCCTCCTGGCCTATACCCACCACCTGGAGGTTCGATCCCTACCTAGCACTTTATATCATTTTTCCATAAGCTTTTTTCCATTTAATTTTTTTTTTAATTTTAAGATTTTTATCAAAAACTAAGGCAAACACACATCAGCTTAGGCCTACACAGGGTCAGGATCATCAATATTACACTTTCCACCACCACATCTTGTCCTCCTGGAGGATCTTTAGGGGCACTAACAGACATGGAGTTGTCATCTCCTATGGTAACAATGCCTTCTTCCAGAATATCTCCTTAAATATCTCACTATGCTGTTTTACAGTTAACGTTCCTTTTTCTAAGTAGAAGGAGTATACTCTAAAATAACAATAAAAGCATAAGTATAGTAAATACATAAACCAGTAACTGTCATTTATTATCATTATCAAGCATGATCAAGTATTACGTACTGTACATAATTGCATGTGTTATACTTTTATGCAACTAGTAGCATAGTAGGTTTTTTTTTACACCAGCATCACCACAAACATGTCAGTAATTCATTGCACTATGATGTTAGAACAGCTACTAGGCAATAGGAATTTTTCAGCTCTATTATAATCTCATGGGACCACTGCTGTACATGCGGTCCCTCCTTGACAGAAAAGTTGTTATGTATTGCATGACTATGCTGCATTGGAGGCAGTAAAGAATCAAGGTTTGTTAGTAGCAACAAAACTAGTAAACCCAAATGAATTCAGATAAAACTGTATCAGCAAAATTCAAGGGAAAGACAAAATAAACAAATGGGGAAACCTGTTAGATGGTAGACCAAGGATATGATCGGAAGATTTAGACATGAGTTCTGTATTTACACAACCTGAACAGCCCTGTCTGAAGTCATCGCTCCACAAGGAAAAATTCAAGAGGGAGCAGAGTAGGTGAATCAACACATATAAAGATCTAGAGCCTAGATCTTGTCCTGTGGAAATTAGTTTTGTTGAGGGAGAAAGGGAATAATAGAGTAAACAAACATATATAATTAAAATAAAGAAATTAATGTCCTGCAAGATCTTGAAATAGAGAATTCCGCGTAGGTGGTATGAGGGAGGGACTTACATAGATGAGTTCATCACAAAGGCCTATTTGAAGAGAGTACATTTAATCATAAACTATGAAAAGGAGGCAACAGCAATGTAAAGAACTTTAGACAAAGCATTTTGGACAAGCACATAAACAATGTGCTCAAAGATTTTAGACAGGAAGAAGTTCGGGATGTTCTTGAAACTAAACATCTTTCAGGCCAAAAGTTAGGAAGACTGGCTGGAGATGGGTTTTTAAATGGTAAGAAGGAGAAGTATCCAGGTTTCCAGACCTTTGTATTTTAGAAAACTGAAGGCCGATGATCAAGTGACCTGTCTAAAGTCAAAACGGCTGAACGTGAAATAAACAATAGTACAGGTCTCCTAGTCACCATCACAACTATTTATTTCATATATTTCATGAGTTCTAACCATAGGTTATATAAACATGAAAATATATTTACAAAGAGGACAAATAATTCAAGGGCTGACCTTTTCCTGCTTATGTTGATAATCAAGTGTTCCACACAAAAGTCATGATCCAATTAAACTATGGCTACAGAATGACAACAGTGTATGAAGTGGCATCTTTACTTCTTTAACAATTTAAATGTCCTAATATTAGAGCTATCCAATTTTCTTAGTGTCAATGTTCTATAATTTATAAACAATGTCCAAAATAAAATGAAAGTTTGTCCATTTTGATATTAGTAGCCAAGGACACAAAACCACTACACTTGTAATATGTTGTAACTTTTCATTATGAACATGCAATAGAGATCACCTGGTAGGCAGTACTAGAAAAAGACCCATGTTTTCCAAGAATTTATACTTTAATCAGCTGACCTAAAAGGCACCTAAAATGCCATAGGGAGTTTGGGATGGAAAATTAAACTGTATCCACATTTTCGATTCAGGTAACTCTAATCTACTCTCCCAGGTTGAGAGAACCTCAATATACGATAGTTTTCAGGACCCTTAGGGGAAAAATCTCAATAATAAGAAGGAAATTGATGGAAAGAACTTGTTCGCAAAAAGTTGAACAAATCTGTAGGTTCCAAGTACAGTTTGATGGTTGATTCGTGAATCTTTCCGATTTCCACCAGCTGTTAGGTTTGGGGAAATTTGGGTTATGTATCTCATGTGTATTTATAATATAGTAGTACCATTTTTAAAAATGCCGCAACTCACAGTGCTTGTATTTTGTGTTTAGCTCTCACTAAAGATATCTTTGGAGATATAGCATTCCGTACTTTTTACTAGCAGAATGAGAAGAACTGAATTGATTTGAGATTCCACTCCTCAATAACTAAACAACTCTCAGTAATTTTTCTTCTTCAATGTTCAACTCCATAATTTACGAAACAAGCATATTAATCCCTTTAATTCATAAATATTTTGAGGATTAAATAAAAAACACAGGGAAGAAGCCTAATTTGTCTCTCAGACATTTTTGGGAGTTTTATTTACACTTTTATCTTGATTTGGCTTGATTTGCTACAGCACTAACCCTAAAAGTCTCATGTTAGTTTTCATTTTGTATGATTTTTGGGATAGCCACAAATATTCCATGATGTCACAATTTTGTATATAATAAAAATGTAAACATATAAAATAATTATTTGTACTTGGTGGGAGGAATAGGAGAAAGTAAATTTATTCTGCCTTCCCCAAGGCAGAAGTAGCCCTATGTATTTTTAAAACCATGCAACCTCTATAAACAAAGGTACACACTCCATTAATGCACGTCCTTTATAAACACTGTCAAATCTTCATTACTTACTCTCTACTGAGAGAATTGCCCACACACATAACCTACTATCTAGATGACCATGCTTAGTACTGTCTTCCCCCTTTTACTCCACTTCCACTTTTACTGGTGACTAGACAACTGATGGTCAAGCAATGAAGGTCAGCACATCAGTAGACCTTCAAGAAACTTACCTCAAGCCGAAAGTGAAAAAGCAGAGAGAAACAAATGAGGAGGAGAAAAGCAAATAATATGGAGAGAGAGCCAATGTAATAGAAGGAGAAAAAATTTGGGAAACTGAAACTAAGGCCTTGGCCAGGCAAAATTCATGTGCAGTACAAAAGAGAAACAGAGTAAAGCATGCAATGAAAGCACATTGTACAGTGCCTACTTTTTTTCAGAAACTGTTCTAGATACTTTAATAATGTTAACACATATATCCATAAAGCAACCAAATTAGTTAAGGTCTATTACTAGACACATTTACAGCTGAGGAAACTGAGACATTGGTTGCTCAAAGGCACTTAGACAAGGGTTTTGATCTTAGGCATTGTATTTTGTTGAACCAAATGATATTTCCAGAATCTCACTGTTTTTGACCTTTAAAATACATTTTCATCTGATTTCATCTAATAGCATCAGAGCCCATGCTCTCTCCTAAAGACAGAAAAGAAGCCAGTCACTAGAGAGTAGACACTTTAGAAGCAGAAGAAACACAAGGGAGAGACAATCACACTGTATAATTTCATTCCCAGTGAGTCTTATCTCTCTGTAACTACCATCTGAGGATTATTTCTGTGAATCTCTCTTATCTTCTTATGACAAAACCACTTTGCTAGCTAGTTTAGTTGAGTCTCAACAACAAATAGAATCCTACTAAAAAAAAAAAAAAGAAAGAGAAAGACGAAATACTAAATAAGTAGAAAATGTTATAAACAGAAGGAAAACAAATATGAGAGTTGTTTTCCAGAATACCCATTAAGAGTAGAATATACTACATGCCAGAAACAAAAATGAGAAAAATAAAAAGACGAGAGTGACTATGTGAAGATTAAAGGATGCAAAATTTCCTTTAATACTCAAATCTAGATAAAGAAAACCTACAAAGGAAGCCTGCTGAAAAACCTGCCTTGGAGCAGGTCAGGCCTATTTAGATCTTCAAATTTGGTATGTCTAAAAAAAAAGCTTCTCAGCATTTGTAGTGATCAAAGATAAGAAAACATTTTATTCTCCTTTGCACTCATATTCTTTTCTTCGTTGGAACAGCACAGAGCATGATGCTTAGCTCAGAAGACTGTGCCAAACTTGTTAAATAGGCCAAATATGGCTTTTAATTTAAGAGAATCTAAAATAGTAAGTGAATGTAATCAGGTACTGTGAGATTTTCCCCCCACAAAATGTACCTGGTCATTTTTCCCACCACTTGGCAAATACTTAACTGCATTTTAAGGTGTAAATTATCAATATCATCATTTTCTACCCACAGAACATGTCAGGATAATATATAGCAACCCAATGTAATAGAAAAATGTTCAGAATTCGTAATTGGAAAAGTTGGGTTCTAACTTGCATACTATTTTTTATAAAAACTAGCAAAAAAAATTTCTAAAAGTGAGGTTCTTAGGTTATATTGCTGAATTCCCACATCTTTGCTTTTAAAATTTCAGGGATAATCAGGCCCATGTGAGTGACTCTCACTCAAATAAAACCAAGTAGGTTTATTTTTTTTTTTTTACAGTGTGAAATCACTTACTCAGGTCCAAAATATTCTAAATCTGCATGATCAGACCCTTCTCTACATTTAGGCAAATTTATGCAGGTAGATAGATACAATCAGTAGGTTTCTAGTTGAGCAGGAAATAAGGAGAGTACCATGAATAGAATATATATTGACATTATGCTAAAAATCACCTCTCCATTCATCTCACAATCTAAATAGTCTGTCACTGATAATGAAATTTCATTTGCTAAAATGCTATGCATCTACTTCCTCACTGATTTCAGCCATGTCACCAAAAAAAATTAAAAATAAAAAAAAAAATAGTCCAACAATTAGGATACCCAAACATAGCTATTGATGTATCTCATTAATTGTAATGACTTCAGTATACCAGGATATAAACACACTACAAAATATTCAAGCATACGCTTATTATAAAATAATCACTTTACTTTTTTTGTTTGTTCATAAGAACAGTACAAAGATATCAACAGTACAAGATATCAGCTGCTTGTCAATCTATGTTAGTATTTTCATTCATAGAAATAGATTGATTCCCAAGGGTGGTATAGAAGATATAACACATAAAGTTACGATGGAAATCATTAGGTGACTTTTATTTTTAAGAAGATGGGATCTTACTATATTGTCCAGGCTATTCTCTAACTCCTAGGCTCCAGCAATCCTCCTGTCTCAGCCTGTTGAGTAGCTGGAATTCCAGGTGCACCCCACTGTGCCAAGAGACTTTTTAAATGCTGTCAAAATCCTGTTTTCCACTATGTTTGAGAACATCCCTTTTCCCACATCCTTGCCAGTTAAAGCTGTCAACATTTTCATTCATTTTACCAACCAAATAAATGTAATGTAGATGTCAAGAATGTTACTCTCTTGACCCTTTTCCTGATTCCTATGAAGGATAGACCTTTATCATGTATTTATTGGTAATTTGAACACGTGCTCTTTTAATGTTCTTTCTTCAAGATGTTTGCTTGTTTTCTATTCGGTTGTTTGTATTTAATGCATTTGAAATTTATATACACAGTGTTTGATTTATGTTTTGAATGACGTCTCCCTCCCAGATTCATATCTTGGAATCCTAACCCCCCCTATTTCCAGATATGACCCTATTTGAAAATAGGGTTGTTGCAGATGTAATTAGGCAATATGTAAAGATCTGCATGACAGTTGATAAATAGTCACTGCCACAGTCCCTCAGCTCCCATCTTTCAAGTTCTTTCTTACTACCCTGGAAGTCTCTCCTGAATCCATCAACTAAAGGGATAATCCGAGAAGGGGGCTGCCTGCTCACTGCTCCACTGCAATGGCCACTCTCTGTTCCAATGCGTTGTGCCCGTGCTGTAGTGATCATGCCACTAATTGATGCTTATTGTAACATGAATTCAGGAAACAGTTTTCCCTTCTGTAGAAGTCAATTCATAATTTTCATTCTTAAAGGGAAAGATTACAATATAACTGTTTTCCAATAAGAAAAATGTGTGCTTCTAATAAAGATCCCGTACCATTTTTTGGTTTTTAATATATATTTCCTTTTAATAATGAGCATAGAAATTTTGCTTATTATATAAAGATGATGACACTGTTACTTTTCACACCAAATGACGTTAATGACTTTTTCTGCCATCTAGAAATTAACAGCATTTAAATTATTATATATAAAGCCATATTATACTACATGAGTTATTTACCATTAATCTAATATTCCATTTGCATATTGGTTTATATGTCTGTAAAATAATATTTTGTTGTATTAATTTAGCTTAGCCCCCAAAATAGGCCACTAAGGTTTTCAATAACAGCAATGAAAGTAGACCAAAGAAAATTTTAAAATACTTTCCTTTTTATCAATTATTTTTATTTCAAAATATTAAAGAGTACAAGTGTTTTTGCTACATGGATGAATTTCATACTGCTGAAGTCAGAGCTTTTAGTATGACTGTCACTGGCATAGTGTACATGCTATCTAACATTTTTAAGTAATATATCTAGAGGCATATAATCAGAAATAATTAAAATATTTTGTGCTAATGGACATGCTATGAATGAAGGACAGTAATACCATTGTGCCACAAATGTTTAACTGAACATCTGTTCTTGATCATAATTCCCTCTTAAAATATCACTATGTTATATACTTGGGAAATTCTTAATGTTTTTTGAGAGCAATTACCTTGTGAGTATGGCATAAGAGCTACATGTTTTTTTAAAAAACTTCCTAGGAAATAACAATCTTAAACTGGGTTATTTAGGAAAGGAAGCATTTTTGACAAGTAAAATAAAGAGAGGATGTAGTCCATGTGATAGATCAATATGAATTGAGGCAAAATCCAGCAGTTAGTGCTGTTTGTTGTTTGTTCTCATTAGGTTGAGTGTCCAGGAAGAAAGAAAGAAAACAATTTTTGTTTTTAATTCTCAGTCTCTAAGATCCATTCATATTGTCTCGTGGTACTCTATCAATGTCATAATAACACTTAAAGTAAAAACTTACTTATATCTTCTCAATGAAATCACAGAAACAACTGCTATTCACTCAGTATATAGCATTTCCTGAACTGGGATAAGTGATATCAGGATTATTTTAATGGAAACTTCTACACTTTCAGTTGCTGCTTAACTTTTTCCCAATCTCCAGCTAAAATAGATTGAGATCTTTCTTTGATGTCCCTGTGTAGTGTACATGATTCTACATTCTCCAATCTTATGTAGTCATCCTCTTTAATAATACCAAATTTAGTATGGTCTTCAATTGCGAATTATTGGGGGAAGTCATTTAATATACTCCCCTTCTTAGGGTTTCTGAGAATCTCTACAATAAAATACTTTCATGCTCCACAAAACTATTATGTTTCTCACTTCGCCAACCATTTTCTCCTCGACAACCTTTGCATTTCTTCAAGGATCTCTCTCGCTGACTGCAACTGTGCCTGGGGCCATTTTCTTTTTCTCCTTCCATCTAGAATAGACATTGATACATTTCTTAATTCATCAAAGTGCTGAAAACAAAAATATTCATAATGTTAACTTACTATACATAAGGTTTATAGGTAAAATTAAAAGGCTAAGAAGGAAAATGTAAAACTAGATGTTGATATTATTCAAAAATGGCCACTAAACACCCCTTGCTTTTATGAGCACTCTGCTCCTCCAATGAACAGAAGGAGTCAAATTCCACACCTTTTGAATATGAACTAACCCAAATCATGTGCTTTGACAAATAGAATAATATGGAAGTGATACTGTGTTCCTTCAGAGCCTAACTTCTGAGAGACCTTTAGCTTCTACTTTCTTGGAACTCAGCCACAGTGTATTCATAAAATCCAGACTATCCTGCTAAAAAGTGAGATCACTTAGGTCCTGGAGGATGAATCACTAAAGGGGTGAGGGCTACATGGAGGGAAAGAGTGGGAGCCCCAGCCAGCAGGCAGCACCAAGGCCCCAGAGAGTGGAATGAGACCTTCCTGACCTTTTAGCTCCATCCATTTCTCAAATAAGAACAATTGCACAAGTGATCCCTGGGATACCTCCTGTAGCTGAAGAACCACCCAACTAATGCACAGAACCATAAGAAATGATAACTCACTGTTTTAAGCTGCTGAGGGGTCTGCTGAAGGGGTCTGTTATCTAAAATGGTCCTTGACATCACTTCTCATAGAGTCAATTTGCCGTTTACCTTCGTAGGGGGTCACCTGCTCTATTTCTCTTGCCTAAGCACCAACTTATCTCCATCATGTTGTAGAAGCTGACTTACTTCCCATGATGAGGAATAAACACTCTTGACACTGAACTCACTCCTAGGAGCCTAGATTCTTAACACGTTGTTTATTTGTTCTATTTTTTATTGTGGCAAAGCACATATAACCTAAAATTTATCATTTTAACCATTTTAAAGTTTAAACTGCAGTGACATTTAAAATATTCACAATGATGTATAACAACCACCAGTATCCAGTTTCAGAATATTTTTTATCACACCAAAAAGAAATCCCATTTTCCCTCGCTCCTAACAACAATTATGTACTTTCTCTGCCTATGGATTTATTGATTCTGGATATTTCATGTAAATGGAATCATACCATTTGTGATTTTTTTTCTGGCTTTGAATACTTAACATAATATTTTCAATGGCCTTCCATCCAACTCATTGTTTTGCATAAAGAAAGAAAGAAATCTTTCTCTAATCAGCATCTTGGTGGAAGTGCCACTCTTCTTATGGGGAGGAAAATTTTAAGTGTTTTAAACTCTCCATTTCAGAGTAAGATCAAGGCATTATTTTGCCTAAATAAAAGGGCCACTGTTGTTGTTTTCTTTCTTGAACAAAAGAACAGCCTTCTTGTAAAAAGTGAATTATGTAATCATTCCTATGAAAAAAAATCTCAGGTTGTTTTATGTTTAGCAGATTGTCTCTAATCCTCCAGACTGATGGAGATTCTCGCTATGATGGTTAATTTTATGTGTCAATTTGACTGGACGTGGGGTGCCCAGATATTTGGTCAAACATGATTCTGGGTATGTCATGTGAGGGTGTTTCTGGATGAGATTAACATTTGAATTGATAGACTAAAAGTATAAAGCAAATTTCCCTCCCTAATGGGGTGGAGGGCTCATCTAATCAATTGAAGATCTGAATAAACCAAAAAGGCTGAGCAAGATGGAACTTCACCTTTCTGACTGTTGAGCTGGACATGGATTGACTCATGCCCTCAGACTGGAACTTATACCATTGGCTCTCCTGGTTCTCAGGCCTTTGAACTTGAACTAAAGCCACATCACTGACTCTCCTAGGTCTCCATCTTACAGACTACAGTCCTTGGAACTTCTCACCTTTTATAATCATGTGAGCCAATTCCTTAAAAATGTGTGTGTATTCATATACATATATATATATATTCATATATGTATATGAATAGATATATAAACTTTTTTAAAAACTTCATATATATATATATGTATAGAGAGAGAGAGAGAGAGAGATTCTGCTTTGGTTCTGTTTCTCCAGAGAACTCTGACTAATATACCTGCCTTTTTGTTATTTCTTAGCAAATACACTGCTAGTATGTCAGAATACACACCCATCAGCAACAATGTTTATTCATATCTCCAGAGAAAGACTTCTAGTAAGGCTTTTTTACCATCTCTAAAGTATAAAATAATTTGGGGCCAAAAGATTAACACAATTGGTACTGTAAAATGCTATCTTCCTCTCCTTTGTCCAATATTCCCCTCAACACAGATAGAACAACAAAAAAATAAAATTATTTTTAAGGTATTGTATTTAATCTTTATTAGTAGTATGATATTAATTAAAATTTATGACTTAATTTTTTCACTGAAACTTAGATAGGTCTTCTTGTTTCCAGGTGACTGAACATTGGGTTTTTCAGTGTTCAGCTTTCATAAGACATCAAGAAACCCACTTAAAAAAAAAAATTCACCCCATGAGAAAAGCCAGCCAGAATGTGAAAATTGGTACAAGGCGAAATAAGATTGTGTTTAAAGGGAGAGGAGATGTTGAACACTCTTAGTATTTCTCATTTAGTCTATTCCCTGACCCAACCTTCATTGACTCACGCCTCAGTCCTTAGGCCAGGGGCCTGTGATAAAAAAAAAAAAAAACATGTCTGAACTAAATAAATTTGGAATTTGAAAAGCCAAGACAACTGTATTAAGTGCTTCAGCAATGAGACACAAAAATCTCTCAATGCTGGGCAGTACTGTGGCTTCCAACAATAGAGGGCGCCAAGTGCGGTACCCTTGGCCTGTGTATTATTCCACCCAGCATCAGGCATCAGTAACCATAAGCCAGAAATCAGAGGTCTCTGATAACCAGAACTGACAACTTGTTCCCACTGTATAGGTACCATCCCAGGTCAAGAGAGTGAGCAAACTGTATATACCATATCAACTCCCAGGGGACCAGCTTGCAAATCATATTGGAGCTATGCCTTGAGAGGGCAATTAGGTGGACAGCCAAGTCAGAAACAGATGTGCTGATTTGTGACTGTTGTGATAATACCCTTTGTGTCCTCAAGTTAGGGTGGCCTGATTATATCCACAGCAATGTCCTGGCCTATCCTCTGCATCTTCCTCAGTGCTGTTTATAAATTCAGTGCCACCTGACCTATATAGCAAACTGTTATTTTCAGGAATGAGATAGAAGTGCTTTTGACTGTATACCTTCTACATGTAAACTGTTTGCAACCCCTACAAAATGTTTTAAATTAAGTCCACTGTGTACTTTTGAAAAGGAAACTTTCTATGACAAATCCAAGCAGTAGTTTGTGTATAGAAAATTTTTAAATATAAATTAATTTTGAATAATGCAAACTCACCCTATACTGTTATAGATGAAGCGTTCCCATTTAAATTTCATGAAAGATTAAATAAAGCAGCTGTAAAAGAAATGTGGATGGATTCAAAGTAATAGTTTGCATTTAGATATTGGAAACAGTAAAAGAAATCGTTTTATATTCTTCTCATTTGCATATATATATGGCTAAAAACAGGACTAAAGATCAAGAATCTGAACTCTGAAATAGCATTTCAATAAAACAATCTAGTGACAAAATTTTTTTGCATAGATCAACCAATTTTCTTCTTCCAGCATTTCTAGATAAAATATGATAAACCTTACTTCCCCACCTCCTGCAATTTTAGGAGGAGAAATGCTATTTTGGAAAATACTCACATGCAATCAACTAGATGTTAGCTAGAAAATGAAATCATCTCTTTTCCATATCAAATTCAATTATGCTTCAATTTTAAAAGTAACACACAATGACACATACATTATTCTTGAATTTAAATCCAAAATTAAACCTGCAAAAAAATACAGTATGATAACTTTAAAAACACAAACCTACAGTTTGAGTATTAACTTAAAATTTATTATTTTAAAATGCAAACAAAACTTAATCAACTGGTACTAAGTCTCATCTGTGACACCATTTAATAGTTCTTTTTTAAAAAATCAGAATCGTAGAATCTTAGAATTATCTTATAAAATAATTTCTCAATAATTTCCAATATTCTCTTCATCATCATTCTTACCCTCTCTCACCTTTCCAACCTTTCATCAAGCAATGAGGTAGTCAGCATATTTTTGGTTACACAGCTATTAAAAAAAAAAGTTTTTCAAGTATTATAACAGTGATCATGAGGTTGCATTGAAGGCAAGGCTAAAAAATGTCCCTAACATGAGATGATTATTTTCCAATGGATTTATATAATCCTGTTCCCCAATATATCAACATCTCATTTTAAAATATAAAACTGGATAGAAGAAAAAAAAACTGTTATTTTCTTTCTTAAACACTAACTTCACAGATATGTATTGGGCATGTCATGTGCAAGACACTTAAAACTCAAAACAGACTCTTACCAAAAGGGAAAGAAACATGTATAATAAAAGAATATCTGATGGGCCATGTAGTCAAGTTTCAGACAGGCATAATTTTATGTCCTTTTAAAATGTCAAAACCCACCAGCTAGCACACCATTTTAGCCAATTATCTTTTCCACTGAAAGTGTGATTTGAACCAATTTGATCTAATTTAGATGTTGCAAGCCTTAAAAACATTAATGAAATGAAATGAAAAAACTTTAAGATTATTCCTAGTATAATCTGGTGATTTATTAGGTCATAGCACAAGCAATCACAAAAACACCCTAAATAGATTTACAGAGCAATTGCCTAATATGAGAAATTATGTTTAGTTTTCTGTATTCAAAAATCTTGCTTATAGGCCCCACATATTTTAATTTTCTAATCCCACTGCATGCAAAATTAAATATCCTGTCATCACCAAACACTCCAATTTAAGTGAATCTGTAGTTCTAAGAACTCTTCCTGAAACATCTGCCACATAACCTGGTAACATTATCACAGCATAGTTGCTAGGTAATATGCTATGTCCAAAACAGATGGTTAGCATCTGTCTTGGAGATAGAGGGGAAAAAAAAAGCAAGATAGATTTTGATTATGATCAACTTTGACACAAATGTAGATTGTCCCAAGCTTGTACATGAGTCAGCATTTGGGTATCATTTCTCTTAACACTTTTAGATATGTTGTATATGTTGTCAGTGGCCAAATATGCATAGAAAGTATAGCATTTAGGAGAGAATAATGAAATTAAACCATTAAACCTGCTATCTCTGAACTAGACTTAAAAGCCTATACAACATCATATAGGCTTTAAATAAGTCCTGATTAAAAAAAAAGAGTTGTTTGGTAGGCAGATTATCAATTACTTACAAAAAGCCTTCTGGGAACTCTTAGACTGCTAGGTGGGCCTGCATAATTATATTTTAAATAAGATTATAGAATATGACAGTGTCTATTTTTCTGACACAGTTGAAGCTCATTGATTACTCTGTTCATCACTTATTCAATGATGCCAGAATGTTCCTTGAAACAAATTCAGGAAAAACAACCGAGGTTCTTCCAAAGACCCTCTCACCAGTGGAGTGAGCCAATTTTATATCTGTCACCAGAGTCACTTTTATTTTCTAATGTACAGTATCCACAGATGGTCACCATTAATTCCTTCCCTCCTTGACACACATGCTGTTCTGCCCATCAAAAAGTGGTGTCTGCTTCCACCCTCCTCTTCGATCTGGGTTTGGCCTTATACCTTGATTTTATTAGTAAACTATAGCAGAAGTGATGCAGTGCCACTTCCAGGCCTATCCTGTAAGAGACCTGGCAGGTTCTGCTTTCTCTTTGGGGATGCCAACCCTCATACTATCATGCTGTCAAAAAAAATGCACTTTACTACTGAATGAAGAGAGACCAGATGAAAAGAGAGCCCAAGTGGAGAGGAAACAAGCTGCCAAACATATCAGTAAAGGCTTGTTAAGAGTTTACAGTGTGGCCACCAGTTAAATAGAGGTGACTGAGTGATCTCAGTCAATGTCACATTGAGTACAGGATCCATCCTAAATTCCAGACTATAAAATTTTGAGAAATAATGAATAATTTGTGTTTAAAGCCAGAAAGTTCTGAGGTGGTGTTTCTACACTGCAATAAATAACTTATCTATATATATCTTATATATCTATGGCGGAGAAAACAATACTTATGATAATGGTATTCCAAGGTTTTATCTTTATGCCTGAATCAATCTAAGTTATGCTTTTAGTTCATGGAAGAATAAAGACAAGGAGTTAGAAGAACATATAACCTATATGCCAGGGCTCAGAAGTGTATACAACAAACAATAGGGAGGCTAAGTTAAGAAAATAGCCATTCTCACTCTAATGTAACTAAATAACTCTCTCTGAGATTTGACTACTTTGTCAACCCCCTCATCTTTGCAGTCTTCCTCAGATCTACACAGCATTTTCAAGTTATTCAGAAAGCCTCTTCCCCAAAGAAACTATCCAGATTTGTATCTATAATGCCACTGTTTCACATGCTTTTCCTATCCATGAATCTCTGAGGCCTGCACCCATTCAAAATCTTAAAAATCTTCCACCAAAAAATTCCTCTTGAGATTCTTTGCTTTCAGAAGTGAAGAGGTTGCGTGCCACTGAACTAATACTTCTTTTCCTAAAACACTTTGTTCTGTTGATACTATTATTAAGATATTTTATAAGGAAATAAAGTTCAGTGCTTCAAAAGTGAGATTGCTAAGCACTACTTACATTCAGGAGAGTCTATCTATCAAAGACTGACTCTTATGAAATGTATCTTCTATTCTCATGTCCCTATACGAAAGCAAAACCTCCTAAACATGGGTAACAAAGTCCTATTTCCCTCTCATCACCCTTATATCTTGTCTGCCCCACTGCAATTTATTTTTAACCACACTACTCTGAAATATTAACAATAACAATAAATACAATAGGAATTTGTATTTATTGGGAGAAGAGCTTTGACCGGGCCCCAGGTGCTCAGGGTCTCCTAAGACTGAGGATGAACCAGAAGAACCAGTAGCCCTCATTCTGCCACCACCACAAGTCCAGTGCAAAGTATCAGGCAATAGCAGTCTACTACCTAGAAAGGGTTATGGATGTAGAAAGCTTAGGATTGAGCAAGAATAATGAGAACCACTCACCATACTAGGTTCCCACACTAAACATAAAACTCAGTATCCCATCACTGGGAGAATTTGACATCTTCGGTGCAGAAGCTGTGCATATCATCTGTGATGGTAGCCACAACAAAAGCTGAGCTTGGCACATCTACTGACTAGATCTATTCAACTTCCTAAGCTAGCTGCTTTTAAGAGGAGGAGACATACCCATTTCTGGGTATAAATACTACTTACCTCACTCTCTACTGTTCGTTAACACCTGATGTCTGCATTAAATATAAAATTGCAAGACGCAGAAAAAAGAAAGAGGACAAAAAGATTGTTCAAGAGATAATGTAGCCAACACAGAAATTACCAATATGTTGGAACTGCCAGTAAAAGAGTTTATAATATCTATAGTATGCTAAATGAGCTAATGAAAGAGGTGGACAACATCCATAAATAGATGGAGAATATAAAGAAGGAGACCAGAACAATTAAAAATACTCAGATGGTAAACCTAGAAGTAGAAAAATGTATAGTCCATGTCAGCAATGATTAATTTCCTCAATGATTATATTAGCAGAGCAGACTCAGCTGAGAAAAGAAATCAGTGAATGTGAAGTCAATTGAAATCATGTGAACTGAAACAAAAGCAAAAAATAATGTAAAACACACCATTTGAGAGCTAAGGGCAATATCAAACAGTCTAAGGTATGTTTCACTGGCGTTCCAGAGGAAATGAATGAACTGAGATGATGACATATTTGAAGTGATGATGGCTGAGGATTTAGAAAAATTAATAAGGAATCAAAAAAAAAAATAAAAAAAAAACACAGATGAAAGAAGCTCAAGGTATCCCAAACAGAATAAACAGTAAAAAGAAAAACAAAAAAACTAAACACATCATAAACTGCTGAAAAACAAAGACAAAGAGAATTCTCTTAAGGTAGCCAGAGAGAAAAAGATATACAAAGAAAGATAAAAATTATGGAAGACTTCTTTTCAGAAAATATCCAAGGCATAGAAAAAAAGCAACAATATTTTTTAAAGTATTGAAAGAAAAACAAACTTGCTATCAGAATTCTATACCTAGCAAAAACGTCTTTGAAAAATGAATGAGAAACAAAAACAGAGAAAATCCATTGTCTATAGACCTGAAGTACAACAATAGTAAAAGAAGTTTTTCAGACTGAAGAAATATGATACCAGATAGAAATGTGGATGAACACAAAGAAATGAAAAGCACAAAAATAATAAAAATTACAGTAATATAAAATATATTTTTCTTTTCTCCATTTAAAATATAATTGACTGTTTAAAAAGCAAATGTAATAATGTGTTATGAGTTTTTAACATATATATAATTAAAATGTATGACAATAATAATTTAAAGGATGGAATAGAGAAAATGAAAGTAGACTTTTGAAGTTCTTTATACTACATGTCAACTGGCATAGTATTTAAAGTTAGAATGAGATAAGATAAAGGTGTATATTGTAAACCCAAGAAAGTCAATCTCATAAGTCAGTCATGAAGACATAATGAAATCATAATTTTTCCCATTAGTCTAAAAAAGAAGAAAATTGTTTTTGAGTATTTAAAATGTGTTAGTCACTATGCCAGGACACAATGATGAACAAAACAAACATTGTTCCTGTCCTAGTAAAGTTCATCTCTTGAGATGGATGAAACAATAAATCATTAATAAAAAAAATACATCTAATGGTGTGGAAAAAAGAAATTAAACAAGATATGAGGGAATTTAAGCGGCAGACTAATGTGGTGAGGCAGTTCTAAGGAAATGGCACTGAAGACACTTGCCTGTTAATCCAGTAACCTGCTGGTATACCACATCACTTAAAAACTGCAAATTCTTGGCCAGGCATGGTGGCTCACACCTGTAATCTTAGCACTCTGGGAGGCTGAGGCGGGGTGGATCATCCTTTGAGCTCAGGAGTTCAAGACCAGGCTGAGCAAGAGCGAGACCCCATCTCTATTAAAAATAATAATAATAATAATAGAAAGAAATTAGCTAGACAACTATATATATATACATACATATATATATGTATATATATATACATATACATATATATATACATGTGTATATATATATATATATATATATATATATATATAAAATTAGCTGGGCATGGTGGCGCATGCCTGTAGTCCCAGCTACTCGGGAGGCTGAGGCAGGAGGATCACTTGAGCCCAGGAGTCTGAGATTGCTGTGAGCTAGGCTGACGCCACGGCACTCTAGCCCAGGCAACAAAGTTGAGATTCTGTCTCAAAAAAAAAAAAAAAAAGAAAAAATTGCAAATTTTTTCATCGTATTGTATTCTCAGAAAGAATACATGGTAGTAAGATTGAATAACTTACATAAAAATAAATACCAATTGCCACTTATGATGTAGAAAAGCACTGCATCCTTAGTCATTTTTACTAAACACCACAGGATATTGATAAATAGAACTGTCAGATATAAATGCTGAACCACTATTTCAGAGTCAGTGGAAATATTCTTTAGAAAACAGATTTCTCTTTAAATGTCCTTGATGATCTGTATTTTCAAGTAAGTTTATAAAAAATAGCAACAGGATAAAGTAAAAGCCTTAGCTCTACAGAAGTTCTAAGAATATTTGTTTTGAATGCTGACTTTTTAGGTAAAATATAGTTCATTATATTATTTTGAGTTTTTTTCTAAATACCCAAAACTCTTAAATCCATTTGCAAAATTTTAGAAATACTTGACATTCATGATACTCCAGTGGATGTAGTTATGTCCATGGAGTAAATTAAGGATAAAATATCTCCCTAGAGCCTTAAAACTCTTAAAATCATATGTTTTTAGTTGTCAAATTTTTATTTATATTTGATATAAATGAACTTTCATATGTATACACACACACATATTTTCTTCCCAAAAAGAAAGAAATCCCGAAATTTGTGATTAAGTAAACAAACCTAGTAGACACTGTCCTAAATGAAATAAGCCAGTCACAGAAAGATAAATACTGTGTGATCTTATTTACATATCAAATCTAAAGGAATAAAATTTTAGTTATGCAGAATAAATAAATTTTGGAAATCTAGTGTATGCCATGGTTACTATAGTTAATAATTCTGTATTAAATACTTGAAATTTACTAAGAGAGTAGACTTTAAATATTCTCATCACAAAAAAAGGTAACTATGAGGTAATGGATATATCATTTAGCTTGATTGTGGTAATCATTTCACAACATATATGCATATCAAACCATCATATTGTACACCTTAAATAATACAGGTTTTATTTGTCTATTATACCTCAATAAACCTGGAAAAAAGATAAAGAAAATAAAATTTGCATCTAATTTTTTTCCATTTTCTGCACCCTTCATTCATTAATGTAGAACCAAGTTTTCGTCTTTGTATTTCTTCTGCTGCCAAAACTACCTATACCTTTTTCTGTATTGCATGTCTGCTAGCAAAAAATTTTCTCTACTTTGTCTGAAAAAGTCTATTTCTTCCTCATTTTTGAAAGATATTTTTGCTAAGCATAAAATTCTGTATTGACATTTTTTTTTTTTTACTTTCTGCAGTTTAAAGGGTTTATTCCATTATCCCGTAGCCTGTTGTAATCTTTTTATTAGTTTCTCTTAGATTGTTTCTTTCTTTGGTTGTCTTTGACAATTTTCTTCCCCTGGTTTTCATCCATTTGAATATGATATGGCTGCTATACCCTCTCTCAAACCTGCTCCAAAAGAGCAGGTTCTCAGTTCTTTCACCTTGCCCCCAATATTTCACTGTGAGTAACCAATGATTTCCATGGATAACATCATAAGAATGAGTGCAAACTCCTTTTGTACTTATGGCTTCCAAGGTTTCTATATTATCTTGCTACCCCACAATTGTCCTTTTGTATTTGTCAAGGATTTTATTCTTAGAAGTGTCCAGAAGATATGCCCTATGTAAGCAAGATAATTCATCGCATCCTTCCTTGAAGGTCCTTGCCTATTATTTGATTATAGGTTAATTGGTTGTCCTATTATATAAACTCTGACAAATTCAAAAATTTGTGAATTTGGAGAATCTTCAGAGTTCTCTTGATTCATTTTAGTTGCCTGTCTGTGTTCTCTTGTAGCTCACTGAACTTAAGATAGTTGTTTTGAATTCTTTCTCATGCCATTCATAGATCTCCATTTCTTTAGTGTTAGTTACTGTAGCTTTATTTTGGTGCTTTCGACCTGTCATGTTTCCCTGATTCTTTGTGATACTTGTAGCCTTGTACTGGTGTCTGCACATTTGAAGAAGCAGTCACCTCCTCCAGTTTTTACTGACTGACTATGGGAGAGAGATAGATCTTTACCAGTCAGCCTGGTCGGAGATTCTGGACAGCCCAGTTGATGAGGTCCATGGATAAGCAAACCTGGTGCTGGTGTCCATGGGTAGGTGCACACAGTGTTGAGGTTCTCAGGCAGTGCCAGGGTCCATGGGCAGGTGGGCCTGTTCCCAGGGGCTACAGACCAGCTATTGAGATCTGCACATTAACTATTGAGAACTTCTGCCCATGCCGTTTTTGTTTTGTTTTTGTTTTTGTTTTTGTTTTTGTTTTTGTTTTTGTTTTTTCTCTTAGTTACTCTCTGACAATCTACCTGTGACAAATCCTTTAGTGTTATGGGTGTAGTATACCAGAAGTAGGCCTCTCAGGTAGTGTCCTAAAACGCTGGAGAAGTTGGTCAATCACTTCACCTTGTCTTTCTCTAATGGGAGAGCTTCCTCACTGATGGGATCTCTCTTGGCACTACTGTGCCAGCTTAGGTAAAGGGTGACATGGATAACATTTAACTTTTGTTCTAACCCTTTCTAGCATGTCTTTTCTTATTTCTATCCTCCACCAGCATGCTTAAACCACTCACTTAGATTCTGGAGCTCTTATAAATGTATTTTTGTCCATAGTGGTTGTTAAATTAGTGTTTCTGTGGGGGAAATGAGGGTTGGGAACTTCTAGTCTGCCATTTTGCTGAAAGATTATTATTATTATTATTATTTTATAATGGTGGAAGCAATGATCTTTCCACTTTTCTCATTCTAAGCTTGAAGTCAAAACATTTGCACAATAAGTATTTTATTTTCCTTGTAGCTATTGTGAATGGTATTGAGTTTTTGATTTGACTCTCAGCTTCACTGTTACTGGTGTATAGAAATGCTACTGCACAATAAAAAGACTATAGAAATCTACTTGTTCACTCAGATAGTTAGCAATATCAATTAGGGTACAGCCAGGACAACATAAACCACACTTGCTATTTGAACAGAAAATATGTTATTTATAATAGATAATGTAGAATAAGTAATATGTAATACATAAAGAAAATAATAAATAATTTTTTTAATGATGATATAAATGGTTAAAAATACAAAAAAGAAACTCTTATGCAACACACAGGTAGGAACTGCAGGAAGCAGCTCCATCTCTCTAAGGCTGGGCAATAAAAGAGGAATCTGGGGTTATCGAAAGCTGGAAGTGTGAAGGTGAGCACTAGAATGTAGGGCTTAGATATCTGATGGGGTAGCTATCAGGCTGCTGCTGGTACCTCTGCATGATATGATAGGCTGAATCTGGGATTTATAGGATAAAAAAATGACTGGAACCAATTGCTGTTGTTCAAAGGAAGATTCTTTACTAGGACTATACTCAGAAAAAAACAAATTGGAAGTAGTACTTTTTACTCTTGCCCCCTACCTTCCATTCTTTCTACAGTGCACTCCATTGGCATACTTTAACAGCATCTGATAAAGGAGGAATGTATTAAATAGCTTTGCAAATTCCAAGGCAAATTCACAAAACACATAGAAGGTGTGTTTGGAGCTGGAAGACAATAGCTTAACAACTATTCCAGAAGTAATATTATATTTTCAGCAAGTTGAATGAGTTGTGAGTAGAGATTTAAAAGTGTTTTCAATTTTATAACCCAGATCTCATTAAATCCCAATGTCTAAATTGCAAAAAAAAATTATTCATCTAAATAAACTCACTTTTGTAGAACTGGTGCATTTCAAAAGTTCTATTACCAGAGAAATGACTGCCACTTCTAAAGCCCTACAGCTAAATATTATATAAGAATAAAGTACAGAATTAGAGTACAATCAGGACAACATAAACCACACTTGCTATTTAAATAGAAAATATGTTATATATAACAGATTATGTAAAATAAGTAATATGTAATACATACATAAAATAATAAAGAATTTTTAAAAAGGACCGCACATCACTGACAGGGATGGAAGAGAATATTTTAAATGTTTGTTTGTTTGTTTTAATAAATTTCAACTGAGCTGAAAGTTGCATTAACTAGAGAATTCCCACAGAGAAACTGAGGATATTGGCTATTCCAGAAAGTATTTCTTTTAGCAATATATACTCAGTGTATTAGGCAGGATTCTACAGAGAAACAGAAGCAATAGGATATATAATATACATACTTTAAGTTCTGTAGACTATTCTTATATTTTATATACGTATATGTATATATACACAAAGGGACAGAAACAGAGAGAGAGATAAAGAGAGATTTTTTTTGCAAGGAATTGGCTCACATGCCTAGGGAGGTTGAGAAGTTCCCTGATCTTCCCTCTCTAAGCTGGAGACCCAGGAAAGCTGATGGTGTAATTCTCATCTGAGTACAAAGGCTTGAGAACCAGAAGAGACAATTATGCAAAACCTGTCCATTCCAAGAGCGGAAGAAGACCAATATTCCTGCCCACGCAGATAGGTAGGAAGCAAAAAAGGTGAATTTCTTCTTTCTTTTTCTCTATTCAGGCTTTTAACAGATTAGATAATGTCTATTCACATTGAGGAGTGAAGTGCAATCTACTTTGTTGAATCCACTGATTCAAATGTTAATCTCATCCAGAAACACCCCCACAGATATTTGCAGAAATAATGGTTAATCTGAGCACCCTGTGATACAGTCAAGTGGACACATAAAATTAACCATCATACCAAATTAATTTATAAAATTAAAAAAAGACAACAACTTGATCTGCCATAAGTGAGGTGCTATATTTTGTTACATATTTGTTAAAATATAGATCAAAGTCTATAAAATAGAAAGAAATAGATAAATAAAAAGAAAGGAGAAAGAGAATGCATTGTTAGGAAAGATGATTTCATATTTCCAATATAGTGCTCATATTAATAACTAGGATTCTTAACAATCCTTATTAAGTTGATAGATTTTTATTATGCACATTTTAGGATCATTTTAATTTCCAAGAGTCATATAAAACTGAGTTCCCAGTAAACAAGAGAGACTTAATACTTGTTATTTGGAATGGGAGCATAAAAGAACCAAAAAAAAAAAAAAATGATTGAATGAACAAATTAATGAAATTAAACATCCTGTCTGGGAAATTTTTAGAATGACAAGTTCACTAAATCAACTCTGTTCATTATAAGAGTATACTCATCAGCACATTGGTTAAACTGTGTTTTAAAATACAAGAGACCTAGTTACAACCTATATTCACTGGGAAGAATGTCACCCTATCTCTTGAAAAGACTATAGTATTGTCAATATCATTCATATCAAAATAACAATTTGATAGACCCATAGATATGAATAGATAAACAGACTATGTAAAGTTGCTTGATTATTGAACATTACTGAATTTCTGCCTTGGCATAGATACAAAAGGGAAAGACAAGACCTCTTATTAGTATGGGCAGGTTAGATCTTGAGAGAAAATGTATACAATGTTACTAGGTTTACCTCAGGTTAAGACAATGGATCATCGTGGTTATACAAATTCATAGTAGGTTTGAGAATAACTATATGTCCTTGAAAGGAAGAGGATAAATTGAAAAGTATGCCTATTACATCTATGTTGAAAACTTAATTATAAAGATTTTACCTTTGGAAAATTTACTAAGACTCCCTACAGTCATTGATTCAACTTTTCTTTGTTACTTTTATTCTCCCTCAGAAATATATCATCCTTTCTTTGAGATTTTTTTTTTTTATTCATTGAAAGCCAACATAACCAGGAAATTGAGTTTTTCCACTGAAAACACTTATCAAACAGACTATTTCAAATTGCCTTGGCTTGGAGACAGAGATAGTCAGTTTCAGTAAAAGTGCTATTCATTTTAAAAGAAAATATTGTTTCTTAAACCCTGATCCAAATTCATTTCTCAGACTTAGAAAAATGTGTCCTTAATACAAAGTTGTCACCACTATCTTACCATAGCACTGTTTTAAAGACATTACTACAAAACCGTGTACACTCACACACACACACACACACACACACACACACTATACAGAAATATTTAGTCCTACCATTTATCACCAAATAGCTTTTAAGTCCAGCAAAGATCTTTCTTCTGAGTATGGATAAACAGCCTATCTTCTGTTACCTCCAAAGATAGTTCCAGTAGAAACTTGTGGAAATTGTGTCTCTAAATTCATCTGAGTAATGCTCCATCACAAATCAAAGGCTTGCTAACAAGCCATTGTTTTATTCATAAAAGAGTTGGCTCAATATTAACAGTATGAATTTGTATAGCATGAAATATTGTTTCTTTTTAGCAAAATTAATCCAACTGCATTTAAGAGTTTCTTCCTATATTTATCTCACAGAAAGAACTTTCTCTATCCTGTTACCTCTCTGATGCTTTCAAGCAAATATTCTTATTTTACTTCTATTTTTACATTTTGTCTGGCTTTTATAGTTATCCACAATGGAGAGGCTGGTGTAAGTTACTTGTCTATCATAATGAGAGCAGGAGTCCTTTAGGGTTATTTCTTTAAATATTTCCCCTTCCTCAGTCTGTTCTTTCTCTAGAACTATTATCAACAGTTTGATTTATATTTTGAGTTGATTCTCAAATTTTTAACTATTTCTTTCAATCCTTTAAAAATTATTCTAAGTACCAAATGGATATCACAATTTTACTCTACAACCTTTTCCTTCAGTTCCTTCACTCTTTCTCCCTGGTCACACAATATACACACACTTTACTACACAACTTCCTAATTTAACATTTTGTTATCGTTTTTTAATTTCAAAATGTTAAGGGAGTACAAATGTTTTAGGTTACATGGATCATTTTTGTAATGCTTGAGTCCTGGCTATAGGTGTGCCCATCACCCAAATAGTGTTCTTGATACCCTTAGGTTGGTTTTTTCCCCTCCCCTTATCCCTCCTCCCCCTCGATTGCTTTCCACTGAGTTTTACTTCCCTCTGTGCACTCGTGTGCTAATTTAACATCCTTAACAGTTGTCATCAATATGTTCCCTTGATATAGACCTATTTATTTTATAGATGCAATCTCTTTACTTTATAAGGACAATATTTTTTAGTTTTCCTTATTTTAATCATCCAAGTGAGGCATAGTTTACAAAAAAATAAAACGCACATATTTTAAGCTTTATTTTAAACTTAATGAATATTAATAAATATATATTCATATAATTACCATGTCAATCATGACATGGAACGTTGCTGTCATTCCAGAAAGTTTCTTTATACCTCTTTAAAGTCATTCCCCATGCCCTGTAGCACAACTGATTTTTTTCTCTGTATGAATATGCTATAATTTGTTTATGCATTTACATATGGATAACATTCAGGTTGTTCCCAGTTTGTAACTATTACGAATAAAGTAAGTATAATCATTCTTGCACATATTATTTTAAAAACATATGTTTTTATTTTTTAGGTAAATACTCAGGAGTTGAAATGTCAGGTCCTATAGAGTAGGTAGGTGTGTGTGTTTAACTTTATGAGAAATTGGAAACTTTTCCAGAGGAGTTGTATCATTTTATATTCATACCTGCAATGCATGAAAATTCCTGATGAACCACGTTCTTACCAACATTTCAAATTGTCAATTTTTTTATTTTTATAATTCAAGTGGATATAAAATACTATCTTAAAGTATTTTGTATTCTTAATTTTTTTAATTAAAATATTAAATTGTATGTTCTAGTTTTCATTTACATGTTTAGCTTCATGGCCTTTTTACCATTAATTTCTGTAACGAGTAAGAATTGAAGTTATTTTTCTCCATATTTATATCCAGATGTTTCCTCAACTCTTGAAAATACTATTATTTCCTCTCTTAATTATTTTGACATACTTTTAAAAAATTAATCAAAAATATAGGTGGTCAATTTCTGGATTAGTTTAAGGGTCCATCAACAAGGACTGGATTAATAAAAAGTGGTATATATCCACAATGGAATACTATTTGCCCATAAAAAGAATAAAATCATGTCTTTTGCAGCAACATGGATGGAACTAGAGATCATTACCTTAAGTGAAACAACTCAGGCACAGAAAGACAAATGCCACATGTTCTCACTTAGAGATAGGAGATACATACACAAGTGAGCAGAGTATAGAATGATGGACAATGGAGATTCAAAGAGGTGGGGAGGTGGATGACGGGAGCCTGCTTAGTTGGTACAACATGTGTTGCTTCAGTGATGGGTGCATTGAAGGCCCTGACTTTACCAAAGTGAAATATAACAATGTAGGCAAATTGTGCTAATACCCCATGATTATACACAAATAAAAAATAAATGGAAAACAGAAGAATGTTTGAAGAGTTCTTTTCATCAGCCGGTAAATGACAACGTAACAGAAAAAATGAGGAGGAGCAAAAGGTTATAAAAGGGCGATATGCATTACAAGAAATAAATGAACAATACTAAAAAAGACTATTTTTTTGCTAACAATGAGGGAAGTGCAAATTTTTGGAAAAGACTGTTGGGAAAGGAAGTTTTACAGAGTACTTGTGGGACAAGAGCTAGAGAGGGTAATTCAGTAGCATCTAATCATCTTTAACAGTATAGTATAAGTGAGTACTTCAGAGAAACTCTTGTGGTCCCATACAAGGAAATTATAGGGAGGTATTCATTGTGCCAATGTGTGTAATAGTAAAGAAATGGAACAAACAAATTCTTTTTTGTAGAAGAATGAATAAATTCAAGGGCTTTGAGGTAGAGTGGTTTATCAACATCCAATTAATCAAAATAAAAGATTTAATATTTCTCAAGTTCTTAAAACAATGTCTATTCTTAGAATCGGCTACTTTAGTGCAGATTAAAGTGAATGAAATATATTTAAAAATATTAGCAAACACTGAAAGCAATATTCAGTGTAAAATTCAGTTGCAAGCATACATGCTCAGTATGATCCCATTGATGTAAAGTTGAAAACACAGAAAACAATAAAATATAGTGTTATGAATATATAAGAGCAATGTGCACCAACTTTAAAGGATTTAGGGTTGGGCTGAGAGGGACTATAAGTGGAATTTTGATATGTGTAATTTTTTGTTTACCTTTTAGAGAAAAATTCTGAAACAAAAGAGCAAATACTGATAGAGCATCAGATAAAATTCTCAATTGTGTTAAAAGAGCATGAACGTTATTTTGTGCACTATTGCATTATTGTGTTCCATTCACTTGCCCAGCAGAGTCTATGTCAGAAAAAGTGGAAGAGAAATGAAAGGTTGGGTGTCATTGCTCCTGCCACTGTGAGAAAAGGTCACGATGATCAGTGAACAGTGGATTTCATCTCTTCATTCACCGAGTTTATAAAACAGAAAGCCTCAGTAATGTAGAGGTCTTGGGACAAGATTGGTTTTTGCTTTGGACTATCCCAACTAAAAGTGATGTGCAGTGTTTCAAGCCTATAATCAAGACATTTCAATTTATTTTATCTTAGAAACATGAGAATCACATGAAGATCATATGAAGAATTTTAAAAAGAAACAAACCCCACAAAGGTTGTTACGACACAGAGAATGATATTTATATTCACATTGGTGACATGGTATTAATTAAACTCATGTCTCATAAGTCAGAGACACTTCTTCCTTCCATGATTGAACTGCATTGTTTAGACTAGGACTCAGGAAGTTTTTACTCTAGCGGTCCAGATAGTGTTATAAGTCTGCTAGGCTTTGATGTCAAGATGATCTCTTTTGCAACTACTCAACTCTCTTGTGTTAATGTGAAAGCAGCCACAGAAGACACACAAGTAAATGGACATATCTATATTCCAATAAAACTTTTATTTACAGAAACAGGCAGTAGTTTGGGTTTGGTCCACAGGTCCTAGTATGGTACCCGTTTTAGGTTGTTTTTGATTCTTTCAATATTCTAGCTAATTGTTTAATAGTTTTTCCAATGATTTTGTGTTTCCTTTTTGCCTATTTTTTTAGGAGCCTCTGATACATAAAATGAGATACTTTGAGATTTGCAAAAATAAGATGCTGGTTAGGATTGTGAAAATAACAAGATGATTGGCTGGTGTTGTGGTAGAGGTGGTTTTTGTCTTTGTTTGAATAGTGTCATCCTTCACTCACCTTTAGTCCCTCACATTCTTACAGATGTCCATGACCCTTGTGCTATATTGGTGAGAAGCGTGATAAGACTTAGAAAGTTCATGTAAATTTGGAACTTATAAAGTATTTCTGGTTAATACTTTTCTACTGAATCAAGCTTCAATTTCTTCCCTCTCTCTCTCAACTTCCTATGGCATCCTAAAAACTATTTATCAATAAAATTCTCATGAGATTCTATAAAACAAACAAACAAAGGACTGTTAACTTTATCTCCCCTGATCTGTAAAGATTGTAGTTACAGAAGAAATCAATCTTGGTAGGAATAACCAGCAGCAGAGATGAAGTTTCAAAATAACTAGAGAGACTTGGTAAAAAATATTTTATATTAATAATTCATTAGCTAGTGGGAGAAACTAGGAGATGAAAGGATGTGGTTCATTCCAAATTATGTCTACTTATTATATATAGATGAGCAATAAGCATTACCTGAAAAAATTCTTGCTAATTAAAAAAGAATTAAGTGATTTATAAAATTTATTTTTAAAATGATTGTTACTGTCATTTAGAGGCTTCCAGAATTATGTGTTTTGGATTCCATAGTAAAGCAGGGGAAATAGTGGATTAAAACCCACCCAGTGATGGTAAAGCTATGCCGGTGTGCTTTTTAATAAGATTTTAATTAGGCAATAGGTGAGACACATAAATATAAAGTACTGAGGATGACTATTTTTTTTTAAGAAGAAATGGTGAAAGAAGAGAACTCTACAATTACAAAGACTGACAAGTGGTACTCTAATTTTCTGTGCTGTAGTTTTTGTGACTTTAAAGTTTAGTATTAAGATTAAATGTATACTGTGCTCTGTAGAAAAGCATATTTTTATAAATATAATTAAAATATTTGCATTTTTGATGACTATCTCTGAGCGTTTTACTTCAAAAAGAAGTAAAAAAAAAAAAAAGACTTATTTAAAGGCACTTTCTTCTTTGTATATATGTATATTTCACTGTCTTGAAAGAGAGGGTTTAATGAGGAAGCAATGTCCCCATGAATGCCTGTTTAATAATTGTATACATTCAAATACACCGTTGGAAATCTGGTTGAATTAAGGAACATGTGAATAATACACATAAAAGATAGTGAAATTCTTGGTGCAAGAGACATTCCGAATTCATCTAGCATGTCAGTTGGTGCTTTTGAGAAACAGACATCACTATGATTTCAGAAATCCCAGATGTTTATTGAGAGGCATGCCTGTGAAAAATAAAGAGAGGACGGGGGCAGAAGAAAGTAGGGGAGCCTCCAGACCAAGATGCAACTCTAAAATCAGTGAAACGAGAGAGGGAAAAATTAGGTTGGAAAGTTGCAGTTCTCAGAAAGTCTCAGCCAAGCTGAAAGGGAATTCCCAAACAGAGACTGTCCTTTGGAGGCGCCCCACATTGGGCAGGAGTGGCCTGGCACTTGTACCATGTTCGATTCTTGGCTTGGAACAACCCACTGAAAGCATATCATTGGTGAGAATGCTGGAAGATATAAGGTACTGCAATTAAAGACTATTAGTCAACTCTGCCACTTGCAGCAGGCCATATGAAGGGTTTCTACATGGCACATTCCCTGGCCACCATACAGAGGTGTTCTACATCTTAAAACTGAAACTGTATCATGTGTGACAAATTTTAGCAGTCAGACATATTTTCCATGAAGATTAATGTTTTTTCAATAAAATATGTTTTAGTTGATAATTGCATTTACATAAGTCATCTACTTACAGGAATATTATCCCATAACTAAGGACAGTGCTTGAAATACAGTATGTGTTCAATATAGGTAGAAAATAACTGCATACAGTTTCTCACATTTCTTATTGTAGAAAGTCCTCGGATTTTTCAATTTTGTTCTTCCTAGCTTATTCCTGTGACTTTAATATACTTTTCTTTATTTATTAACTATATTATTCGTCTTAAGCTCTCGCCCTTTTCAAATCCCAGTTACTGTGTGTTATAACAAATACACAATTATAATAAGGATTAAGCTCACCAGCCTGAACCATGTTACCTGGGGTCAATGCTTGGCTTCAACATTTACTAGCCGTGAGAACTTTGGCCAGCCAATTAACCTTTTAATGCCTTAGTTTCCTAGTAAGTAAAATTAGAATTGTAATAGTACCTAATTATAGAGCCATTATGAAGATCAAAAGTAATATGTTAAAACATTTAAAGCATCATCTGGTGTATAGTAAGTACACAGAAATGCAAGCAAGTATTATTCATATCGTTAGTATTAAGATGGATCAAAACTATACCACGTGATCAGTAAAGTGTTAGGAATGTTTCCATCAATGAAAGAAAACACTTGATAAAGGTTTATAACTGTCTTGTCAATCAAGCAAATTTATCACATTGAATGCTAATGTAGTACAAAATGTTGGAAACTGAGGGGACTCCAAAGCGGAAATGAAGGCAATATATAGAAAAATATGACAATAGTAAAAATTTGAACATAATATGTTGTCTAAAGCTGTGTTGTAAAGGTTCTAGTCACATCAGGACTCTCAAAGGCAAACCTGGAGAAGAGCATCAACGCACAAGTCCCTATAGCTGCCACTCATGGACAGAAACCTGCCCCTGTACTCAGGTCTTCCCTGGCCAATATCAATCTACCTGCAAGTTCAATAACTCCACTTCTGGATTGACAGCTTAGTTAAGACAGTCTTCCAAGTCTTGTGATTGGCATTTTCCAAGAGATTTCTACTTGTCTCCTGTACCATAGCTTCATAGGCCTAACTATAAACTGGGAAGGATTTCTATCTCCTAAATATTTTGGAAACATTCAGTTAACTTTACAGGCTATGCTGACATTTCTAACTTAACACCAAGACACAAGTACATCACAAATAATAAGTTATTCCATTCATTCATTTATTCATGCATGCATGCAGTGAACATTTAGTAAGTAATTTCTATATGCTTGGCACTGGAATGAAAAGAAAGAAATAGTAGAAAAAGTATACTAAATTCTTCCTTTCATAGATTTATAGACTTATATGGGGGAGTCAAATCTCTTTTATGATTTCATGACCAATTCTTATTCTGTCTAGCTTATCATTTTTTAACCATTCTTTAACGTCTGACTGACAGGAAAATAAGATAGATTCTATACATATTGCAGTAACTAGAATGAATAATAAAGAACGTCAAAAACTTAAGTTTACTGAACAATCATACTGATTATTTGAAGGGTTATCTGTTACTCTCCAAAATAAAACTTAAAAGCTATATATATTAACAAATTGGAACTTGGTAAAATCAAGAACAACATTATCTAGCTGTTTTTATAATACTAGCTATGCTGTTGGCATTTAAAGTCAGGTTAAAAAAATAAACACACTGAATATTATGCCTGTTAGTCCTTGGAGGCAACCTTTTCAACTGATCATTTGAAGGAGAATTAAAGTCTCAGGAGAAGGAAAGTAGCTGTATTAAATATTAATACTTAGCTCCTTCTTACACTGTGTGCTAATTCTTTTCATGATAACCCTAAGCTTAAGTTAAAATCTCCCTCCATTAGAGCAATCACCTTCTAAAAAAATAAAGCTTTCCAAACACTTATAGACAAAATCTAAAATTTTCAGTTATCAGAAAAGTATGTCCTTGCCCAGGTAGCAAGTTGTACTTTCCAATGCAAAACTAAAAATATTACTGTGTGTTTACTATGTAAAATTACAGGTGAGTAATTGACAATAGCTGAAAAGGCCTATTTGTTTATTTGGATGTGAGTCTTTAATACATTTTCTCTGCCTATTGATTTCAAAAAAAGAAACAAATATTCTGTTTTCTGGCCTACTCTCTTTTGTGCCCACATGCCAGTCTTATACCTCTGTGGGTTCACACATCCTCTTCAAAACCCACCTTCCTCTCTTCTCTATTAACCCATGACAATCAAACATTTCAAAATAAGATTCAAAATAATCTCCCTAAGGTATGTCTGATGGTTTGCCTTATTATCTCTTGCATTTATATTCTCCACTTATTTCAAATTCACCATTTGTAAAAAGTGATAAAAAATATTGACTACATCTTTTACTTAATTTGTATCATTTATTCCATTAGATGTACTCAATTTATATATTTCAATTTTATTCTGTGCTAAACTAATTATTAAACAAATTGAATACCAATTGTGGATATACTACTAGAAATTAGGATTAAACAAAGACTTGCCCTTGAAAAGCTTGAAGGGCTTATTCATTCCACAATTATTGCCCTAATAATTATATATGCCAAATACTTTATATATAAGGTACTTTCCTTTAAAGATCTCACACAGAGGTACATATGTGTAAAAAATGTAATTCATGGCAAGTAAATGCAATATGAGATCCTGATTGAATTCTGTCCAGAAAAAAAAATAGTAGAACAATTGGTGAAATTTGAATAAGGAATGTAGCCTAGTTAATGGTATTGTTATAGTATTGTTTCATTGTTAATATCATAATTGAGATCATTGTACAGAGTTATATAAGATACTAACATTAGGGGAAGGTGAGTGAAGTGTACCCACAAACTTTCTGTATGATTTTGCAACATATTCTATATTTAATATTTTTTCAAAATTAAAAGTAATGTAAAAGATACCATGAGACAGAGACAGAAATGTCCATATTGTGTTATATTTGAGCAATATTCCTCTTCAAGAAAGGTCTTAGTAATCAACTGCAGGCACTGTGGTCAGCATACAGTCCCCTGCCATCACTTCCTTGGGACCTGCCTCAGCTGCAGAGAGCCACCCTGCCCTAGGCCACACCCTTCCCATCACAGCCATGTGTGGTGACTAAGTAAGGCTATAAAGTCTTGGCCATTTCAGCTTGACATGGTACATTCCAACAAGCAACACTCCTTCCATAAAGCTTTGTTGAAATTGTACCACAGTTTGTCTTCTTCCTTGGACCCTCCCTGCTTCCTCCTCCTTCATTGCCCAGGTATCGGTTACTAAAAACAGGTTGCATCCCTACTATAGCTCAGTGTCAGCTTTGGGAGAGCTGAGCCAGTGCTATGTCAGAGAATGCTAGAACTTGTAAAATACAGAGGACAGAGCAAATATAATACAGCCAATTGTGCTGTAACACAACATATACATTCCTAAAAGACATCATGCTATGTAAAATTGTACAATAAAATCTGCACAGCCACAAGAAAAACAAAGTCAGGGGCACAATATTCAAAATCGTAATGTGTCAGTGACACATTAAAAGAAAGATAGGAACCAAATAAGAATGGCATCAGCATTTATATATGTTAAATGGTTTAAAAATACATTTATAAATGCAAAAATAAATATAGCACTTGACCTGAAAAAGACCTGAACCTTGCTTGTGGAATTGCCCTCAAAGAGTTACAGCTTGTGAAATTGTAGACAGAGCATTATCTGCAATAACATGGAATGTTGTAACACCAGATGACACACACAGTGAAATGAGGGAACAGATAGACACATGTTCAGGGGGGTGTGTGTGTATGTGTGCAGTGTGTATTCCTTGTCAGCTAGGTTCAGCTGGGTGCAGTTTTCAATACTCATCTAAGAAATCATACAAAAAGAAACACAAAATTCCTGTCATGCTCAAATTGTTCCCTAATACTTCTATTGTGTAGAAACAAATTTGTGTTATCAAAACAAGTGTTAGAGGAGAACCGACTGTACAAGATTATACAAACACTCTTTAGACAATATTTGATATTTGGCAAATGAGAAGTACAATAGGAAAATGATAACAGCTTTGTTGAGGACAGAGAATTTACACTGCATCATATGTCAAGACCCCCAAATCGTACACGGTGTGGCAACGAGCTGGCTAATAATTTACAATTAGGACATGGATCATGTTAGTATTAGGTAAATAGATGTCAGTTCAGGTTATACATGATATTTGAAATTCAAGCAAACTTGTAAAATCAATATATTTAATTTACCAATAATGACTAATTAAAAATAAAAAACACAAATATACAAATAAGTATCCTTGAACAAAGTTAAAATGTGGAAATTCAGTAAATTTATTATTTTTTCTATTGGTTGCTCAGATAAGTTTTAATTAACACATGCACAAGTAATAGCTTTGCTTCATTCAGTTGGTATTTATTGAGTGCCAGAGACTGGTGGGGATAAAGGTGCTAGGGGGATAAAGCATTGAGCAAAATAAAATACATGCCTGTTCTCCTGCAGCTTATAATATAAAGAAAAGAAATAGAAAACAAAAGTGAATTTTATTTTGTAAGATAGTGAAAGTGCTACAGAAAAAAAAATAAAAAAACAAAGAGGGGCATAGAGAGTGATGGAGGTGATGCAGAGTTCACCAGAAGGCCTCTGATGAATTTCAAGTATTGCTGCTCAATAAGAGAAAGCATTTATTTCAGCCACAAAAATAAATTATTTTGGATCATTACATTCTACGGGGCTAAGAGCAAAGTGTATAGACTTATTTTTAGTGGACAGCTGAGGTTTTAGTTACCTTGCACGAAAAGCATTATTCTTAGTAAGTTCCCCGAAGTGAGAAGGAGGTAAAACTGCTTCCCACTGAGGAAACTAAAAAGAAATAGTCAAGGCCTTTCCCCCCGTTCTGGCAGATAAAACGTGGATGCAACAGATCAGAGGCTCCCAGCAAGGTGCTCATCCCTTGAGGAAGGAACACATAGGAACAGGGCCGATTAGAATTTTGCTCATGACAGCTGAAAAGAAAGAGCCTCTGATAGCAAGAGGTTAAGAGTCTAGGGAGAGCAGATCCCAGCATTGTGTGGGAGTCAGCATCTAGAGGTGGCTATTCCAGGGGTAGAAGTGGCAAGTGACAGTAACACCTGGCTAAGAAGATTATCCAGTGGGGATGTTGACAATGTCTTGCCTCCCAAGTATACTGCCCAAACTTAACTTCAGCCATTCACTTGATTCTATGAGCTTTTCATACTTCCAATACATTTCTTTTACATTTAAGTCATCCAGAGTCTGTCTCTCCTGTTTTCAACCAAGAATCCTAATGAATAAAGAATATATATACATGTATGTATGTATGTGTCTACACACACACACCCCAAAAGTGGTTGGAGTGGGCCTCTTCCTCTAGGTCATAATGAGGCAATGCTCCTCTGAACACCTAAAAAACAATAGTGCTGAAATGATTTCAAAATGCATATTTTTAAAGACATCAAAAATTGGTAGCGGCAATGAGAACAGGGTGAATGCAAACAAAATATATCTATGTAATCAACACCCAGAACAGTAACAGAACATTTTTAGAATCTCAGAAATCTTTATCATGTACCTGTCCAATCACCTCCCCAACAAAGAAAACTACATTCAGTGCCCTTTTATAAAAAATTTTCTCTGGCTTAATTGAAGTATGGTTGACAATTAAAATCTGTATATATTTAAGGTGCACTATTTGATAATATGTATACATTGTGAAATATTCACAGCAATCAAGCTAATTAATATATTCATCACATTGCATAATTATCTAGTTATTCTTTTCATTGTGAGAATGCTTAAGGTCTAACTTCTTAGCAAGTTTTAAGTATAGAATGCAATATTATTAACTATCGTCATATTGTCTTACATAATATCTCTGGAAATTATGAAGTACTTAAGTATCTTACTTTGTGGGCCAGCAATTTTATAGGGAAATGCTGATTTTGAAATGTTTGTTCAGTTTCACCCCTGGAAAAAGTTCCAAAGGTGTCAGAGATCGAGAGGAATCACTTCCTCACCAGAGACAAAATGGAAATGGTTACCCTAATAAGCAGCAAGACCAGCATGGAATGTTCTCACTCACATGGGTCTGGCTATGGCGAGTTGACCATGGAGATTTTAGGACCTGAAATGGTTAAATTCTCACACACTCAGATCTGGGCAGCAGCAGCCATCACAATAGACCTTCATCAGAGTCTTCATAGATCAAAGGCTCTTTAAATGACAGGTAGGTTAAGGAAGAAATCTAGAATATCAATGACATACTCAAAATGGAGACATTTGGCAAATCTTTGTTCTATATTTCCCAACGGGACTTATAGCTATTTAACAAGATTCCTTTTCTCTTGGGAAAGGGAAAGACTTAGACCCAAATATTTCAGAAATTGTTGACTATAGTTTTACCCTAATACATTGATGTCAGTTGAAATTTGAGATCAGTAGAAAAATAGAAATTTGGCTTAAATAAGTTCCTCTAATAGTCCTACTGGGTCCCAAATATCTATCCTAGGTAATTTTTCTAGTGTGAGTTTCACTTTAATTCCTGAGCACACAACTGGACTACATTTGTCTTGCAGGTGATTTGGGATATGTGATTGAGTCCTGGCCAAGAAAATGTGAGTATTCTATTTCAAGTCCTGAGCAATAAAAACCTCTGGCATAATCCTCTACTCTCTTTCCCCAAATTCATGCTGAATTGAGAGAGGGTCTAATGGAGAGTGAGATTACAAGAAAGAAAAAGCCCAGGGCCTATAGTCTCTTAGAAGAAAGTCATTTAGCACTAACACCCACATTGGACTGTGACATGAGAAAGAAATAAATACCAACTGTGTAAATTTATAAGATTTTGACATTTATCTATTATAGTAGCTAGCATTACCTCATCAGGCTATTGCAATACAAATATCCAAGTTGAAGTCCTTGAATCATTCTCTTTTCCTATCAAAAACAATAAAAAAGTAACCCTACAATTATGTAGAAAATATAACATTACCATTTTGTTGTAAAAATCAAATACTATGCTATTATATCCTTTTTTAACTTACCACTTTGGTCAGTTCAGAAAGGAAATATATCGTGCAGGCTGAGAGTGAATAATCAAAAATGTAATCAGTGCAACTGTTATTCTAGATCTCTCACATATTATCTGTTATCAGAGCCTAGGTGTTCTGACTCCCCAACTGCAGCACTCATTGAGTCAGTAGCCTTCAAAGCAAAGAAATCATTAACTTCAGAAGAATGAAATCCTGAGCTACAACTATCAATATGGCTGACATTTTATATATAAAGATTATTATGCTCAGCGACTTGAATTTTGAAGGGAGAGAAGAGATCCACTGGTTTAAGGATGGGGAAATCACAATCTCCCACTATGGACTTTCTGTAAGAGTATAATAAGATGTGATAATAATGATAATGATAATTTGTACCATATTTAAAAATGTAGAAATTGCTTCCATCTATGATTTTCTACTGTGAGGTAGGCCTAAAATCAGGAATTAAGGATAAATATAGATACAGAGAGGTTGCAGGAGTGCACAGAGTGTGAGATGTAGACCCAAATGACTATTTTAACTTCTGAAAATGTGTTCCAAAGAAGTTTTTAAGTTAATTTTCTAGACATACAACAGATGTTATACTACATTTTATCTTATATGCATTTAATTAATTCAAATTATATTCAAAACTGAAGAGAGTGGAGTTCTCAGAGCAAATGTAGAAACATGGTCTAATAGCCTAAAATCTAACTAATAATAATGACAAATATCTATCATATTCTAATATCTCAGTAATAATAATTTGAAATGTGTGAATTAAATTCCCTATAGGTATTCCCCTGTGACATTTTGAAACTGGATACTGACTGAGATGAGAATGAACTTCAAATATAGAACATGCTTGTGCAATGCAGCCAATTACCAAAGCTTACTGTCCTATGTATAGTTTGATGACCTAATGAGTCTAATTTAAAGAAAAAAATAGTAGGTTTAATGTAAAGTAAATATTATCAGCACAATTTAATAAGTAAATATACATCTCCTGTTTACACATGCAACTCTGCTTCTAGAATTCTACCAAGTGGTTTCCCACCATATTTTAATTTTTTAGCACATTTTCCTCTTGCCACTTTGTATCATAGACACATGGTTGTGTCTTAATCTCACCTTCTAGATCTCAAATTTATTGAGATTAATTCCTATAACCCCACAATGTCCAAAACCTTTCTCCATTTTGTACATACTTGGTAATTATTTGTAACTACTCAATAAATAGTTTTAGGATTAAATAATTAATATCTTTCTGTATCTTCTGTAAGCTATCTCTAGTCAATCTAATCTCTCCCCTTTTCATTTTCTGTTGACATTTTCATATTTTTATATGAAGTTAAATTAAGTTAAATTTGGCCTGAAGTTGAGTCCCTATGTAGCAAACTGCACCCTAACTTAGCATGTAAACAAACCAAAATCTAACGTAGGAGTATAAGAAACAGACAATTTTCAGTCAATCATAAGCAACTGGGTTTCAATGAATCACAGACAGACAACTCATCAAATCATTCCTAAATAAGGGACATGTCCAGATGTAGCCAATAATGTGACTTTTCTACTTTGCTTCTGTGGCCTACGAAAGTTTGATGCTTGCACTGCTGGTCAGAGCTCTCTGAGAGTTTATTCAGGGTGCTGCTCAATTCATGAATCATTCTTTGCTCAAATTAAACTCTGCTAAATTTAATTTGTTTAAAGTTTTTGTTTGTTTGGTTTGGTTTTTTGTAAAGCAAGCATGAAAATGAGGTTTATTGAGGAGAGAAAGATAGGATTATAGAACAAGATGTAAGTTTACAAGGCGAGATACATATGCCATGGATGACAACTAGACCTGTTGTCACAGCAAAGGGAGGTCAAAAAAGGGGCCTGGTTATGGTCTCAGTCTCACCATGGATCTACTTTGATTGGACAGTTGGGAGTTGCATGACTTCAATCTTATCTATACATGCGGGTTGTTCTAGGTCAATTTCTGGAATCTATGGTACCTATGCTGTTTTGTTTTGTTTTTCACAAATGATCACCATAGTTCTGCAGATTTTCAAGTGTCAACTTATCCAAGTTGTTCTGAAAGACCCTATTTCTGTATATTGACAAACAAAAATTAAGGATGAACCCACTTTGGAAACAGGTTAAGCAAAGTTGAATGAGTTTTCAGACTGATGTGTTTCTCAGGTATTTGAATATATGATGTTAATCGTAAATCTCTAAAATGGAAATAAAATACATATTATCCTCCTAACCTATTTAACTTTCAACTAGTATTTCACAGAACACATTTAGATTGAGTAAATTGCACCTTATACAAGTGTTCATAGACACATATCTCATGCAAAAAAAAAACCACAGAAACTGAGTTCGGGGGAATATTATTATATTCTCCACATTTTGATGAGAAAGTTTGGCCAAGATCATGAAACTGCTAAATAATGACTCCAAGACTAAGACCTTCAGGGCTCCTAAATTGTAGGAGGCTGTGCTCCTGATCATTTTTCCATGTGCAAAGTACATTGCTCCAACTCCTCTTTAAAATCTTTGGAGGTAATGGCCATATCTTACTGTGCTTTGCATCTTGCATAGTTTTTCTTCCCATAGTAGACATTAGAAATGCTTGTAATTTTAGACATCAAATGTGCAAGGCTCCAGTTCTAGAAGGAATCAGTCTTTGTCGGAATTTATTTATGGCTTTGGGAAAGATGCATTCCTTTCTAACTAAAATTAAATAAGTAACCAGAAACTGAGTCTCAGTAGTGTGTTTTAACATTGAGAATTGAAATGATTGGATTACATGATCTTAAATTCAAGTGCTTGTTTTTGTATGCGTGTGGTTGTTATTGCTGTTGCTATTGTCTATAGTCATAAAGAATAATCTTCTCTCCCCAAAGTTATACAGTTATATTTCTCTATGTTTTTTAATTAAAATATAAGCATTATAATTAATAACTCTTATGCAAGCAGTCACATGGATATAATAGTTTCTGATTTGAAAACTGCAAATCAGTTTTCTTTAGTCTTACTTGTATAACCCCAGGCACTTGCTTGCTGCTTCACATCTCTTAAAACTGGCCTTCTTAATTATACTTCATTTTTTTAAAATGTCTCTTAAGTAAGGAATTACATGTTAATCTTCAAGCACACCACTGTTTCCATATTGTTGATATGGAGTGCTTTATTATCTTTGTAAAATGCATTATAATTTTGTGTATACCTAGGAAGCAGAAAGGCAATTGGAATTCCTTCAATTTACCTCCTAAGAGGCAAAGCTAATACTTGTGGTTCCAACAATCGATCTGTCTTCTAAGGCCCACACTTCACATTTGAATCACCTAAAAATCTTTACCAAAATACTGTTAAGTAGGTCTCACCCCAGACAAATCAAATCAGAATCTCTTAGCATGTGGCCTCATTAGCAATATAAATTTTTTAATTCTCCAAGTGATTATAATGTTCAGGCAGAGCTGAGGACCACCACTCTGGAGGTAATAATCACAACATTGGAAGCTGGAAAAATAATTCTGAGCAGGGTTCACCGAAGCCTGACTATGCACTTAGAATCACCTCTGGAGCTTTTAAAAGTGCAGGTTCCTGGGGCCTCACTGTATAAGAATTTTCAGTGGTAGGACTCCAGAATGGTCAGTGGTAGGTCTACCCATTTGGAGTTTGAGGGACACTGCTTTGGAGGTTTCCTAAACTAACTTCTAACACATGACAAGTCTTGACTGAGCATTTTAGCCCAAATGACATCCCCTTTTTGAGTTATTCCCATTAACATTTCTTCAGAGTTCTTCTCTGCAAGATGCAATGTTTTTGCAATGTTTTGCATACTCGTGTATGTCATAATGAAATTTGTCAGCTGCTAGGGGTCAAATGACCTGAAATTGAGGTCACTGTTGGATTATTTACCAGCCACACTACCTTGGACAAATCACTTTCTATTTCTAATTAAGTGTAAGCTATAGATTATACTAATAGATGAGTAAATACAATAATTCTCCAAACTAACTGGTAATCAAAAATCTCCTGGAGAATGTGAAAAAAAAAAAAATATGTGAATTCATTGCTCCAGTAGTGGAGATTATGTTTCTCCATATCTGGAGTTTAGTTAAACATAAGTAATTTCGCTTTTTAAGATTTTCAAGTGAGTTTGATAAGGGGCCAGTTGTGTTGATTTAATGCCCACCGCAAAGAGTGAGGCCTGCTGTCAGTATCAAAGCTATTGATATTTCATTCACAGATTTGTACATGACCTCTCTTGACCATTTACATCTCAGCAGTCACTTTTTGTACAAGAGCTGCTCTCAGATGATTTGGTGTAGCGGATGGGGAGATTTATAGCATAGTCACTGCCTCATATGTATCTACAACTTTAGAGTCACCTAGATAAAAAAAAGACAAAACTGATGTTCTTATGATGCTTAGAGTCATGCCATGGACTATAACTGAATAATTTACACAGCTGGCTTATTACAGGATAGTTGAAATAAGTGCTATAAAAAGAGAAGCTGAACCCAATGTGAGAATGCATGAGGAGACTTTCCCAGTGTCTCCCCATTATCTATGGACAGTGACACTTAAATGGACACTAAGTTGATTTGTGGGTAGGTCAGGCAAAGCAGTGAAGCAGTGGTGAGAGCATTCCTGGCAGAGGAAACAGCCTGTGCAAAGGTCCTGAGGAAGGAAGATGGCTAGTGCCGTATGAGGAATTGAACAAGAGCCTGAGTGTCTAAAACTCCAATGAGTGGGTGGGGTGGGAGCAACAAAGACGAGGCTATGAGGTACCAAAAAGCCAGAGATACTTAGGTCATGTCTAGACTCTCTATTTTGTTTACCTTTAATAGCGATAGATACCATCAATTGCAAGGATTGAACAGGAGAGTGAAAAGATCAGATTAGTACTTTAAATACATCCCTCTACCTGCTGTCTGAAGGCTGTCTTGGCTCACTGCATGTTAGGACCCTAGGAAGAAGGCTAGGCCAGGTGGGGAGTGGAAGATAAATGTTCTTTATGCTGAGATGGTGGAAATAGAATGACGAGACAGATGGGTTCAAGAAATGTGGTCAGGCAGAGACTGCATTCTTCTTGTTTTTGTATTCTCATGACCTGGTAGGGTGTCTGGCACACAGTCATTGCTATATAAATGCAGAAGTAGACAATATTCCCATTTCATCATCGAAAAAAGTTGCTAGAAATTACTTCCATAGTTTAAGCTGAAATCTTCCTGGCTAGTTTTAATTACTAGCTTTACTTTCTACACCCAAGAAATGCATAGAACAATGTAAGAGCACACACACACACATACGTGCATATGTGTATTTTTGAAAGGTAGTTATGACGCCCTCATTACCTGAATCTTCTCCATAGACACACTCTGATATGTGACTCTCCTTTCTGTATGAAACCAGACTCTGGCCCTTCCAGCCTTCTTCGTTTGGCAAGGTTTCCAAACTCTCTGGAAATATATCTTTCCAAATAAATGTCAACTCCCTCTAGGTTCATGTTACGTTATCTTAGTACTTAGTATTTATAGACCATAAAATTGAAGATGGTTCCTTAATATGGTTTGACTAGTAACTAGTGCAGAGACCAGTGAACCCAGAATGACCACATCATCCCTGGTTTGCCTGCACAGACAGGCCCACATTCCTGTAAACTCTTCAGTATTGGGTAGAGCCAGATCATTGGTTTGATATGGATCTTCTACAAAGAGGTGTACATTACCCCAAACCTAGGGAGGGGACATATTGCAAGACCTGCAAGAAGCAAGAACCTGAGACTCCCCCAAATCACCCCATTTCAGTATAGAAATGAGGTGCTTGGAGTGTGAAATAATAGATACTTTTGTACCTGGGTAGGTAAATTCCAGTTTTGAGGGCTCTCATCCCTAGAAATATCTCTATACTCATTGAATAGAGTGAAAGCAGCAGAGCTTTTGAACCTGAGGGAGGCATGTGGACCTGGAAAAGGGATACATCTCAAAGACAATTGATGTGGACCAGAATGAAGGGACATTCCCAAATATGCTGGAAAAAAAATGAAGTTTGGACAAAAGGACTTATCACCTAATCAGAGCCAAATGAGGATCACGGACAGCCCTTAGAGAAGTGTGCGGTGCCAGTGAGGGTCTTCCTGAAAACCAGGGAGCTTGAGTGTGCGGAGAACAGACTTACCAGGAAACAGGGAAAGAGGGGGCCCAGCATGCCTCAAGACCACGAGCCAGTTCCTCTACCATGAACCACATCCCTAGCCTCATCTCATAAAATAAATAGTGAAAGACAAAGAAATAGGGAGACTTAGTAGGATTTCTTGTTTGTTTGTTTTTATTCTTGGAATGCATGGGACCTTGGAGACTATTAACACTTCTCAGTCACACCAAATTTTAAAGCAAATATAACTAAAATATAATTTTCCTCTAACCAGCAGATGGGAGCCTGGGGAACCACAATTTTCCTGCACATCTGAGGTGTAGCATGAGTGAGTTTTATGGCCCTGCAACATGAGTCAAGTATATAGAGTGAGAGGAAAGCTGTGAACTAAACCAAGACAGGCACTCATTTAAGAAGTGCATGGAGGAAGACTAAAATAACAAACACAGAGCTAATCGTGAGCACTTTTTTTTGTCTTCCCAGAAATAAAATTGGCTTAAGAAAAAATAGCTGTTCATTATGCTCTATATATCGTGGAGACTGACATTTCATGAAGAAAATTCCTGATCATTTCAATAATGCTATGATATTAATGGTCTGTGCTTCTTTTCGTGAAAAATGTAAAGTGGTCAATTAAGGAAGTGTTTAATTGAGTGGGAAATAAGCTAAGCCCAAGGGGAAAAAAAATAAGAGCCTCAACTAAGGACTCCAAAATCATGCTCTTCGTAGAGATGGCTGATGCATCAGATCTGACTTTTGGGGCCCCTCACCCTACCTCTAAATCCAAGGATTTCTCATTCTCATTTTTAGGCACTTTGGCAAAAAAAAATGTTATTTATAATCAATATTGAGAAATCTCTCCTTGGTGATTCTTTTACCCATATAGGTTTGGCACGTGAACAGAGTATTTTATCACACATGGCAGCAATTCCAATTTGATAATATATTAATTAGGTCTAAATTTGCTTTAAAAAAATCCCTAAGCAAGTATTCCTCTATGTGACAATATAAACTTATTGATAGCTTAAAAAATACTTTTCTCATATATCATATACTTCATTTTCATAACTATTTATAGGGTTAGTTCTGTGGAACACAGACAAAATAACTACATTTTATTACAGATTCATGAGAAAATAAATTCAACCACTTTGCCATTATTCCTCTAGACCTAGACTTTATATGTGAACATGGAAATAATAGCAATTTCTTTTTAAAATCAGTCTTATCTAAAATTTTCAGTTTGGTTTCTGTTAGTATATAGTCAGGCAGAGAAAGCATGGCTCAAAAGATAACTGTGGCTCCTTTGGTGCTCAGATAAAAATTTGACTGTATGTTCTTTTTGGAGGCATTTATTCCCGAGTGACTACTCTCGGGTCAGAGCAGCTCTTCAAGCAAGAAAGCATTTGCTCAGTGTCTCCTCTCTCTGCCATCCATAACATCCAAGGCTCTGGCAGAAGAAAACTAGTTATAATCTGGCACTCGTGAGGTTTCCCCCTTCTATCCATCTGTCCTTGTCAACTTTGTAAATGTATACTTAGATTTTTTTCCCTCCCATCCCTACTGTCTTGGTCTGTTTTGTGCTGCTATGAAAGAGTACCACAGACTGGGTAATTTATAAAGAAATGTGTTTCTTACATTTGGGAGGCTGGTAAGTCCAGGATCAAGATTGCCATATTGAGCAAGGGCCTTCAACTGCCTCATCCCATGGCAGAAGGCAGAAGGGCAAGAGATCATGAGCCAGAGGACATGAGCTTCTGTAACAGCCCACTCTTGCAATAACTAACCTATTCCTTCCATAGTGACATTAACCCTTTGCACTCTCTTGCTTTTTTCTCGATTCCTTTATTCTGCTCGGGATTTAATTTTTTAAATACCCAAGATTTTACAAAGCATGGCAGTAGAATAAAAAACTAGAGTTTCTTTTCATACAAACTTATTTATTTGGATTTTTTAATATTTCAAATTATTGATACATTCAAAGAGTAATTTTAATCTCTATAACCAATGCTAACCGTGTCGAGTCACACTCGACATCCAAGTGCAAAGCATTAATTCACTTATATGGGCAGGGCCCTTATGACCTAATCACTTCTTATAAGGCCCTACCTCCCAACACTGCTGCATTAGGGATTAAGTTTCCAACACATTGAACTTTGGAGGACAGATTCAAACCATTCAAACCACAGCATACTTCATACTCTTTTTGATTAAGTTACCAATCTTTCCTTTTCAAAGTTTTTAGTTAATATTTGAGGAAACTGTAAAATAGAAAACAGCTCAGGGAAAATAATGAATAGACCATTCACAAAGATAGAAATGCGCATGGCTCTTCAACATTTGTAAAACTGTTCGTTCACATTCATATTGAAACAAACACACACTGGAAAATATCAAAAAGTCAACTAATACTTTTTGGAAAAAATAATGTTCGAATAGGTGTGGGGAACACGTATGGCTGGTGAGAATGTAAACTGGCATAGCCTTAGTGGAAGATAATTTGGCAATTCCTACCAAAATATAAAATGGACATTTTTATGTACATACACAAAATAACATGTACAAGTTGTTTGCACATATTTGCAATAGCTAAAGATTAGAACAGCATAAATCAAATTTTTGCTAAAAGAATTATTTTAAATGCATGTGGTGGAACATTGTACAGTGATAACACAACATAATTCAGCTCTCTATATGTTGAAATGAATGTATCTCCCAGACACTATTATTAAGTGAAAGTATCCTCACAGGTGCTTGATTACAAGTTGTTTTCTTGTGCTTTAGCCTTGAATGCCATGAGTGGCAGAGAGAGAAGACACTGAGCAAATGCTTTCTTGCTTAAGGAGCTGCTCCAACCTATCAGTAGCAAAACAGCGTGATAGTATTTTATCATTCTTGTTTTAAAAAGGAAAAGAAAATATGCATAAAATATATTGTGAAGTATACCGGGAGCAGTGGTTGCCTGTGGAGGTGAGGTGAGAATCTGTGGATAGAGAAGTGGATGGAATGGAAAGTTTGGAAGGTTCCCCCACCAATATATATTCTTTTGCACTTTTTGAATTATCATGTACAAGTAATATTTATTAAAATAATTAATGAGTTAATGAGATATAAAGAACAATATGGGTATCCTAAGGAATTTAGTTTTTACTTGAAAGCAATGAGGAGCTATTAAATGGTCTTAAGAAAGTAAATAACATAATAGTCTTTATACAAAGAACATACTAGCAACATCACAGCAGTCATAAGAGTCTGGATACAGAGGAACAGCTTAGAACTTCCACCTTCATTGCACATTGGAGTGCCTGAATTTCGTTTCCATAGATTTTAATGTAAAGATGTGGGGTGTGGACTGGGCATCAGAGATTTTAAAAGCTCCCTAACCGATTATGGTGTATAAACAAGATTAAGAACCACTGACATAAAAGGCTGCTTGAGTAATTAGGTAATCCCTTATAAAAAGAGACTTAGTTAAGTAATGCCACAGAATAGGGAAAAGAAAAGATGAATTCTAGAGCTATTAAGAAGATTAATATTCAGAACTCATTGGTCAGTTGGATGCAAGTTGTAAAAGAGACAGTGAAGCAACAGAGATTGACTTTCCATCTTCTGGCTTAGGCAAATAGGTAATACCACTAACTACACTGTGGTAGAAGTTATAAGATTAATGAGGTGTGATTACTTCTTAGGATTGGAAGAACAAACATATTTCTATACTAAAAGAAAAGTTATTATCTAATGAAGCCAATGATCCAAAAGAACAATGAGAAAGTTGATGGATACATTTCCTCAAAAATGCTGGAGAGGATGGGAACAAGATCTCAGGTAGTAGAATTAGTTTCAAGCAGGAGGATTAAAGAGATAGAAAACAAAATGAATTCTGTTATAGACATGCTTAGTTAGATGCTCGTGATATATGCAAGCAGAGTGCTATAGGACTACTTGACCGTTTGGTTCTGGGATTTGGAGAATGAGCATATTGGAGATTTTGACATTGATGTTAGCAACAAAGGCTATTATTTGAAATTACAGGAGAGAATAGAGTATAAGAAAAGTCCCCAAAACACAACTGTCAGCAGATTGGAATATAAAAAGAAATGAACCTTCAAAGAAAAATGAAGTTCAAAAAAAAAAAAAAAATAGCCAGAGAGGTAGGAAATTAAAACAATAGGAAAAAAAGTGTTTCAATAGATTAACAAAAGAGCATTCTCAAGTAAGGAATTGTTACCAGAGTCAATTACTATAGGAAAACCAAGCCTAGAAAGTAGTTTATGGATTTAGCCACTTGAAGGTGACCTTGGTGAGAGGAGTGTCTATGGGGTGTGTAGATGTCCATGGAGTGTGTGGATAGACCGAAGATTACAATAGAAAGTGGGAGGGAGAGGAAGTGAGTAAGTGAAAACAGCAGGTGGTAACTACTATTTTTAGAAGATGATTATACAGAATCTAAGATGGATACGGTTTGATTACATTTTAGGATTGGAGAAACAAGCATATTTCTATTCTAAAAGAAAAGTTATTGTGGAGTGAAGCCAATGACCCAAGCAAACAATGAAAAAATTGATGGAGACATTTCCTCAAAAAGGCTAGAGAGGGTGGGAACAAGATCTCAGGTAGTAGATTTTGGTTTAACAGGAGGATTGAAAAGAGGTCGATCTTTCCTTCTTGGGAGGAAAGAAGATTTTAAAAATAAAATTAAATAAATAAATAAATAAATGAAGATTATTTCTTTTTTCCCCCTCTGTAATCCTCTCTGTCTACCTCTTCACACATGCTTCCCACTGTCCTATTTATATATATTTTTAAAATTCTTTTAACATCCTTGATTAACATCATTATTTTTTTAAAAGGAAAAGCTTTTGACTTCTTGAACAACTGCCAGTACTGAACTCTTTAGACCTGGCTAAAAACAACATTGGGGAAAAAAATTCTAAAACACAAACTCACCTACCAGAATGAGAGTTGAGGTTTATTTTTCTCATTTGGAAATTCTTTCAAATGACATATATTTTGTATGCCTGCAATAAACAATGTTCTACTGGCATAACATGCACTATCTTCAGCATCCTATAATTAAGTCTTTCTAAATTTTCCATGAAGATGTCATTTTAAATACCACAAAGAGATGCGGAGTTTTATCACATAAAATATAAAACAGCTCATTAACATTTGCATGAAGAACAAAATAACACCTCCACATTTTAAAAAGAAAATACTCATTTCTTTATCCTCAACTTATATAGTACCCTTCTTTCTAAGCAGTTTGATTAATACCTTCTTGGCTCAAGTGTTTGAGGAAAAGGTGTTAAAATTACCTTCAAGTAATTTAGCCACATCTAGTGGCTCAGTGTGACAGTAACAAATGGAGTCTTTCTTCCATGTTATAAGCTGTCCTCAGCATCACACTATACAATAAATTCAGCTATCGATGGAACAAAGTATCTGTGCAGCCATCGCAAAAACACTTTGCAAAAGCATATTTCCATTAGAGGTAATTCAGCAGCTTTCCAGTTTAAAGTGATCTCTTTTCATTTTTAGTAATTAATTCTAATTATTTAGTCAAATTCAAGTTTAAAAGATGGTCTACTACAGATTCTATCAGTCCCCTCCTCCTGGTCTGGTCTCTTGCTGCAAAAGAAACATCATATATTTTTTCCAAAGGTCTCAATAAACTTGCCTCACTCACTAACTCTGCCTTGACTCTTATTAGAGATGGTCATTCCTTTAACTTAGTCCCAGCTTCCAGCCTTTATATCCACAAATAAAAAAAAAAGTAAATTTGATGATATTTCAAAAAAAAAAAAAAAGGAAAGAAAAGAAAATTTTCTCCCTTTCCCTCCCCTGTTTTCTCTAGCTCTGTTTTACCTGACCTGAATATATTTGCAAATACATGTCAAAGCTGGGCCACAATGAACCTGCTTGAAAATATAGGGATGGAAGAATTAAATATGGTAGTAATTAATGAAAATATTCTTGAAGTTCTATAGTTGTAATATTTTGATTTTACTACTATAATCATTCAGTATAGGAAGGTTTAGTCGTTTCAGGTCTTAGAAACTCTAATTTTTCTTTAATTTCTTTTATATAATTCATTTAATTTCATTTTCTGTTCAGATGAAGTCAGTAGGTGAGGAAATAAAAAACCTTTTCTTTTGTCTGTAAACATTTTGAAACTAAAATATGAACAACTGGCATTAGCACCAACACTTCATTGAGTGTTAGAGACAAATGTTTTTCTTTGCTACATTTTACACTTCTATAGGATAGCACAGAGGGAGGATCTGGCTTCTGAAGGAGAGATGGTTTCCAAGGATGGACAGAACTCAGATTGGACTTGTTGTGCAATAGAATGAAAATACCAAGGGAGAAGGGAAGGTTGAAAAACAGATGCAAGAGGATGATGAATATAAGATTTGCCCTAACGAGAGTATATGCAAATAATAGGGGCATTGCCAAATGTTGAACTGAATAAAAGACCCAAAATTAAGAATGCAAATTAAAATTTTTCAAAAAATCAATGTTGGTGCCAACAGGAACACCTTGGCACCAGTGTACCTTTCCCTCAAATAATTAAAGCCAATCTGCTTATGGGGCTTCTCTTCCCTGGATCTTTCAAGTAACACATCAAGTGAGCTCACCATAGCATACTAATGATACATTATTACTCAACAGCCACAATCTCTAGAAAAAAATTCTAGAAGCAAACTCAACACATCTAAAGAACTAAAAGGAGTCAGGGCAATGAGTAGACTGTTCTGGCCTCTATTTTGCTACAAGGTAGAAATCTTGATGCTGAATATATTTTTCTGGTATTTTTAACTTCCTTGTTCAGAATAGGAAAATGTATCATAATAATTCATATGATGAAAAACAACCAGAGGTACATCTACAGAATTTCTAAAATATCCAGGTCTTCTTGCCTTATATTGTCCACAGGTGAAAGAAAAGAGGATAAATTAACATCTACAACTAACAGTGATTCAATGAAGCAAAACTTACTAATCAATCAATGCTGTCTTTCTCCAAAAGCAATGGATGTAGACTCAAAATCCTTCTCAAGAAGCTCTCTAGGAAGTTACTACTGCATTTCAGGAAAATCCTGGGACAGTATAGAAAAACCAGCCACCAAACCATGATGGATCTGAGAGGCAAATGAATGACTGAGACAAGTTAAGCTTGGCGAGTTAGATGAGTTTATTAGAGGTCATTTACACAGTGCATTCACTCCTCGCATAGGAGTTCTCTAGGCATTTGCTTACTCCTTACATAGGAGTTCTCTGGGCACTCATTCCTGGGCAGTGTGAGAATCCTTCAGAGAGTAAACTGGCACCATCTACCCATGGTACCATCTTAAAACTCTTCCCAGTGAGTTACCACCACCTCTTACATTGCATCATCACATACCCACATTGAAACAAATCAAGCATGTGCAGTATAATCATCACATGCTTTCATATAATCCATGTTATGTTAATGATATTCTAATTCTCCATGAGGCAGAGATTTTAGCATCACAATTAGCTAAACAGTGTTATAGGTCAGCTCAAGCAGTTCTAAAGCAGTCAGGGCTGGTATACACAGGTTGCCTCTGCCTCAAGAAAGTGCTGAGGCACATCTCTTAAGCCTTCTGACTACCTTTTAGCATTTGTCCAATTTTTTTTTTCAACTTCATAATGGCTGTGAAGCTGCAGGAACAAGATATTAGTTTATGATACCCAAGCAATTATCTCCACGATGTAGTCTATGTGTTCCTCTTGTTGACTAGTTAAGCACCAAAAGGTATAAACACAATTTGCATCAATACATAAAACAAATACACATCCCCATCATTTCAGGTGTCAGTGCAGTGCAACGGGAAAACCTCCCGTGTGTGGCACCATAAGACCTTCATTTGACTTCCATTTCTCTGCTTACTGCCGGGGCTTGACCAAGTGACTTAGCTTTCTGAGCTTCTGCTATCTCAACTCAAAAATAATGAGGAAAATAGTACTAATGCCATGGCAAGGATTAAATTAAATAACACAAAATAAGCACCTGGCACACAACAGGAAATCAACATATGTTCACAGAATTGTGATGTCGTGTGGTGTTCAGCATGGCTAACATTCACTAAGAACATTCTCGCAAAAGAAGCTGAAATAAAAAGGAAGTAGCAACTGATCCTCTGAATAGTACTCTAACATGTACCAAGACATAGCATAAGAGGCATTTACATTGGATTGACCATTTATTTATCAGCAGATGGTCACAAATGGTCCTAGGAGCAGCTGTTCTGAATAGACCTAGCACAAAGGAAGTGAATGATGATTCTTCAGAAATCTTTTGCCACTGCAGCAGGAGCAAAGCAAACCAAACAAACTCTACTGTTGCTTCATTGCTTCCCTGGGAATCAGCTTCTCCAGGCTTCCTTGTGTGCTACTTGATCTTTAATTTATGAAGTCAACAGAAAGGCCTGTCTTCGGCAGCACAGATGCTGGACAAATAGCTAGGGCATTGATTTTGGTATCTGGCCAGACTGATGGCATCATTATGTTGACTGAATATCACTGTCTCTAATAAAAATGCTTTATGTGGAATCTCAGGGAAGGGAGAGGACTGGCTGGCTATAGAGAAGGAGAAAAAGAAATGCAATCAGAAAATGGTATTTTCTCTTGGGCCACTTGCCCTCTGTGTTTAAGCATTATGTAGTGATTTTTTTTGATGTTTGTTTTTCTGCTGTTTATTTTTACTTTTTTGTTTTTGCATGTTAATACCACCAAACACTTGGCAAGAGAACTATACACATAATTTGGTGTTTCACATCAGTACATATCTGCAATAGAGCATTTAAAATATTTGATTAAAATATATGTAAAATATGCAATTGAGCTTTTAATTAATTCTATTTACTATTACCAAAACTAACAGCATTAGCCAAAAATATATGTGTACATAGAAAAAAATGTGTTAGGAAAAGTTTTCACACTTTCGACCTCCAACTGAATCAGGGTTTCCCACCACATAACACAAGATGGAAAAAGAGTTAATTTTTTTAACTGCATTAAAGGTAATAGCATATCCAAGTATAGATTAGTAATGGAAAGAGAAAACAGAGATGCAAGGAACTCATTATAAATTGCAAATAAATTTTAATTTTCTAAAGACTGTAGTATGAAAGAATACCTGCTTAAAAACATGAGTAGTCACAAATATACCGAATTTGCTCTTTGAGGTTCTTTACTACAATGATCCATTTTTTATCATTATATGTACTTATATATTTTTATGTAAAAATTAACTACATACCACAATTTTACACAGAACACACTAAGCTAGATCACTTAGTACAGGGAGAACACACTCATTGCAAAATATACACATGCAGAAGGTGTAGATCTATCTTATTCAATGATATTAAGTTTCTATTGCTTTTCTTTTTTTTCAATATTATATCTTTTTTAAGTCTATGAGACTTTGTTTTTATTGAGAGATATTCAATAAAAATATTGAGAGACATACAAAAAGTACATATTTAATGTATACATCTTGATGTGTTTGAAGATGTGTCCGCCGTGAAACTGTCACCGTAGACAATGCCCTAAACCTAACCATCACTTTTCAAAGTTCCTCCTTCCCTTTTGTTTTCTAATAAAAATATTTAATACAACATCCTCTTGTTTAAATTTTTAAGCATACGATACAATATTGTTCACTATATGCATTATGTTATACACTATATCTCCAGGGTTTATTCCTTTTGCATAAGTCATACTATGCATTCTATGATCACCTTATAGATTCCCCCTCCTTCTGAACCCTAGGTGCCACCATTCAAATCGCTGTTTCTATGAGTGTAACTATTTTATATTCCTGATACAAGTGGCATCATGTATTATATTGTCTTCCATCTGACTTTTTTCATTTAGCATGTTTCCCAAGTTCATCCATATTATAGCACATTGTAGGATTTCCTTACTTTTAAAGCTAAATAATATTTCATTATTATTAATGGGGTATACATACATTCATATAATATACATAATAATTTATTCATCTTTTGATGGACATTTGAGCTTTTTCTATATCTTGGTTGTTATGAATGATGCTGTAATTAACATGGGAATGCAATATGTCCTTGAGATCCTGATTTAAATTCTTTTGAATATACACCCAGAAAGGGGATAACTGATTCATATATCAGTTGCATTTCTAATTTTTTGAGTAACCTCCAGACTGTCTTTCACTGTGGCTATATCAGTTTACATTCTCACATACTGTGTCCAAACTTTTCTCCACATCCTTGCCAACAGTTGTTACCTTTTGGTTTTGGATAATAGCCATTCTAATCGGTATAAAGTGATATCTTACTGTGGTTTTGATAGATAATTTTTTTTTGCATTTCCCTTATAATCAGTGATATTAAGTACCTTTTCATACACCCTTGACTATTTGCATGTTTCTTTAGAGAAATTTCTATTCAGGTTCTTTGCCCATTTTCTAATTGGGTTACTTAGGGATTTTGTGTGTGTTTGGCTTGTTTGTTTGTTTGTTTTGCTATTGAGCTGTAGGAGTACAGTGTATTTTTGCTTTTCTTGACTGAATGCTGAGCCCCATATCAAACCAACACTTCAGTAATCTGATTCACTGCTCAGAAACCAAAAGCACAATGACAAACATACCAATTCACTGGTGTTACTGGTTAAGTGTCACCTACCTTTAATTCATCCTGCATATCATCAGCATATTCTCCTTTTAAAAATACCAATTTTATCACCTTAATAAACTCATAGCACAGTAATTACAAAAAAATTTTCATATCTCAAATCTACTTTTTAGCCATGTGGCTTCCTGTTTTTTCTACCCTTCTGACTCTGAGCTTCAGAGTCTCATCTATAAAAATGGTAATAACAAATCACTTTGTGGGGAGAATTAAATGAAATAACACATACAATATGCTTAACACCATGTCTGGAAAATAATCATTACTCTTTTGTGACATCTCTTTGGATACAGCAAAAATATGGTATAAAAGATTTTTTAAATGGTATGCCTGTATATGGTACTAACTGTGCATGTAACTTGTAGTACTAAAAGTTGCTCTGGGTGAGTCAATGAGAGGGTGGAGTGAATGTAAAGGCCAAGACATTACTCTCCACCACCTTATGAATTCTGTACACTTAGGTGACACTAAATTTATTTTTTAAAAAATCTCTCTTTAACAATAAATTAACCTTAGCTTACTGTAACTTCTTTTACTTTATAAACTTTTTGACTCTTGGGTAATAAAACTTAGCTTAAAAATCATACACACATAAAATGTAACCGAAATGTCAAAAAAATAAAAATAAATAAATAAAAAAACATTTATCAGGTGTTGGGCAGGTGGGAGTGGGGAGGAGGGGATGGGTGTATACTTACATAATGAGTGCAATGTGCACCACCTAGAGGATGGACACGCTTGAAGCTCTGACTGGGGAGGGGAAGCAGGGGTAATATATGTAACCTTAACAATATTTGTACCCCCATAATATGAAGAAATAAAAAAAAAGAAAGAAAGAAATCATACACATATATAAACTTGGAAGTAGGACTGCTGGATCATATAGTAGTCCTATTTTTAGTTTTTTGGGAAACCTCAATACTGTTTTTCATAATAGCTGTACCAATTTAAAATTCCACCAACATGATTGATTCTGCTTCTGTACACATACATTTTTAAATTGTCAAAATGTAACTGAATAAGAAACTATACTGGAGACATAAAGACATAGCTGATGAAAGCCTAGCTCAAACTCACCTGAGGATAAAAGACAATGTGTTGGCTGATGCAACTGATTGGGTAGATCTCATAGATCTGGATTCAGAGGCACAAACAATGTGATCAAAGCTGTTTCTCTCTTCTAATCAGTCCTCATGTGGGTAGTGATCTGCACCAGATTAAATAGTGTCCCCATATAATTTATGTTCACCTGAAACCTCAGAATGTGATCTTATTTAGAAATGTGATCTTTCCAAATTAGTTAGTTAAGTTAAAGTGAGATCATAATCAGAATAGGTCCTAAATCCAATGACTAGGGTCTTTATAAAAAGAAGAGAATACATACAGAGACACCTAGAGAAGAAGGCATGTAAAAATGGGGCAGAAATTGAAATGATGAAGAACAGCAAGGATTGCTGGAAGCCACAAGCAGCTAGGAAGAGATAAGGAAGAATTCTTCCCCTAGAGCCTTCAGAGAAAGCATGGCCCTACTGACACATTGGTTTTGGATTTCTAGTCTCCAGAGTTGTGAAAGAATAAACTTCTGTTGTTTTAAGCCACCAAGTTTGTGGTAATTTGTTATGGCAGCCCTAAGAAACAAATATACAACCCTATTAGCAAGAGTAAATTTGTTTTTTATAGCAGTAGAAAATAGTTCCAGAGTGATCTCATATTAGGATACTGCATTATGCACTCATCTCTAACTACTCTTTGTGGCCAAGAACAGAAGTAATTCAGACAAGGATTTGTTCCCATACATACTTCTCTGTCTTCTCTCTCCACCTGGTGGGTTATAGTCTCCTGCATAAATTGGCCTGATAGTAAAGTGACCCTCCCTTTCTCAGTCCAAACTGGAGCCAGAAATGTAGATTCCAAGAATACAATTATCCCCTAAGACTGGCGTAATTTATTACACCAGGAGAATTCCATACCTGGCATAGTTAATGATAAATTTTTCTTCTCAGATTTCACTTCCATCAACTCCACAGTTAATAGACAGTAGTACTTGGAGAGATCTGTAAAGAGACAGATCTGCCTGGCAGAAGCTATAACCTTCAGTAGAGGAAAGCAGCCAAATCCAAACCTTGGTCTATCAGACTGGGAGACAGAGGTAATAAATATCTCAACGTTACTTTCCTCCTACCCTTTACTCTTATGCCTTTGCTATCTGTGAACCAATGTGGACGTTCAAGAGCCAATCCTTCAAGACTCATCCCAAGGGACTAACTGAGACCAAATTTAAAGTACAGCCAAGCAGCCATTTGCTGATTAGGGGTTACACATGTACTCTGAGTTCCTAGATACTCATACCTTAACTTTGGGACTTCAGAGCTCACCCAAACCCACCAATCAGAACTCACATGCCTCAGCCAGTAAGGGCTTGGCTATGTTGGCCACTGAGAACCAAAGACGTTTCAATACTTCATTTGCATAAGTGGACCTGGTTGGGAACCTGGGCAAGAACTTTTGGTATACTTGAGCCTTCCCTTTGTTCTCTGGAACACACCTTCACTTCACCTAGTTGTCTGAAATTAAATGCAAATGATGGGTCTCCCAGTTTTGCAAACTTTCCACTAGAATAAAAAGTCTCTTTCCTCCAAATTCTGTTTTGGAGAACATTTGTTCACATTGCCACTGTCCAAATCCACCTAGAATCAAGAGAGCAACTGAGTCAGGCTCCTATGCAGTACATAGCACAGTAGAGAAAACTGAATTGTGACTCTGGAGGGACAAAGGGAAGATACACAGCACAGTGGCAAAATAACATAGGAAATGGATGCTAGATATGGAATGAGATATGAGCAGGAAAAGTAAATGGAACAGTTTATTTCATCAACTATGTATATAATTTTAAATTAAGGAAATATGATGAATTACAGCTTCTGACTTTTTAGGCAATTCAGTCAAAATATACTGAAACCATCATATAATATTTTAATTGACTAGCCTAAAAAGAAGTGAGCTGTACCCCACCTACATCCATCCTCTTCTGACACCCTCACAAATTTGATTTCTAAGTGTTACTTCTACTCTTGACCTATGATCTTTCAAATAATCTATGTCTAAGAAGCTGCTAAATTCTACATTGTCCGAAATTAAATGCAAAGGATGGGTGGGTGGTTTAGAGAACAAAAATGAGCAACCAGCCAGGCTGTTATGATTGATTGTGCTTACGTACACATCAGGAAGATCAATCTACTCTCCTTTAAAAAGACTTTTTTTAAAGTTCAACTGACTTTGCAGCTAATCCAATATACTATAGCCCCTTGCTGAGTCTAGCTGAGATGAGCAGCAAAGCTTAGCAAACCAGCTTTTGTGAAGAAAAAGTCATCTTTCATATAGGTGCTGTTAGCCATCAAAGAGGTAAGCTGCTAAAGCAAGCAGCTAACATCATATGGCAAAAAAAAAAAAAAAAAAAAACAACAGACAAGAGTAGACTTAACCGAGACTGATTGGGCAAGTCAGTTCATCTACCTTGGGCAGCAGTAATACCCTCTGCCTTCCTGGAGGGGTTCCCACTGCTTTACACAGAGGAACAGGGGGGCAGCTTTGCAAGAACAGCATCACATCCATGAGCTCAGCTAAATCAGCATTAGAAGAATCTTAAACTTGTGCAGCCAAAGAAGCTGTGCCTTAAGACATCAATGAAAGTGCCTGTAAGACTGGAAGTTTCAAATCATTTATTGAACAGACATGTATCAAGAAAATATTTTAGCTACCATACCTGAAATAGCATTATTTTAACATGAAATTACCTGAGTAATTAATGAACTATTTGAAACTTTAGCAAAAATAAGTTTCTTAAAAACTAAACTATTCCTGCAAAATTACTTCAGGTTTCCTATAGACTTCAGTATCTGACTAATTGACTCAATTTTCTGTTATTTTAAGTTCAGAGATCTCATTGCTACTTTGGCTGTATAATTTGCTGAGTGCACATTTCCTAAAGCAGTACATTGTATTACATGAAGAATGGCTTTTAATTGTACTCTAAACTGGAAAAAGAATTAAATTATCAATGAACTACAATTAAGGAGTTGATTTTAAAGAATCAGAGTTTTCTAAAAAGAAGTGCAGGAAAATCAGAATAAAATAAATGAAAAGTAAATAGATCTTAGAAGATTCTTTCACTTTTTTCACCCAAATTTTGCTGCTTAATCTTTAAAAAATTGTTTATTTTACTTTTCAAAGGAAGTTATTCAAATGCCACCTGAGTTATGAAATTCCACCTTTTCTTGCACACATAAAATACTTCTTTATAAGAATGTTTAATTTTACTGCACAAATTTTCTTGTCTCATAAAAATGTCCCCACAGCTACATCTACAGATGCATTTAGGTATTTAAAACTTGAAGAATCAAAAGCTAGATTCCTTGTGAATTGTGCACAATATACACTTGCCTTTTAGCCCCTTTCTATGCAAGAGTAATAACAGATTCGAATGCATTTCAACTCCAGTTTAGGGAACAATAGTTGGATAGCAAATATTGTTTAGGTTTAAGAAAACATTTTAACAAAATGGCATGTCCAAGAATTTATATTTTGTCTTCATTAAGTTACTTATCCCACGAATATGTATTGAAGCATGAAACAGGAATCAAGACAAACAGGATGTCCCTATTAAGGGAAGCTACAGTCTCACCTGGTACTCAAGTAAATCAGTGCTTGCTTATGTTAAAATAGAATCATGGGAAGGAGTTGCATTCAGAATTTATGCGATTTATTGGCATATATGAAGTCCCAGATTCTCATCTTCAATTTTAAGAATGGCTGGAATGTAAATATGCAGAATTTGATCTACAAGATCCAAAGACTTGGTAGAAAACCTAGTAACACTGTAGCCTAGAGATCATGGAGAAGAAAAGAAAAAAAGGCTTTCTCCACTGGCAAAATAAAGGGGGAAAACAGTTTCTTGTCTGCTCTGAAAACTATAAGGTTTTAGATCCTTTCGGCTCTTTGATAGTGGAACAGGTCCAAAGTACACCCCCTCTAGTGTTACCAGGGCAATGTGGACAGATCTGGGTTTAGCTTCCAGAATCACTACTCTCCTTGAGAAAGCTATTTAATCTCTCTGCACCTCCATCTTCTCATTGGTGAAAGAGAAATAATTTTGCCTATCTCGTGGGGTTGGCATGAGGATTGAAAGGAATGTATGTAAAGTCCCTAGGAAGAATATGTCTGTTACTAAGAAGTAAGAGTAGCTGCAGTAACAGCTGCAGTTCTGAATTAGTAGTAGAAGTAGCTTTACAGGTACAGAGACTAGGATGGGGGTTAAGAGCCTTGTCTAAGAGGGACTGGTGGCAGAGTTAGCCTTAACCATGATGCTCTTGAATCTGATTCCAGTCCTCCTCCCACACTATAAGGCTACTTTTCTTCTCTAAAACAATTGAGTTTCTAGAAACAATTTTTGATAAGTGTTATTATCAAAACAAACAAGAAAACAGTCAATGATTTTAATCAGCTTAATAAATGATTTAAATCACCACATGCCTGAAACAGCCAGGCAGTCATTAGATAGGAAAACAGAGCTAGCAAAACATCAACTTCAAACAATTGATCTATTATTTATATATGAACAACACTGCAGATCATTTAAAAGAAAAAAAAAACAGCCTTTGAAACGTTTAAAAGAGAAAAAAACTTCAGCGGGTCATTCTAAACCATTGGAATTATAACTCTACATGGGCTTATTTTGTATAATGAGACTGCAGCATTATTAAAGGAAAAACAGTTTTATTTTAGCAGTGTCATTATATCGCACTTTCTAGTTTTAGCAGCACTCAGTAAGAAAATGGCTAGTAATATCCATACTAAGTATCTTCAAAATGTATTTAATTTGCATTAAGCAAAGAACACTATAGCAAGCACTTAGAAACCTCTCTCCCTCCAACATCTTTCCCTTTCCCTTCCTACAGCCAATGCCCAGGTTCCAACCCTCATTATCTTGCATTTCACTATTAAAATAACATGCTCTCTTGTCTCTTCCCCCTCACTATTTTCCCTTTCCAATGCACGCCCACACTCTCCTTGCAGGGAAATTGTCCTGAAACACTGCTCTGATTACATCTCAGCGTTCTGCACAGACTGCAGTGCTGCCCCGAACTCTAAACACCTGAACCTAACCTTTAAGGTATATTGGATCTGCTCCAACTCAGTCACAATAATTCCCAAAACAGCGAACATATACCTCGTCGTCGCCCAAACAGATCTATTAATTGCATCTTCAATGTGCACTGAATCTCATTTCCACAACTTCTTCATGTAGTTACCGCAACTGATTTGACTCTAAGCCCTTTTCTGAAATTAGAAATCCTACACAACACGTTGACATTTACATCTAAGTCCTGAACGTATTGATAGGGAGATCATTGAAAAAATGATGGGACATTGATATGATAGTACATTATTCAATTTTTTAAAATAATGTTTTATGGAAATATTTAACAAAAGGTGAAATACGACTCATTATTTTGCAATGATTTTTAAATTTTACAGATAATTTGCAATTATGCAAAAATATATTTTCTATGCACATATAAGTGAAAGAAAAGTTTATCTGAGATAAACATGTTTAAATATTAATAGTGAGCTTTCTTGAATGATGAAATTAGACATGGAATTTTATTATGTCCAGTATATGGGTTTTGTGGGGTTTTGTTCTGAATTTTGGTTTTGTTTCATTTTTGAATTTTCTATATCAACCACATATATTTAGCACTTTTATAATTTAAAATTTCTCATTTTTTTAAAGTCTGCTCATTTATTAATTCTTGTGTAGATAGTTCTGCCTTCATACAGCTTTTGTTATGGCCCAACTAGATGAAATGTCTGAGACATCAACATATTAAGAACTTCTCTCATCCTATTCCCTTGCATATTTTAGACATTCATGGGAGAGCCATTTCATATAACTGCGGTTACAAACTGAGATCTCTTTTTTAATTACCTGGTACTCACCTAACTAGCAATCCCCCAAAGCAACATTACTGTTAAAAGTGAGAATTTGATCCTAATCCCTTTAGAGCATATTTTGTTTTAAGTAAGAGTTCATTGCTTTTCTTCCACTACACCAGATGTAACTTAGAAACTATGCTTTGACTGTAAAACTATGAAGATATTCCCCACTTATAAAAATTTTTAACCAGTTCGTAAGATCATGTCTAAATGATAATATGAGTGAAATACCTAAATAAAAGAACATTTGGGGGGGGGGTTCTGTTAAGTATTATGCCATTCATTTCTCAGTTATCCCTTTCAATAATTAAAGTCATCAATAAGTTGTTCTTAAGTATTAAATGATAACAATGGCTTCAGTTCAAGTCCTGAAACAGACCTTGAAAATAGGACCCAATGAAATGTGTATTTATTTGCTTATAATTCTAATGCCCATTTCCTCAAAATAAATACTTATTTCAGTACCATAAATTAGTGTCCTTGTTAAGTCATCATTTGTTCAGTTTAGGCAGTCAGCAGGCTAAAATTGTTTCTTTAGGGCTTAGATGGCCTAATACTTTAAGTCACCGTGCTTATTAGGGAGAAAACTACTAGATTTATTATGAAAGAATGTCTCCAATATATAATACTGATTTGCTTTTCTGATTTTTATAAATACCTTTGCTGTATGATGTTAGTGCCAGTACTTTCTTCTCCTAAACCCTAGTATTTCAAATGTTCTAGTTTTTTGCAGGATAAGAAATACAGAATATCTGAGATCATGCCCAGATCTTATTTGTCCTTGTACAATGTGACAATGGAGAGGGAGGATAGTGGCCAGGAGGGCATTAATATTAAATGTGTTCTAGGTACAAGGTACTTTATATCATTTAGTTCATCTAATTGTCAATTAATCCTCATAAACAAGCCTATGTGTAATGCATTATTATTCCTATTTTGTATCTAAAAAAAAACTAAGGCTGTGAGAAGTTAAATAAATGTGCTAGATAACACAACTAGAGACTGATAGAGCCAGGATTTAATCTAAAAAGCTATTATTTTTGCCAGGATATTGTGACGATATTTTGATTTGTCAATGAATCATGTAAGGGGTGGGGGGAAGAAAGACAGAGATATCTGACATCATTTCTTGCATCTCCAGAGCTCCATAATACCTCTGGATAGTTCTTAAATTTTGTTATACATACAATTCTTTTTAAAAAAATTGTTAATGTTATTTAAAAGCAAACTGATTTTTCAGTTGGTAACTTAATGCTACAAGAATTGACACGTCTGTCTATATGTGTGTTACATAGAGACAGCTTAGGTCCCAACAGACCTTCAGCAGAATGGAGCTTAAACGCCTTTTGCGTCTTATAAAAAGTACAGAAATAGAACCTCTGCTTCCTCTTCAGCTGCTGGGATGAGAGACTGCTTTGTGAGAGAACCTTGGAAGGTTGTCCAAATAGAAGAACCAGAGGGAAGCGCAGATTGGACCCTAAGAAGGCAATCAAACTACAAAGGGCCCAGGATAAAGGTTCAGGAAACATGCGGCCTTGTACCAAGAAAGGAAACTAGAATGAGAAAGCAATGGCTTTGCCTATAGCAATATGTGCCCATGTAAATACAATGTTGCAAATACAGGAAGGGGTGTCTTTAATCAGGAATAAATGATGACTAAAAACAGGGTGCAAGTTCTAGATGGAGATTAATGCTGTGGATTGTATAATTTGTCATTTCATTTCTATATATCCTAAAACAAGCTTGTAAGTCCCGATTTACACAGGAGAAAAAAAATAACTCAACCACATGTGTGTGTTTGTGTGTGTATGTATGTGCAGCTGAAACAGATTTGGATGTATGTATTTGATTGTTATTAGGAATATATATATATATATATATATATATATATATATATATATACTGTCAACATACAATATTAAGTATATATATCACTACAGACTATGAAAATAAATCTTCCTCTTTTCTTTCATCCTTTAAAGCCCAACTCAAAATGGAACTCAAAAGTTCATCCCTGCCATGCCTGGGTTTATATGGCAATTCTTCATGCCTCTCTCGTAGTAATTACCATGCTGCATTATAATTATTTGCTACAGGCTTTGCTCTCTCACTAAAATGTTAGTGTTTGAAGGGAGGAATTTGGTCTCCAGGACCTAGCAAAGTGCTTGCCTCACAATGAGCAATGAATAAATGATGAATGACTCAAAGAATGAATGAGTAAATTTTGCTTTGAGAAATATACTAAAGATTACATAGAAGTTTTATTTGGAAAGCTTGCCATGTGTAGGAGAGACTGAATGCATGGGGACAAAGTTTGATAAATTGGCAGCATCAATCACTGGCATAGCCTTACAACTTGCTTTAAGAGTGGGCTTGACGCAAACCATCCCTTTGAAGCAGCAGGTGACTTAAATTTAGCATTAATGAAATGTGCATATAATTCTAAACAAGAAAAAAGTAAACAGGAGAGATGACTGAAATGCCGAATGACAAGCTTGGGGAGTTTGGCAGATATAATGAGATGAGATTTAACACAAATACTGCAGGATAAGTTACCTGGGGAAAATCGGCAGCAGCTGAGATATAAAATGGAAACCCACTCTCCCTTTGCAAATAAATATTGTTTAAGAAGAGTCTGGTTATAGTGGATAATAACTTGTACATGAGCCCACTTTGTAATGCCGATGCTAACCAGCCAATTGCTTTCCCAGGAGGATGAACATAATGGATCATTTCAACCAGACACGCGCACACACACACACACACACACACACACACACACAAAGGAGAAAAAGTGCCTTCTGCAGCTTTAGGAATCACCTTGATTCTACTGTCGGTAATCAGAGCCCTCTCAACAGAGAAAGAACACCTTACAGTTTAAGGAAAGGCAATAAACATCATGAAATGAATCAGAGTCCGTTTAATTTGGAAAACCTTGAAAGGGCCTGGAAAGAAGGTCATTCTACCTAGTCCAATACAATCAGCCTCTGGCTGACAGACAACAGTAAGAATTATTGCTAGCATATACTGAGTGCCTACTCTGGGCCAGGACCTGCAAAGTACTTTAGATGCATTACCTCGCTTAATTCTCACAACTTGTCCAAGTCATCCATTGACCTTATATCCATTTTACAGATTAAAAAAACTGAGGCTTAGAGACATTAGGTCAATTGTGTGTGGTCTTAGAGCAATGAAGTGACAGCACCAAGATTTGTACCCTAGCTTTTCAGAATGCTGGACCGTGTTCTTCATCACTCTGCTGTAGTTTCAGTGTGTCACTCTGCTACTGATGAAACTGTAAGTCTACGTTCTCTGTCTGACTTCCAATGTTCCCCATAATTGAGGGAGCCATCTGTTTTCTCTTCACCCTGATCTCTTTCAGTTCTTCAACCATTATTTTCATTTGAATTCAGAACTTTCTAACAAATCGCATTAAATCCTATCTGTGAACCTTTGCTGTGATGTACCTAGTCTGGAAAACCTCTCTTTCTCTACCCGGCCAACACTTCCAATTGTTTCCACCAGAACCTGACGTTCTCAGAGAATGTTAAGTAGATTCTATTCTGTTTTTGAAATTATATTCAATTGTTTAGCTTACGTGTTTACTTATTCTTTTTCTTTCTTCTTCTTTTTTTTTTCTTTGAGACAATGATCTGTCTCTGTCACCCAGGCTGGAGTGCAGTGGCATCATCATAGATCACTGCATCCTTTAACCCCTGGGCTCAAGTAATCCTTCTGCCTCAGCCTCCTGAGTAGCTGGGACTACAGGTGTGTGCCACCGGTCTTGGCTAATTTTTTAAAAAGTTTTGTAGAGACAGGGTCTTGCTATGTTACCCAGACTTTTCTTAAACTTCTGACCCTGACCTCAAGTGATCTCCATGCCTTGGCCTCCCAAAATGCTGGGATTATACATGTGAGCCACCTCACCCAGCCATGTTTATGTTTATTATACTATCACCTACACTAACTATCACTGTCTTCACCTGATTCATAGTCCAGCACCCTTCTGGGCACAAAGGTAGCATTCATAAGCTCTGTTTGTTCAAAAACAGAGAGAGTTAGGGAGACAGAAATGATTTATAAGTACTTCCAAAGTTGGGTATCCAAAGAGACTGGTGCTATTCACATGAAAGAAATGGTTAAGTTTACATTTGCTATTCACACTAAGTAGAACAAAAACAAAAACAAAAAAAAACAAAAAAATTGTATCATGAAAAGAGAAGATGTGAATCTACTAAGCCCATCTTTAAGAAGATGTGTTGGCATTTGAAGCTCAGCAATTATCCACTTAAACTCTCAGCACTAGCAGGGAGAGAGCACTGTTTTGCCAGACAGGAGTCCTAGGTTGTCAATGTTGTCCATCTGTTTCTGATTCTGTGTGGTAAAATTCTGGGTATTATGCTCAGAAATGTATTGTGACTTCCACATCTGGGATGTGAGATATCAGATTGTGAAAAGGGCATGAGGATCGAATAAATCAAAACATCACGACCTCGGCTCTGAAGGTATGTCTACCCGGAAGAAAGCCTGCTCCTTGGAGTACTACAAGAGCCTAACACCAGCTGAATATTCACACATTTTTCCATTCTAACCTCATGGAAAGAAAACCGATAATGAAGCCATCAGCTATCCTATACCATCCACGTTCCATTGCTGTTGAAAAATGTACCACATCTGTGTCTTAATGCTGGCATCTGCTTCAAATTACCCTCAGATGATCTCTACAGCTCTTGCTTAATTGGACACTATGAAAATAACATGGCTGTTATTGCTCAGTTTCTAGCTGCCCTTTATGCAGCAGTCTGGGCTTGTAATAAGTCTTCATCCTCATAAGGAAGAGTCTTATTTTTACCAGAAATTCTAAAAGTAGCATAGTCCAGCAATTTGTTTAAAATATCTTATGTATCAAATTATTAGTTCTCACCTAAATTTCGTATTGCCCTTTAACTGAGAGATTTTAAAACCCAGTAGTCTAGAAGCAGTAGGAAACAAAATTAATAGGAATTAAATCTATCCAGAACTTCAGAGAGGTAGAGTTTTGGAGAGAGCAGAGATTTTTTTTTTTTTTTTCAGATGATGAAACTGAGGCTCAGGCAAGTAAAACAGCTACCTCAAGGTCAAATGTTAAATTCGTGGAAGAATTCTGACAGGAACCATTACACTCCTGAGCATTGCCACTCCCTCCAATATTATTGTCATCAGGGAAGAAGGATCTTGTAAAGTCAGCACAGCAACATCAAAGGGAAATTGAGGCCACTCACCCCCTTTCCTTCCTTCTTGATAAGCCCTAACATAATATCAAGATGGACCACATCAATAAACTTTGTTGGCACAGAACACTGCAAATCACGTGGCCGCGAGGAAAGTGAAGGACAATTTAAGCATGACAGGCAAAAGCAAGTTCTGTTTTAGAGTTAATATATGGCAAGTTCAAAAGGGAGTAGGCACAGCAGTATTTTTGATGGGCCTCATCAAGAAGATGAAGGCAGAGTATGAACCGTCAGTACAGTGTTTAGTATTAATGATGCTTCATCTTGAAAATAAGTCAAAAAGGTATTACCGAGGTGTAATTTACTCCAATTGCTGGCACTGTGAAAAATATGGGAGACTATATTATATAGCAAATCCATTTCAGTGATGTTCTTAAACGTTGTAACACACACAAATAGCAAAATTTCATCTCTGCAGATATTTCTTAAAATACACAGTGCATACGTCATTAATAATATTAATTAATATTCATATTGTTGAATATGAATAAAATTATTACTTCTGTGACTTAACCACAGCACTGAAATTCATGTCTTGGTGAATAACATTACTGCCAATTCAGATTCCCAAGTAAGAGTCTAAATCATCTTTCTCTTCTCCAGTGCCTTCAATTCCTCACCCTCTCTTCAACTATTATTGACTCAGCCTTTCATCTACCTTTGCCCAACTTGTCTGCCCACTACCTCTGTTTTAATTTGTCCTCATTTTATCAAAATGAATATAACAATAACTAACATTTTTAACACTTTGTAAGACTCTTCTCAGTGATATATATATGTTTTACATATATATATATATATATATATAACATAAAACCTGTAAGGAGGTGAGACCTTGTCAAGTGGTGATGGTTTTAGACAAAAGCATATGTATAAAAATTATCTATTAACAATTAACTATAATAGTTGCTTTATTGGTCCCTCTGCCTCCACCTTTTCTTTGCCCAACCTCCAGTTTATCCTGTACTTGGCATTAGTAGTATATTTTGCAAATTCAAAGCCACTCATCTTATGTTCCTGCTTCACAACCTTCAATAACTTCCTATTACTTACAGAAAAGCAAAATAAACAAACAAACAAAAAGCCTCAAATTCCTTTGAATGGCCTATATAGTCATCAAATTCTGACTACAACCTAACCTTCTAACCTCATGTCCAGGCTCCTTCAAATGTCCCCTCCTTTAAACTGCACTGGACTCCCTGCAGCATTCCAAAACACTGACACCTTTGCTAATTATTTTTGCACTAATTGAATTTACTAACTTATTCACCTGATGAACTTTTACTCATCCTTAATGAACTGCCTTAAATATTCACTCTTCCATGGAGTAATTCCTAATTCTCCAAGGGCATAACAATCCATTCTTTAAATTTCCCCATTATTTTACCTGTATGTCTACTATCACCCTTGTTATGTTGCATTAATGTTTACTTGAATGTACCTTTTTCATTTGTTGTTTGGAATTGCTAGCAGGCAGGGCCTTGTCTTTTGATCCCTGACATCTAGCGTATCTGAGGTACTTGCATTGTTAAGTAATTAATTTGTCTGCTTAATATTTTATGTCATTCTTAAAGCTTCAGGATATCACCTCAATATTTATGAGCTCAAGACCAGTGCTTATTGCAATGTGCCATTCTGTTCCATGCAGAGTAATTGTTGGCATAAATCATTATTACAAAATTGATGTAATTATATTTTCATTTTTCTTTTATTATATATGCATAAGTATGTCTATTTAAAATTTAATTGCATACTATATGTTACATTTCAACAACAGTATAAAATTTACTCCTTGAAAAATAATATAGTAGAATAAAATATATGCAAATTTACTAGCAGAACCCATATTCTTCTATTTGTGCTTATCTAAATATTATTAAGTCTCGACAGGTTGCTCAATGATTTCATGAAGGAAATAATTTTTACATTTTTCTTCTTCACATTTATTATTATATATATAACTATAAGCTATGGTTACTATATTAAGTGTGTTTAAATAAGTTTGTAATTAAGTATTCTAAGTATGTATGTTATTAAGTAAAATTATTTTCCCTGAGTGTAATTCTAGGTGAACCCATAATACTACAGTCCACACTGTTATTCAGTGTGGGTAATAGTTAATTTAACAACAGTGATTTTCCACACTGGGTTTTAGAGAGCATTTATACTAAGAAACACAGTAAAGGGAGTTGATTTATAAAATATATTTCAAAGGGGCTGCCTAACATAATTCTCAATTGTGTCCTTTCTCAAGGCAATGAGAATTTATCTACTCCTCTATTTTTAACAAAGCAACTTCATTTTCATATGATTCTTTCACTGAAACATTGTGCTACAACTCATAAGACTGTCAGGTTCAGAGCTCTTGAGTGGTCCTAGTTGACCAGCTGGCCCAGGAGCAACTTCTCCCCTCCAGTTCTGATTTTCATCAGGATGAGTCTTAGACTCTGTCTCTAGTTCAAGCAGTTGATTCTCATGGTGCTGTTACAAGACAGATAGTGAGAGCAGGCCACTGTTATGGGCCGGGTACAGTCAGTCAGGTGACCACCTGATTAGAGACCATTCTCAGAGTGTGGGAGAGTCTTCCCTCTTTCTTTTACCCGCTTTCAGTCTGGATCAATCATCTGGTGTTTCTCTCATGAAGAGAGTTCAAGCTATTTTTATAAGGGTAATCATGTTTTAAGGCTTATAAGATGTGCATGTATGCTGCGGTGATCTTGTCTCCTGGAAATCCCTAGACCAAGTTTGGAAACCCCAGGCCAGGTTGCATTATCCTACCGAGTGACACATAGTGCTGGCCCTGTGAAATGTTTGAGTGGGCTTTATGACTATCATTAATCCTATGGATGCCATATGTCTCTTACTGTCTGTGATGAAAAGCTTCACTCTACTTCTCGCTCTCTTCCCCTGGGAAAAGAGAAGCCAGGAAGAACACAGTATGTCTTTTTAGTGCATCATCTCCTGCCTTAAACCTGCTTCTCCTAACCCATTGGCGTTCTCTCAGTGGTAATGTCTCCCTGCATCTAAAATCACCTTGGTCCTCCCATGTCACACCGTAATTTGTCCCCCACTCTCATGTACACAGTGGCTAATTATTGCAACTCATACGGTATTTCAGACATTTCTTTCTGTTCCCACTGGTGCTCTGTCTCTTCTGCATCTGCCTCCCCTGCAGTAGTGTTCTAATGGGGGTTTCTTTCCAGTCTTTCTTGCATTTCAGCTTAAACTACTAACAGACTAATCTTAAAAAGGCACAGCTCCAACCACCCACCCAAAACATTGGTTACTCTTCCTATTGTTCTTCACATTTATTTATTTTTATTATTTTTAATATTTTTAACTTTAGCATATTAAAGGAGTACAAATGTTTAGGTTACATATATTGCCTTTGCCTCACCTGAGTCAGAGCTTCAAGTGTGTCCATCCCCCAGATGGTGTGCACCACACCCATTAGGTGTATATATACCTACCCCTGCCTTCCCCCTCCCACCTGCCTGATGCCCGATGAATGTTACTACTATATGTTCACTTAAGTGTTGATCAGTCAGTATAAATTTAATGGTGAGAACATATAGTGCTTGTTTTTCCATTCTTGTGATCCTTCACTTAGTAGAATGGGTTCCAGCTCTATCCAGGATAATACAAGAGGTGCTAGATCACCACTGTTTTTTGTGGCCGAGTAGAACTCCATGGTATGCATATACCACATTTTATTAATCCACTCATGTATTGATGGGCACTTGGGTTGTTTCCACATCTTTGCAATTGTGAATTGTGCTGCTATAAACATTCAAATGCAGATGTCTTTTTTATAGAAAGTCTTTTATTTCTTTCAGTAGATGCCTGGTAATGGGATTGCTGGATCAAATCCTAGTTCTACTTTTAGCTCTTTGAGGTATCTCCATATTATTTTCCACAGAGGTTGTACTAGCTTGCAGTCCCACCAGCAGCATATGAGTGTTCCTCTCTCTCCGCATCCACACCAACATTTATTGTTTTGACACTTTGGCAAAGGCCATTCTCACCAGAGTTAAGTGATATCTCATTGTGGTTTTGATTTGCATTTCCTTGCTTATTAGAGATGTTGAGCATTTCTGTACTGGCACAAGAACAGAGACATAGACCAGTGGAACAGAACTGAGAACCCAGATATAAAACCATCCTCATATAGCCATCTAATCTTTAACAAAGTAGACAAAAGATACACTGGGGAAAACAATCCTTATTTAATAAATGGTGCTGGGAAAATTGGATAGCCACATAGAGAAGACTGAAACAGGATCTTGCACCTCTCACCTCACAAAAATCAACTCATGGAGGATAACAGACTTAAACCTAAGGCATGAAACTATAAGAATTCTAGAAGAAAATTTTGGAAATACTCTTACAGACATTGGCCTTAACAAAAAATTTATGAAGACATGCTAGGGATTAGGAGGTTCGGGGGGTAAACTCACAACTAATGGACGTGATGAGCATCGTAGAGGGGAAGGGCATGCCTCTAATCCTCACCTGGATGAGATAAAGTCATAAAATGTAACCAAAATGTTTGTACCCTCATAATATCCTGAAAAAAAAATTAATTAAAAAATAAATTTTAAAAAATTATGAAGATGAACCAAAGGCAATAATAGCAACAACAAAAATAAAGAAATGGGACCTGATCAAATTAAAAAGCTATTAAAAGCTTTTGCACAGCCAAGGAAACTATCACCAAAGCAAACAGACAACACACAAAATGGGAGAAAATATTTGTATGCTACACATCCAATAAAGGGCTGATAGCTAGAATCTATATAGAACTCAGGAAAATCAGCAAGAAAAAAATCAAACACCCCTATCAAAAAGTGGGCAAAGGACATGAAGAAAAACTTTTCAAAAGAAGATAGACAAATGTTCTTCACATTTAATGGAAACAAAGAATAGAAATATTAGGATGCATTCTCTTTCCAAAAGGGTATAAAGTGAATGTAAAAGAATAATTTAGAAGTCTCCTATTGATTTTTAAATTAAAAACATAAGTTGTATGTTCACGTGCATGGTGAAAACATATTAATACTTTTAAAAGTCTGTTGGAAGTGGAAGGGATTGCCCTGGACTTTCATTTCTAGTTTTTATTTCCAGACATACATATACATATATATAAATATTTTAATTCAGTTCTATATAACATATTAATTAATTTCATATTTAAAACTGTAATTTAGAAATTTGGGGGATGGTCACGCTTGAAGCTCTGACTCAAAGGGGGAGGGGGGCATGGACAATATACATAACCTTAACATTTGTACCCCTATAATATGCTGAAATAAAAAAAATTTAAAAATTTCTATTAAATAGCTCCTTCTTTAAATGTGATCAAAATTGCAATGATAGGATATTTGGACATAACTAAATGAGATCATTACACATTACAAAATTTGAATGTGGAGATGAATTTATTCAGAACAAAATTAATATATATAAATACCTTCAATATCAAACAGAGAAAGAATGGAAGTTGTGAAACCAGTATGAAGACTTCACCAGTATTTCAGTAAATCACTGTGATTGGTCCAAAACTGTGTCAGTGAGATAAGAAAGCAGTGGATAGATTACAGATTTGAGATATACATCTTAGAGGTAGAGCTGATAGGACATGCTGATGAATTGAAATGGTAAGTAAGAGAGGGAAGTGTCAAGGACTGCTCTTGGCTTTGCAACATCAAAAGCTGGATAGATGGAAATGCTATTTCTTGAGATGTGATATATTGGTGGTAACAATAAGAGAGGCAGTAAAAGGTTGAGAGACGAATTTGAGGTCTCCAAATGGAAATTTCAAGTACACATTATAATCTGTGTGTCTGGAGATGAGAAGAGAGATCAAGAATAGAAATAAATATGGGAACAGTCCCATCTAGATGATATTTAAAACCCTGCCAGCAAATAAGATAAACTAGAAAATATTTCTAGATTAAAGAGAGAGACACCAATCTTAAGATATGAGAGAGGAGACGGAGCCAGTGAAGAAAACCAAAATTGAGCAGTTAGATACGTGGGAAGACATTGGAATAGCATCCAATCTCAGAAATGAAGGGAGAAGAGGAGTTTTCTTTTCTTTTTGTTTCTTTTTCTCCTTTTCTTATTAGGAGGTCATCGGCTGTAGTCAGTGCTGCTGAGTAGAGAATAAGGATTGAAAGGTACTCATTGAGAGTTCCATTTCTGAGAGTGTGGTAGGTTAAGTTCCTAAAAATCCTTCACTAAAGATCACCGATAAATGCTGCATAACATACAACAAACATTGAGCGCATAGGAAAGTAAGCGAAACACTTATGGACCAATAATAAATAAAGAAGAAAGTTGCAAACCAGAGTAGAAGAAAGGTGCTGGAGAAAGTTTTCTTGAGGGAGCTACCTGCCCCAGAGCTGTGAGAGGACCATGCATGATAAGAAAGCTGGATCTGAAACCCTGGAAGGGCAAAGCTTTGTTGAAAAACAAAAAAGTATGAGTAGGAAAAATCCTACTCTAGAAAAAGAGAGGTTATAGTGGAAGGTTCTGTCTCAGCTGAGCTATAGGCAGGAGACAATGGTGTTCCCCCAGCATCTGTGACCAATGAACTGAACTCTTTTAAAATTTGATTTGTGCTCACAATATTCTCTGCAAATCTCATTCTGATGTATTCACTTGGGTGGTTGGTTTGCAGCCTGTAGAAAGACATCCACTTTTGTTTTCCTCTTAATTTTTTATAGTTCATCAGAAAAAAGAAATATAATCACTTCTAAAAATCACTTAACCCAGAATGACTCCTTACCCAAGTCTCAACTAATGTCCATTCCCACCCACTGCTCCCCACAATATATATTCAACCATACAAATGCCATCTTGGCCACTGCTCATGTCTGACACTATCACATCCTTCCTTTTTAAACAAATGGAGCTATTTTCAATGCTCGTGACAATAATAATCATATCTTAATAATTGTGTGGGCTACAAGATGCTTTTGACCTGAAACCAGTTCAGAAGATAAAACAAATGGACCTTAAATTGTGTGATGTTAGGAGAGAAAGGATATTAGACATGCACAAAGAAAAAATTACAGTTGTCCCTTTGTATGCATGGGGGATTAGTTCCAGGACCCCTTTCTGCCCAGCAAATACCAAAATCTGCAACTGTCCCTATGGAACCCACACATAGGCAAGGTTGGCCCTTTATACATGTGGGTTTCACATCCCACAAATAATGTATTTTCGATGCATGTTCAGTTGAAAAAACCTGCACGTAAGTGGATCCACACAGTTGAAAACCATATTGTTCAAGGGTCAACTGTGCATGAAATGATTAAAATAGCAGTGCAAACATTTCTTAGATACATTTGGACAACAGAGTAAAGAAATCAAACTCTAGGAAGCAGGAGTTTTTGAACAGAAATATAAGCTGAAATGATGATTAATGTGCAAATTATTCATCATTCTCTTCTGTTTTCCATGATCCAATTAGTTATGTGTCATGTTGCTTCTCTGCTAAAAAACATTACTGAAAAAACTTTTAAAAAGAGAGAAACAATGGATTTCATGATGTGCACCTAAGCATGTAGGAAATAGAGATTTTACCACTGACCCCACAGGAGGGAGACTCATTCTGAATTCTATGGCAGTTCCTTATCTCTGCTTTGCAGTCTATAGGCCCAAGGCTACCTTCCTTTAAAATAGAAAAACTACCACATAATTTTCTGACTTTTGAAAGTCAGTCTTGCCTTATTGTATTTATGTATAGATGAGCATGCATATTTATAGACAACTCAGTATTTTTTCAATTTATCTAGGAATTGTTTTCTTAATTTCTATAATTACAAGCCAAAATACAAGACAACACTTCAGTCTCGTAGGGATGTGGATGGCCTCTTCTTCTCAATATCAACGTTTTGAAATGCATTCAAGCTCTTTTAAAATAATTAGGTCTTATTCGTTTGTTTAGTTGCTTGAAATAGCAAAGGTAAGTAGGAATTTGTAACAGTTTTTACTGAATAGGCAATATGATAAGAAAGAACAAGAGAATCTAAATCAGATAGGAAAAAACAAGAGAATCTAAATCAGTTGTAATCGTTGTTAATATGACTCGGGCACCTGGTCAAAATCTTATGGCCTAAGAATCTTTCAGGATATATGAAGACATTGCATTTTGATACTTAAATAAAATGTCAAACGAATAAAGCTAAAAGAAAAAAAGAAACACATCAAAACTCAAATATGCCTTGAGCTCTAATAACTGACTTCCATTAGAATCCAAACAACCAATGTTTTCAAATAAGTATGTTTGGAGCCACCATTAGAGAGCAATCCAGTCCTGAAGTGCTTAATGAATCATTTCTCATGGACTCATTTGCAAGGCTCTGCCTGCTTTCTCTCCACACACTATACTGTTCAATTCTGACTTAGTGTCCTAAACTATTAGGAAAATTGTCCAAGACTTGGGTATGGGCAAAAAATGATCCAGTGTTGTCTAGCAGATCCTCTGAGGATTATTGAACCTATCAGTCCTATGGGATGAGGGGGCAGGGACCTCTGATGGGACTTGTGATTGACTTAGACTATTTTACAGCTCTGTACACATAGAGGTTAAATTATAGAAAACTGATAACAATGCAACCAGTTAATGTAATCACAGTTGACCCAATGAACAACATGGGTTTGAATTGTGAAGGTCCACCTATATGTGGATTTTTTTTCAATAAATGTTTTGGAGATTTGCAATAATTTGAAAAAACTCACAATGTAGCCTAGAAATATCAAAGAAAAAGATATGTCAAGAATGCATAAAACTTATGTAGATATTAGTCTGTTTTATTATTTACTACCATAAAAGATGCACAAATATATTATAAAAAGTTAAAACTTGGCCAGGCACAGTGGCTCATATTGTAATCCTAGCAATTTGGGAGGCCAAGTTTGGAGGATCGCTTGAGACCAGGAGTTCGAGATCAGCCTAAGCAAGAGAGAGACCCTGTCTCTATAAAAAACAGAAAAAATTAGCCAGGCATGGTGGTGTACTGGTATAGTCCCAGCTACTCAGGAGGCTGAGGCAGGAGGATTGTTTGAGCCTGGGATTTTGAGGTTGCAGTGAGCTATTAATATGATGACACCACTGAACCCTAGTTTGGGTGACAAAGCAAGGCCCTGTTTCAGAAAAATAAATAAATCAAAGTTAAAATTTATCAAAACTTATGTATACAAACATTTATAGACCATATATGGCATCATTTGTAGTCAAGAGAAATGTAAACAAACGTAAAGATGCAGTATGAAATAATAACTACATAAAATTAACTGTAGTACATAACTGTACTACTCAAATAATTTTTGTAGCCACCTCCTGTTGCTATTGCAGTGAGCTCAAGTGTTGCAAGTATCCACTTAAAACGCCATGTGATGATAATCATCTCTGCATGAGCAGTTCATCTCTCTACTAAATTGCATATCACAGTAAAAAGTGATCTCTCCTGGTTGCTGGGTATTTTTCACTGTGGTTGGTGCGAAACCACAAACTTTTAATAACACCGTGGGAACCCACAAGAAGTGCCACTGGCGATGCTGAAAGTGATCCCAAGAAGCAGAGAAAGTGGAATTGCTTCATATGTACTATATAGTTTGAGGTCTGCAGTTGTATACCATTTCAGATAGATGATTCATCTTATAAATAGACAAAGTAAACTTACAGTATCAATAAATACAGTACAGTACTATAAATGTATATTATCTTCCTTCTGATTTTCTTAATAATATTTTCTTTGCTCTAGCTTACTTTATTGTAAGAATACAGTATTTAATACATATACAGAATATGCATCAATTAACTATGTTATTGATAAGGCTTCTGGTCAACAGTAGACTATTAAAAGTTAAGTTTTGGGGGAGTCAAAAGTTATATATAGGTGGATATATAACTGTGTGCCAGGTGGAGTGGCACCTCTAACCCCCATGTTGATCATGGGTCAACTGTGCATTGCTTTCATAGCAATGTAAATGAATTTATCTAGTAGAGAATGTAAATCTATAAGACAGATTCTCAACAGGTTTTAATTCTATAATTCTTTTAGTAATTAAAGGATTGGTTACATCTTTAACACATTTATTTTATATTTGCATGAGAATTATTTTTAACTTTTTTGCAAAACTATACATTATCAGTACCCATCTTCATCTTTGGCAAAAGATATTGAGACCCCACACATGGAAATCTCAAAATCAAGTCCCCTGTGTAGTTGGTCTGGTTCAAGAATGTTCTAGGCCTCGTCATCAGATAATTAGTCCTCTATCAGTTCATAATCTTAGCATGGTCTTGGCAATTTGGCTAGTATCTTCATGTATTACATAGAATCTTCCAGGATTCAAGTATCAAACAAATTGAGTTGATCTCAGTAATTGGACTTAACTGTGAGAATCATTTGTAACTGGAGGAAGAAAACAGGCAAAAAGTACCATTACATACTCAGACTCATGAAAACTTGATAACTATCGAAAACTGAAAGATCTTTCAGCATAGCATATGTTATATTTTCCTCACCCAACTGATATTTTATTAATCAATTAACAGGAGGTAATATTAAGTGAACATTGTAGCCACTGACTCATTAATCAATTAACAATAGATTATATTAACTGGAAATTGTAACTATCTTCCTGACACTGTAATAAGCATTTTACATATATAATCTCACAATCCTCTCAGCAACACTATGAAGTAGATACTGTATCATATGCATTTTAAAGATAAGGACTTTAAGGCTTACAAGTTTAATTCTCTTCCTCATGATTACACAGGTTTTGTGAGTAGAACTGGAATTCAAACTCCAGCTGTCTGGCTCTAAAGCCTGAGCCCCAGCCTCTCTGTTTGTGTTGCTCCTGCCTCTTCACTTTTCTTTTTTGCACTTTACTCTTTTGTTCTATTTTATGACAATGACAATGTTGAACTTTACTGGAGCTCTGAGTTCCTAGAAAACAGCAACAATTAAAAAATTCCCCATTGTTTTGTGTTTCAAAAAATTGTTTAACACAAAGAACAACTCCTTCCCATACCACTCAGGTGAGACTTGCTGTTCTCTTATTAATAAGACTTGTGGATGGCTCCCTTGTTTACCTGTGACTAGAACAAACATAGCCTTTCTCCCTTTTGGTTTACCCTGTTGACAGACCTTCCAACATCCTCTTCTTTGATTAGCTAACATAAGAACTGATTGTTCCCCTGAACCTAACTGTGGTAGGCAAAATAATGACCCTCTAAATATGCCCACATCCTAATCCATAGAACCTGTAACTATGTTAGGTTCCATACAAACAAAAATTATTGCTTCAGATGGAATTAAGATTGCTGATCAGATCACCTTAAAATAGTGAGATTATTCTGATTTTTCAGGGGGAGCCCAATATAATCACAAGGGTGCGTAAATGTTGAAGATACAAGGAGAAAAGCAGACCTAGAGAGGTGGCAGTGTGAGAAATATCCGGCATGTATAGCATGTATTTAAAGATGTTGCTGGCTTTGGACTTGGAAAAACTGGACCATGATTCAAGGAAGGCAGGTGGCCACTAGGAGGTAAAAAAGGGAAGTAAATGAATTATTTCCTAAATCCTCCAAAATGTAAACAGGCCAGCCAACCCTTTTATCTTGACCTAGTGAGATGCATTTCAGACTTCTGACCTCCAGAATTGTAAGAGAACAGACATGTATTGTTTTTTTTTGTTTTTTTTTTTTTTTTTTGAGACAGAGTCTCACTTTGTTGCCCAGGCTAGAGTGAGTGCCGTGGCGTCAGCCTGGCTCACAGCAACCTCAATCTCCGGGGCTCAGCGATCCAACTGCCTCAGCCTCCCGAGTAGCTGGGACTACAGGCATGCGCCACCATGCCTGGCTAATTTTTTGTATATATATTTTTAGTTGGTCAATTAATTTATTTCTATTTTTGGTAGAGACGGGGTCTCGCTCAGGCTGGTTTCGAACTCCTGACCTTGAGCAATCCGCCCGCCTCAGCCTCCCAAAGTGCTAGGATTACAGGCGTGAGCCACCACGCCCGGCCTGACATGTATTGTTTTGAGCCACTAAATTTTGTGTCAATTTGTTACAACAGTAATAGGAAACTAATGCCCTAGCTAACCACACACAGAAATATTTACTGTTGGGATAACAGAGACTTCCCCTACTTGCAAAAACACCCCAACTGGAAATCATCCCACCTGCAACTCCTTTGCCCCTCGCTATAAAAGTCTAAGGAAAAACCACTTTACTGAGACACTCTAATCTTTGGATCTATGGTACTCTTTCTGCTGCAATAACCTGTATAAAACCATCTCCTTAACTGTGTAGTCTTTGACAATGTGGTGTCGTGACTCTGATAGGATCCAACCACATCTTTGTGTCCTCCTTTACTTCCAGGTAATGACATTTCTTGGAGCACCTGTTATCCATTCCTGACTGGTCCATTCCAACAGTGAGTTTGACTTGGTCCTCTGTTCCAGACTCTTGTCTCTGCAGCATAGTAAGTATTTTGATTCCTTTTGAGTACTGACTTAATTTCTGGTGATAGCCTCTTTTGATTTTAATGGTCTGACCATTTGGTGGTTATCTCTAAATTGATAGAGATCTTGTCTCCCTTGGATGAAACAGGACAGAGAATCTGGTTTGCTTGTCTTTTCTGTTTGTCTGTTTGAATATTTGAGCTCAAATCAATATTTTGAAATTATATTTTGAGAATTCATAGCCTCTAGGAAGAGAATATCTCTTTTATATGAACCAGAAAATTTTGTAATTCTGTGTTTGTTTACTCTTGACCAAGGACTAAAATTTTACAATTAAAGCTATAAATTCTTTGTGTCTGTGTGTATAGTCATCTCTCCATTTCTGTAGGGGAATTAGTTCCAGGACCTCCTGTAGATACCAAAATCCATAGTTGTTCAAGTTCTTGATATAAAATGGCCCAGAATTTGCATATAACCTATACACATCCCCCCATATACTTTAAATCATGTCTAGATTGCTTACAATACTTGATAAAATGTAAATGCTATATAAATAGTTGTTATACTATATCATTTAAGTAATAATGACAAGTAAAAGAAGTCTTTATATGGTATACCATATCAAACAGTATATATTTTTAAATATTTTCAGTCTGAGGTTGTTGAATCTGCAGATGCGGAATCCATGGTTACAAAGGACCAGCTGTATGTTTGTATGTCTATGACTATGGAACAGTTTTCTACTTCTGGGTGGTATTACTGAGATTATAACATCTTTTAAATTAAAGAAGTTCTTTTAAATTAAAGAAGCTCTGAGTGGCTTTAGATAAGTATTAATAAGTGCTTATACAAGTAAAATCTTCCTTAAAATTTGCAAACATTGAGGACTTGACATCCAATACTGTTGATGTTCTAAATAAATTATTTAAAAACTAATTTAAATGCTTTAAGAATTTATACTCATGTAATTTAGGTAATTCTTTGAGAAATAGACTAGTTAAATATTGTTGGTTTAATAAAGACAGCTATGCCTTTAGCTTTAAGCATAACATAATATAACATAAGTTTATACTTCTATTGCATTTATGTAGTTCTTCCTACACTTATATAGATGTACCGATCAAATAAGCTAGCATTGCTTCCTCTAAATGTTTAAGATGATGGAAAAATTTAAATTGTGTTTAACTGAATTCAATCATTATTTTGACAAACTTTATTTCAAAAGAAATTATATTTTGTAGTATATGAGTTTGAAGATAGTTTTTATAATAAGATGTTTAAGTAATTTAAAGTACCAACTGAACTGATACTACATAAGTTAACTAATGGATATTTATTAGATAACTAGATCACTTCTAAGTAAGCAACTGCTGAAACATTATGAATAATCATATTTTAAGTTTATTATTTTCTGTCTTTTATTTTTATATGTTATAGAGAGACTGTATTTTGGGACTGTGAATATGTTCACTTTTCCAACTTTGTTGTACCATAAGGGATGGATATGGCTATAGAAAGTTGTGGGATGTGTTTTTATGAGCTCTACGGGTCTGCTGAAAAATGCTGGTGTGTGGCATACAATGTACAATTAATTGCCTCCTAGTTTCACCTGTGAAATAAAAGTTACTTTGGTTAAAAGTTATAATCTATACATGTGTTGTATGAGAAACACATGTATAGTAGTGGCAGAAAGGTACAACTTTGTATGCAAAGTATGAAAGATGTGTTCTTGTGAAGAGGAAATAAGACCATAGTTTTTTCCCAAGGTAAAATGACTGATGGCTCCAGAACAAGAAGAATGAAATTATAGGACAAAACCTGAAAGGACATAGTTGTAGAAGGCTCTTGGAAAGGTAATTTTATTTGCTGTGGCCAAATCTTGCTAAGGTTTAATGGGTTTATTAAATTGTCAAAAAGAATGTTTTATTGTTTTGATTTTTTTTACATTTTTATTGTAGTATTAACCTGTAAAAAAGTTTTTGTTGTAAACAGTTTGTCTTCTAAGTAATCTTTCTAGAGGGCAGAGCTTCAGTGTATTATCAGAATAATTTCCTTTGCTTTTATGCTGACTTTATTATGCCTTCATTATTTAAAAGAACTGAGCTTTCTCAATTTTGAAAGGGCTAAGGTTTTTATAATCATGGTACTTCCAATGTTTTCTTTTAAAATATTTTATTGTCACTGAGATTAAGTAGGTAGCCAAGTATTGTTTCCCAGTAACTCATAATCCTATCTTAATCAAGTGTTCAACTTTCCTGAGAACTTTTGATATTTTGCCTTCCCAAAATTGAATCCCAAATGATATCTTTGGTACCTAAAATTGTCTTTCAGATTTCCCAGAGAGTTCCTAGAAAACCACAAAGGATTTGTTCTTTTACTGTCTAAAAAGAGACATGCTAGATAATTACATCTATGTTATATGTTGCAGATGTCTTATTTATAACATGAATTTTCCTTTTGGTAAATCCCCAGTAGAGGGATTGCAGGATCAAATCTACCTTTAGTTTTTTGAGGAAACTTTATACTCTTTTGCATAGAAGTTGCACTAATTTACATTCCTACCAACAGTGTATAAGCATTTGTTTATCACTTCAACTGCACCAACGTCTATTGTTTTTGAGTTTTTACTAATGGCCATTCTGATGGGTAAGGTGGTATCTTACTGTGGTTTTATTTTCTATGATGATCAGTGATACTGAGCATTTTTTCTTATGTTCATTGGCCACTTGTATTTCTTCTTTTGAAAAATGTTTGTTCATGTATTTTGCCCATTATTTAATGGGGTTACTTGTTTTTCTCTTACTGATTTGAGTTCCTTATAGATTCCAGATATTAGTCCTTTGTTGGACATATACTTTGCAAATGTTTTCTACCATTCTATAAGTTGACTATTTACTCTGTTGATTATTACTTTTTCTGTGCTGAAACATTTTAGTTTAATTAAGTCCCATTTATTTATTTTTGCTGCTGTTGTATTTGCTTTGGGGGTCTTAGTCATAAATTCTTTGCCTCAGCCAATGCCCAGAAGAGTTTTTCCTATGTTTTCTTCTAGTTCTTTGAGGTGTGACATTAGGTTGTTAACTTGTGATATTTCTGTCTTTTCAATGTAGACAGTTAGTGGTATGAACTTCCCTCTTAGCACTACTTTTCAGCATATTCCAAAATTTTGGTAGCTTGTGTCATCATTGTCATTCAATTTAAAAAATGTTTTTTGATTTCTATCTTGATTTCAACATTGATCCAAATATTGTTCAGCAGCATTGATCCAAATATCATTCAGCAAATCCAAATATTTGTACAATTTTGAGAGTTCTTCTTGGAATTGATTTTTAGTTTCATTACACTGTGTCTGAGAAGATAAATTGTATGATTTTTATTTTTTAAAAATTTCTTGAGACTTGTTTTGCGGTCTACCATATGGGCTATCTTGGAAAATGTTCCATATGTATTCTGCAGTTTTGAGGTAGAATGATCTGTAAATGTCTGTTAATTATAATGACCATCTTTCTCTTTTTTTACTGTTGCTGATTTAAAATCTGTTTTATCTTAGCTACTCCTGCTCATTTTTTGTTTCTGTTTATGTGGAATATTTTCTTCCACTACTTTACCTTGAGTCTATGAGACTCTTTATGAGTCAAATAGGTTTCTTGGAGACAGCACATATTTGGGTTGTGCTTTTTATCCAATCTGTCAATCTGTATCTTTTAAGTGCAACATTTAGACCATTTACATTCAATGTTAATATTGATAGATGAGATATTGTTCCATTTATCATGTTGATTATTACCCAGTTGCTTTGTATTCTCCCCTGTGTTACTGTTTTATAAGAGCTATGAGTTTTTACTTTCAAGTGTTTTTACATTGGTGAGTTATTGACTGTTCTTTTTACACACTTTTGAGCATATCTTGTTATGCGCATTTAGTAATGACAAATTCCCTTAAATGTTTGCTTGTCTGGGAAAGACTTTATTTCTCCTTGATTTATAAAACTTAGTTTTGCAGGATACAAAATTGTTGGCTGTTAGTTATTCTGCTTAAGAAGACTGAAAATATAACTCTAGTCCCTTCTGGTATGTAATATTTTTGCAGGGAATCTGATGTTAGACTGATTGTGATACCTTTGTAAGTTACTTGATGATTTTATCTTACAGCTTGTAGGGTCTTTTCCTTTACTTTGACTTTGGCCCAATAGATGACTATGCGCCTTTGTGATATTCTATTTGCAATAAACTTCCAGCAGTTTGATGACTTTCCTTTGTCTGGATATCTAAATCTCTAGAAAGACCATAGAAGTTTTCCTCTATTATTCCCTGAAATAGGTTTTCCATGCTCTTTGTTTTTTCTTCTTCTCCCACAAGAATACCTATCATCTGGTGTTTGGGTGTTTTACATAATCCCATATTTCTAAGGGACTTTATTCATTTCTCTTGATTCTTATTTCTTTATTTTTGACTCACTGGGTTAATTCAAAAGCCTTATCTTCATGTTCTGAAATTCTTTCTTCTACTTGGTCTAGTCTGCTCTTAAAACTTTCCACTCTATTTTGAAATTCTCTAAAAGATACCTTCCTTTCCAGAAGTTCTGTATTTTTTTAAGTATTTATCTGTTTAATGAAATTTTCATTCATATTCTGAACTTTTTTGTCTCTTTGTGTTAGTTTTCAACTTTCTCATTGATCTCATAGAGCTTATTTGTAATCCATATTTTGAATTCCATATCTAACATTTCAAAAATTTCTTTATGGTTGGAGCCCATTACTATATAATTGTGACCCTTTGAGGGTGTCAAAACAGCCTGTTTTTTCAAAATGCCAGGGTTCTTATGCTGTTTCCTTCTCATCTGGAACCTCTTCCCTCAGCTCAAAACAGATAGCTTTGTGGTGCACCTATTCTCCTCTGCTGGTGATTCTGCCACTCAGTGTAGAGAAGGAGAAATTTGCTGCCTTTCAGCTCATGCAGATAGGTAACCACTATGGTGTTGCTAGTAAATTGGATCAGTTGGACCTCAGACCCTTGGGACAGTGTTCACAACCCAGCAGTGGTGGACTAGGTTAGATTTTCCCCAGTTCCTAGGCCCTTGTATAGCATGCTTATGTCCTGAGGTGACCAGACCAAGACCCAGCTGGCAAACTTGCTTTCAAGCCTCCGTGGGTTAAGATGTTGGCTTTAATAATGAGAGATAGGATGCTCTTCTGCTCCAGAAGAATGCTCAGGCTGGATCAGGGTGGATGCACTATAAACTGGTGACAGGAGGGACAGGCCTGTCTTGACAAGATTAGCAGAGGTAGGTAGCTGTCAGGTACACGTGCCATTCACAAGTCCCCCTTTCTACAATGACAGTGGTCTCTGTCCTTTAGTGGCAAAAAAGCACCCACATTTCCAGCTCCCACCCTGGTCCAGCTGCAGCAGAGGTAGTGGAAGCAGCTCAACCCACTTTGCAACACTGGTCTAGTACCTCGCTTATAGACTATCTAGTCCTTCCCCCCCCCCACCCCTGAATCCCTGGTGAGCATTGCCACCATTTGAAAACCATAGTTTTAATCAGTCAGTACCAATTTGATGGCGAGTAGATGTAGGGCCCATTTTCCATCAGTGGTGGGGGGACCCAATCTTAGGGAGGTGGCGAGTATTTTGGAGGGGAAGGGCATAACTCTAACCCTTCTTAGGGAGAGGCAAAGATATACAATGTAACCAAAATGTCAAAAAAAATCAAAACAAAACTTTTTATCAGGTGGTGGGCAGGTGGTAGGGGGGAGGAGGAAAGGGGTGTATGCTTCCATGTGTGATGCACACCACCGGGGGATTGGACACATTGGGGGGAGGGAGGAGGGTCAGGGGCAATATTTGTAACCCTAACAATATTTGTACCTCCATAATATGATGAAATAAATAAATAAAATAAAATAAAGAAATTGATCTCCTTTAAAAAAAAAAAAAGAATATCTAGTCCTACTGATGAATAAGAAAAATCACTTCCTGACATAGGAAACTTACAATATTTGGGGAATATCAAGAAGAGGGAATTTAATGAAAAGTATAAGTGCTGAAGGTGAAATATGATGGTGAGTTCTTGGCTTGGCTTCCTACCCTGAGACAGCTTTTTAAAGTCTAATCTAAGATTCCTTAGTAAACTTCTAGCAAAGCAAATTTAAGAATGTTCACAGTATCTAGCCCAATGCTGGCATGTGGCTTTTCCCAGTATTTATTTCTTGAGTGAATAAATGAATAAATATATAAAAATTATGTTAACACTCTTATTCTTCTGTTAATTCAATTAATATTTAATGAATTGGCATAAGTTGTTCTCCTAGATTCTGGAGACACAAGGGTAAGTAGGAGAGACATCACAGAAAATACAGTCTGTTTCAATCTTTAGGTAAGCACCTAGAAATCAGTCTTTTTCTCCTATCTCTTAAAGTTGACTTTGTATAAGCATTTTCCTAAAAAATATTTGATAGGGCCTTTCCTCAGGGAAAAGAACACACCGAAATGTAAAGTTATCTCTAAATCTAGATGGATAACAAGCAGAAAAAATATTTTACAGAAGTTGACCAGGATGTGAAAAGAATTTTAATAAATGAAAATATTCAAAGAATAAAAGTTGACCAAAAAAAGCCCCATGAAGTTTTAATTTTGTTCTTGGTCCAATTCATAAATATATCTTAAATATTATTTCTTTATAAGGTGAGATTTAAACCAATGATATAGTGAGTATAGAGAATGCCTGTTTAATTTAGTACACTTGCCAAAATAGACTTACATGTATTCTAATAATTTATAGCATAATTCTCTTAGCTTAATATGATATTCTAGAAAATTAAAATTTATGACTTTCTTACACTTGAACAAAAGATTTTCTTTCTTGTTCCAAATAAATGATTCAAATTAAGATGTTGTTAGTTTAAACTCCATATTCTTTTTCAGGTTAATATTTTCATATTTTTCAGCATCTCAGAAACTTGTATGATAATCACACAGAATATAATTAAGTAAAATTATCATAGTAAAATAACCAATTAAAATAAAACCAGAGAATGCTATACTAAATAATATAACTTTGATCACACTCAATATAATTATTTCCATCAGCTTATCACCTAAAAGTTCTAGCCAACCACGTTGTCAGCATATTGGTTCTTTCTTTGAGTTTGCCAGGACATTTTAATTTTCCTTGGCCACATACTGGAATTATTTCCACCCATGGAAATTAACAGGCTTTAGATGTTGGTTGGTTGTAATATTATGATTTACTATAATTTTTGTTTGTTTGTGATTAATTAATATTTTCATTAGCTTCTTAGCACTCATCCCATTACAGAGGCATTTCTGTAAATTCTCCAAAACAAGCAACTAAAAAGAGGAAAATGACACCCCAAGAAATACATATGCCTTTAAAAATGTATGAAACCAATGCAGGAAAAAAATTATCTACCAAGTGAAAAACAGATGATTTATTTGGACAAGGACTTATGAGTGCATGTATTGAAATAATTTCAAAAAATTACAAATTATTGAGCATAGTCCTTGTGAGGTTACACATAGCTAGAGGCAAGATTACCTTTAAATATTAGAATAACAGTTATATTTCAGGACTTCCTAGAATGGAGTCTCCATAATTTTACTCAGTGATTTCTCTTTAAAATATAAAACTCTCTTTTTTTCTAACTTAAATGCTTCTTGTTGAAATTATTTTGGAGTCTGATTTAGAAAATATGTAGCAGTAGTTACTTTCTTTAAAAAGTTTTATACTTCTGAATTGGACTTGCAGATGTATTTTTTTTTTCAGATTTATGAGTCTGCATGCTTTTTATCAAGCATCAAGAGGTTGTTAAATGTCTTTTATTCAATAAATGACACATGAATAAGAAAATGATGGAAAAAAATTTGTGCCTACATACTGTTCTAAATTCTATACTTCTTGTTATGCATTCTTGACATGGGCCAAAGCAAGACTAGAATTTCAAATACTAGAAATTTTACAGTCTGAGGCCCTCACTCAAAGGAACTTTGTCTCTTATTTCTGCCAGAATAAGATAAGAACCCACAATGAAACAGAGATAGGAAGTGCTATTCCCTGGGATAGAGGATATCAGAAGCTAACAAGCAAGGATTTTCATAATATAAGAATTTTCATAGAGGTTGTACTAATTTGCAATCCCACCAAAAGTGTACAAGTGTTCCTTTTGCTCTGCATCCACACCAACATGTATAGTTTTTGGACTTTTAAATAAAAACCATTCTAATAGGGGTAAGGTGATATCTCATTGTGGTTTTAGTTTGCATTTCCTTGCTGATAGTGATATTGAGCATTTTTTCATACGTTTATTTGCCATTTGTCTATATTGTTTTGAGAAGCTTCTGTTCATGTCTTTTGCCTACTTTGTAATGGGGTTGTTTAATTTTTTCTTGCTGATTTGTTTGAGTTCTTTGTAGATTATTAGTCCTTTATCAGTTGTATAGCTTGAAAATATTTTCTCCCATTCTGTAGGTTGTTTATTTGCTCTGTTGATTATTTCCTTGGCTATGCAGAAGCCTTTTAATTAAAACAAGTCCCATTTATTTATTTTTGGTGATGTTCTGATTGCCCCTGGGATTTTCTTCATAAATTCTTTGTCTAGGCCAATATCTAGAAGAGTTTTTCCAAGATTATCTTTTAGAATTCTTATAGTTTCTTCCTTTACATTTAAATCCTTTATCCATCTTGAATTAATATTTGTAAGTGGTGAGAGATATGGATCCTGTTTCAGTCTTCTGCATGTGGCTATTCAACTTTCCCAGCACCATTTAATTATCGAAAAAAGATTCTTTTCCCCAGTATGTATTGTTGTCTGCTTGTCAAAGATTAGTTGGCTGTATGTGGATGATTTCATATCTGGCTTTCCTATTCTGTTCCATTGGTCTATGTCTCTATTTTTATACCAATACCTTGCTGTTTTGGTTACTATAGCCTTGTAGTATAGTTTGAATTCTGGTAATGTGATGCCTCCTGATTTTTTCCTTTTGCTTAAGATTGTTTTGGCTATTTTATGGCTCTAGGTCGACCACAGAATTATTTTTTTCTAGATCTGTGAAATCTGACATCAGTATTTTGATGGGGATTGCATTGAACCTGTAAATCACTTTGGGTAATATGGACATTTTAATAATCCTGATTCTACTAGTACACGAGCTTGATATGGTTGTCCATTTGTTTGTAACATCTATGATTTCTTTCCTCAGTGTTTCATAGTTCTCTTTGTAGAGATCTTTCACCTCCTTGGTTAAATATATTCCTAGGAATTTTATTTTCTTTGTAGCAATTCTGATTAGTATTGAGGCTTTGATTTGACTACCAGCTTGACTGTTATTGGTGCTTAAGAATGCTACTGATTTATATACATTGATTTTGTAACCTGAGACCTTGCTGAATTTATTAATTCAAAGAGTCTTTTGGTGGAATCTTTGAGGTTTTCTAGATATAAAGTCATATCATCTGCAAAAAGCAATAATTTGACCTCCTCTTTCCCAATTTGGGTACACTTAATTTTTTCTCTTGCCTCGCTGCTCTGGCTAGGACTTCCAGCAGTATGTTGAATAGAAGTGGTGACAGTGGTTATCCTCGTCATGTTCCACTTCTTAGGCTGAATGCTTTAAACTTTTCCCCATTCAGTATGATGCTGGTTGTGGGTTTCACATATATGGCTTTTGTAATTTTGAGATATGTTTCTTCTATGCCTAATTTGTTGAAGATTTTTATCATGAGGGTGTGCTGAATTTTTTCAGAAGCTTTTTATGCATCTATTAAGATAATCATATGTTCTTGTTTTGCTTCAGTTTATGTGGTGAATCACATCTATTGATTTACATATTTTGCACCATCCTTGCATCACTGGAATGAAGCCCACTTGGTCATGGTCAATTATTATTTTTTTTTTGATGTGCTGTTGAATTAGGTTTGCTAGTATTTTATTGAGGATTTTTGCATCTATATTCATAATGGATATTGGTATATGGTGTTCCTTTTTTGTTGTGTCCTTTCCTGGCTTTGATATCAAGGTGATACTGGCTTATTAGAATGAGGCAGAGAAGATTCCTTCTTTATCAATGTTATGGAATAATTTCTATAGAATAGGTACCAACTCTTCTTTGTAGGTCTGATCAAAGTTGGCTGTGAATTCATCTGGTCTGGGGTTTTGTTTGTTGTTGGAGGAGGGATTTTTATTGCTGCTTCAATCTTGTTGTTTGTTATTGGTCTGTTCAGGAGATCTATTTCTTCTTGATTGAGGCTTAGGAGGTTGTGTGTTTCCAGAAACGTATTTCCTCTATGTTTTTGAGTTCATGTGCATAGAGATTTTCATAGTATTCTCATATGATATTTTATATTTCTGTGATATTAGTTGTAATATCTCCTTTTTCATTTCTGATTGAGCTTATTTGGGTCCTTTCTCTTCTATTCCTAGTTAATTTAGACAACCTTTATGGAAAACAGTATTGTGATGCCTCAAATAACTAAAAGTAGACCTACCATTTGATCCAGCAATCCCACTACTGAGTATTTACCCAAAGGAAAAGAAGTCATTTTATCAAAAAGACACTTGCATTTGAATGTTTATTGCATCACAATTCACAGTTGAAAAGATGTGTAATCAACCCCAATGGCCATCAATTCATGAGTGGATTAACAATATGTGATTCATGTATACCATGTGTATATTCAGCCATGAGGAAGGATGACTTAATGCCTTTAGCAACAATTTGGATGGAATCGGAGATCATTACCCTAAATGAAGTATGACAAGAATGGAAAAACAAACACCATATGTACTTACTATTAAATTGGAACTAACTGATGAGCACATGTATACATAAAGGGAAGTAAAACTCAATAGAAATCAAGCAGGGTGGAGGGGAGAAAAAGGCAATGGACAAAAGCCTACCTAATAGGTACAGTGAACACTATCTGGGTGGCAGGTACACTTTTAACTTCCACTCAAGCATTATAAAAGCGATCCATGTAACCAAAAACATTTGTACCCCCATAATACACTTAAATCAAAAAAGAAGAGTTTTCAGCAGATTCTGCACTGAGCATTGAGACAATTTCAGACCAATCTCCCTGCCCCTTATCAAATGCTAAACACCAGCACTGAATCCAAAAATGTTATACAAGTGGGTGGATGGAGTAGGAACAGATCTAGAAGTTAGCTCCAAAAATGCACACAGCCCACAGCCCCCCTTTAGATATTGCATCTCGTGAAAAGAGGTTGCTGTACATAGAGCTCATGGTTGAAAACTATAAACACTTGCCAAGAAAAGAAACAATTCATAGGAATGGTTTAATTGACCCTAAATTATCATCAAACCCAACTACCTCAAATTTCAGATGTTAGCTTTTTGACAGTAAAAATGAAAGGTCTGATTTGTTCTTGCTTAATGCAAAAGTGGGAGGTCAGGAAATGCTAAAAACAGAAGCTTTTGAAAATCTGATCTGAACTTTATGTTTCATGGATGTCCATTCAAGGTAAACAAATAACTACAAATCTTGCAAATTTTATATATGGAACTATGGAAAATATTTGTTGACAATTATTCAAACTTTGACCATTAAAACTAGTAAATTCCTTCAAAAAGATTCTCTTGCATATATGATTCTGTTTTTCACAGAATGTATTTCTTTCCAAATGTGGTCCTTTTGAGTGTGCTCTCCTCTGCCCTTTCCATTTATACTCCAAACTTGGACTGTGTATGCTGCAGTTTTTACCACAATTGTAGGTGTAGTTGTCACTGGCAGGTACTGAGAAATTTGCTGAGCTCTGAAATCTTAGGAAAAAACATTCTAGATTTGTCTAACTTTTAATAATTTTAATGGGAAATTTATTCATATACCACAGTAACCTTTCATGGTAGAAAACCTAAGGCTAAACTGAAATTCTGTAGTTGAAAAATTCTCGGATGAGAAAGTTGACTTAAATACATTCATTGAAAAAGTTTAAGTGACTGTCCATCCATGTAGCAGATGTATAATCAGAAAGTCTAGATTGAACATGAAAATGTGGTTATAAAAATGCTTTTATATATCTCTATATTTATCTATATAAATAGAGGGGGGTTTGGGGAAGGGAGCTTCCTACATCATCAGGTAACCAAATAAAGAGATACCCCATAGTTATTTATATACCCCCTCCCAAAATCTTATAGAAGGGATAGAGGCATATTGTGATGCTTCAACCATTACAGATTAAACCTGTATACATGTGCTAACAATTGTGTTGGCACCTGTATCTGTTGTTTCTGGCCCATAAGCACAAGAGAGACTTATAAGTTCTTTTTCTCAAAATTAAACTATAAAATAATTATATGTTTAAAGAATAAATCTGAGTCAGTCTAATAGAGCCGAGACAAAATATTAATTCGCTTCCTAGATCTAAAATCTTGACTATAACTTTTAAATGTATTAACTCGTGTAAAAAAAAAAAAACTGTATCAGAAAAGATGGTGGATGTCATCCAAGAAAATGTAAGAGGCAGAACTGACAGAGGCAAATATGGATGTCCATCCTAGCCATGCCCATACTAAAAGGTACCTGGGCAGGCAGACCAGATCCTGGTGATCACGGAGATAACATAGCCTTAGGGAGGCTGCAAACCAGTGGCCTGAAGACCAGATGTTTCCTCTTTTATTCTGAATTCACTGTGTTGGGTTTCAGAGTGTCAACAAATCAAAATAAAAGACGATTTAAAAAAATTCTTTGAAGTACAATTTGCCAAGACATAAAAAATTAGAGCTTTTATAAAATTTTATACTTACAGGTTGTTTTATAAAATTAGATTCTTTGGCAATACTGGGTCTATATTCTATCTTGACAAGAATTAACCTGAATTGGGCACTGGCTGCTCCCTACAGAGAGGACACTCCATCCTCGGTTCATGCGTAGTCTCTACCACTCCCCATTTTGTTCCTCACACTAAAGCCATTTGATAGCAGTGACTATCATTGCCCCTCCAATATTTTCACATTAAAGTTTTTTAAAATAATATTTCTTCTAATCATGTTTTTGTCAAAAGTAGTAAAAAATGAAAGTAGCTACAGAATGAAAGGCACTGGCCATGACCTGAATAGCCTCTAATCCAAGGGACAGTTATGTTTTAATAGTTAACTAATAAATTCTCACTGTTTTGAATGCAGGTTAGAATCTGAGTACGACACATTCTGGGCCACTCACTAGCAGGAATGATCAAACCTGCATATTTGTGGAGTGATGAATTCACGCAATTAATGTCACTTTGTGGAAATTGTCTTGGGAATGTCTTTACCTCAGAACTGTAATAGATTCTTTCCCAAGTGTGTGTTGTACTGCAAAACTCCTAAGACACAGCAGCTCATAATCATTGCTAAGCACATGGAACAGCTGGTGATCCAACTTAAAATCCGAGTCTCAAGTTGGATATATGTGTGAAGGGGAATTGTAAAAGTCATTGAGTTCGAGAAGTTTAGAAAATTTGTTGCGTTACAATGAACATTTGGGGCAATAAATCAATTAATGAGTCTGCTTCATCACAATAATGTTGTAAAGGTCAATCTTAAATAATTTGATATTTGTAAGACAATGTGTTAGCTCTTACCAGTGCTGGTACCATCCAAAATATCTAATCTAGAGTAGCTAAAGGATTTGCATTTCCTATTATGTCTCTATCTTGCCAGTTTGGGGTGCATTTAAAACAGTGCACCTGAAAATGACTCTCCACATGGACTAACTAACTAATCCTTTTCTCTAGTCTTCCTCTTGCTTTAATTGGAGAAAAAATATTTACATAAATTACAAAAGAAATCATTTATGGAAATTGTATAAATTATGTTTCTATGACAAGCAAACTTCCAGGCTTTATTTTAATTTCTTTTCTACTCTTGCTATATATGATTTCTGAAATATTTTAGTTTTTATTGTTATACAAAGAACACATGTGCACTATAGGAATATAATAAAATATAGATTAAAAATAAAAAAGATAGAAAATGAAAGTGACCCATATTCTTACCACCGAGATATACAAGATATAACACTATTGATGTTTTAGTGTAGATTCTTTCAAATGCATATTTTAATTCTATATATTTATTTTAGGTCAAATTATCTTTGAATTGTCAATTTCTTCTAAATCTAATTTTAGAAAGTTAAGTAATGCCCATGCTTGCTAGTTAATTGTGTTGTTCATGCCACAGATCCTTTATGATTTTTTTCAGCATCTACTTTGTGGCTCTAAAATGTAAGGAAGAAAACCAGGTGGGTTTTCTTAATGTCAGTCAGATATTGACAGAACATCAAGGAGTGAAAGCAGAAAAGAATTAGACAGAATTTTAGAAACGGAGAGTAAATGTCTTATCTTCTGGCTCTACGCAGTTTCTTGAATTAGAAGTTCAAATTATCAGACTAAACACATCCAAAACACATCTCTCTTGATAGATTTTCCCAGAATTAAACTATTGTATATTGGGTTGGCAAGTCTACTGGAAACTCAACTAAATAGTATTATCAACATATTATAGATATTTTACCTCATTATATTCTGTTTGGGAATCCGTGAGGTAAATGTTTTTCTAAGCTTAATTACCTCATTTTAATAAATATGCTAATATTTCCTCCTTAATTTGAAAACTCTAAAGTTGACATCAGAATTTTATGGTGTCATGGTTCCACATTAACAGTAATTATTCCTTCTTAAACAACATGCAAATGCTTTAATGGCCCTTTGACACCCATAAATATATTTGCTAACTATGCTTTACAAGTCACATGATTTTGAAAATAAGTAATACAATTAATCTATATTTTTAAATTTTTATAACCCTTTGTTAAATAAAATCCTTACTAGTATTTGACTAAATACTAAATGGAGTGGATGAGTAATGTTTGTTATATAAAAATGATATTTTTACTTAAGTTGGCAGAATTTTGGAATAACCCTTCTTTGATTCTGCCAAATTCATCTGGAAGAAAATCAACATACAATTGTAGAACTCACGAAGTCTAAATAAGTGTTAGCACAAAATAGTCTTTGTTTTTCAGGGATTTGTTTTGAGAACACTTTCTCCCACCCCTATGCTTCCCTATGTCTCCCCTTCCGTTTTCATTTTTTTCCTGCCATGGGAAAAGAGAACAGCCAATAAAATCTTCTGTCTGAAGCCAAATTTAATTTCTTTTGCAAAATGTGAAGTTCAGCCTCCAAATATTTAATTATGTATGAAACTGCATAAGTATTTAATAAAGCAAGGCTAATGTCAGATGAAAAAACTTTTATAACAAAATAGTCCTTTTTATTTAAGTCAAATCAGCTACAAATTTAAAGAGAGAGGGGGAAAGAGAATGTAAATGTATTTGTTCATTTTTTCTTACTTCTTACTCCTAAATCCAGAAGACAATTGCCTCCAGAAAATTCCAAACTAAACTACAAGGTCTATTTAAGCTTCCTGAGACAGAATACTAATAGTCTGCCCCAAATCCATTTTCTCTTTTCAGCCAGCTATTGGATTCATGTGATTCTTGGAATGAGTTTACCCTCTGACTGGAAAATTGGGCAGATGGTCTAGTGAAAGCCAATTAGTGCAGTCCATCACAGAGGTTAGGGTGATTGTTTCAGAGTTAGGCGACTATATTAGGTCAGGATAATCAGAATGATCTTAGGAAATTTGCTTATAATTCTACAAAAAAGCTCTTTCTAGGTGATGTGATGTGCTAGATATCGCATTATAATAGATATGTTTCAAACATGCTATGAAAAGGATGGGATCCACTTTCGGTTGATTGGTGTTATTATGGTGGAACTCTAGAAGGGCCAGGGTGAATGAACGTCAAAGTAAGATGGGCTCTATAGTACTCACTTATTCATTAATCCACTTTCCCTGACGACTCAGTGACAAGTGAGATGGTCTAATTGTGGTTAGTCCAGTTACTTTATCGATTTGAAAAGTTTTTTTGCCCATGTTGTATTAACAGTGACGGAACTATTATCCACCATACGTACAAAATATGATTAGTAGCTGAGCCTCTAATTAGTCAGAATGACTTTTGCTTTTCTTTTTCAAAGGGGAGAGAAGCATGACAACAGTCTACATGGGAAAAGGAATGATGACATGATTTTCATTCAACACTGAAAATCATGACAAACAGAACTTCGAATATATTTTGCTTTTCCCTCACATCTTTTCCCTATAGCACTCTCAAGCGAAGGCCACAAATCCACCCACACTTCTGCTTTTAAAACCTAAAGAGGAGAAATTCTGAAGATATTCCCCTGAGGCATTCTTTCGATATCAATGAAGACTTGACACTCTGCACACAATATTTTTATTGTAATCATCTGCTTACAAGTCTCCCCAACTACACCATAAATTCATGGAGGGCACGGTCTTTACCTTATTTATCTACATACCCACAGATGTTGGAACATACTAGATATTAAATCAATGACTGTTAAATTAGAGAGCACTTTGAATGCTTTCTCCTCCTTAAACTTTTTGCCAATTTCTAATCTACGTGAACTAAACCATATACTTTCTCCATTACCTTTTCTTAGCTCTTGAGTAAGACAGAAAAATTACTTAATTTCATTGACTTGTTCCATGATAAATGCATATTATTCAACTACAACAATAACCTCAAAGATGCTCACAGCCCATTATGAGATATTCCATGACTCCACAAGGAATTGGAAATTTTCTCATTATTTTTCTTTCCTTTTAATTCACTCCTTTCAGATTTCAGGTTCCTTGAAATGTAGATCAATTTTGATCATCTTTGTATTTCTTCCCTCCCATGTATAGGCCATAGCTAAGAAAGAGTATTTACAAAAAAATGTTGAATAACGGTAAAATATATAATATGCTCTTAAATTAATGAGGGATATTTTGTATACCACACAAAAATAACCCAGTTTTATTGCATAGGTCTTTTTTGGAGGGCTGGGGAGAGAGCATTACCAAATAATAGGCAGCTATTTGCCCATAAGCAAAGCCACCCCTAATGAAGAGTTTCACACAAATAGGGGAAAACATTGAGTATCACTTTTTAACTTCTTTGTACATGCATACATAGCTTCTCTTTAAAGATTGGTTCAAAGCAAGAGAGAGATCATTGGCATTTAGCTCAATTTCTTATTTTATTATCATCATACTTCTTTATTTTGCCACTTTGTCTAATTGATGGTGTTTGGAGGTACTAAATATCTGCATGCCACTGAAATTTCCTACTTCAGTCATTTCACTTTCTCTCTTACATTCTTATTAAGAAACTAATATAAATGCTTTTTTTCCCTGCACATTAGAGACATCTTAAACTTAAAGGGAAAACTTAGGGTAATGCTATCAAAAGAACTCTTCTAAATTATTTGCATACGGCATACCTAAACCCTTGTATTATAATATGAAATTATGGTAATGGGTAACTTGAACAACTTTAATAATCTGTTCTGTTTACAATGCAGAATTTTCAAACTAAGGTACTTTTTTGTTCAATAAAATTAAGGTGTTTTTTTCTTGTCAGTTATATTTTCTAAGTGTATCTTCTGTTTCTGTAAAATTCAGTTTGAGAAATCTGGTGACAAGGTCTTCTACATGAAAGGAAGCATCCCTAGTTGGAAGCACTTTGCTTCCTATGTTGCTATAGCGATGTTGTTATCCCCATTGCAGGGAGCCAGTCGCCAACTGAAAAGAAGGACTTTCTGCCAAATAAAAGCAATTAATGTATCTTAACATATTTTATCCGAAAAGAATTATCTGGTGCAGAATTTGCCAGTCTGTGTTATCTTTAATAGTAATTGCACTGAAAAAGGCCTTTCTCACTTTCTCAGAGATTCAGAATGCACATATGATTATTAAGGTGGGAAGAATTTCTGTGGTAAACAAGTCTGTATAAATCAACTAAGTCGGTATTTTCAAAATGTATTTTTCCATAAAACCTAGTTTTTATAAGCATCTACTAGCATTTTACTGACCTAGAGTTTTTTGGGGATACAATCCCCCTCTTTTTCTCCTGTGGTTTTGTATAGGCTTTTGGTCACCACAGAATTTTTACATGCATAATACTTATCAAAACATTGTACCCAGCATGTCCCAAATGCTATGGTGAATTCAGAATTTAAAAGTGACATACATAACCTTTAATGTACTCAAATTCAAAATGAAGAAAGCATGGTTAATACATGAAATCATTATCAAACATGTAAAATTCCACATATTTCAACTATTGACGGACACCTAAAGTAAAACAGCCTAATGTGTAAAATTGATTTCTAAAATTGCTCACTTGTATCATTTAGAAACATATACAATGATGTTATTGTCTATTATAAGATAAGTTACTTGACAGGTAAACATGTTTCCAGTTCCAATCTAAATCTGGAAATAGGATAATGCAGTATGCTAAGAAACACCATAACAGTACAAAGCCTTTCAGCAGATTAATACCCTTTTGGAATAATAATTATAAACTATTATAATTAAAATAAGTAAATCAGGATGAATGCAGGTCCAAGCCCCAGGACAAGGACAGCTTCCAGATAAGAAGCCAAGGATCAGACATCCACTTTCAGCAGCACTATTGTAAAGAGCTGAAAAGTCAACACTCTCATCCTCACAGCAAGGAAAAAGTGGACCAAACTTAAAATTAATGACTTTTCTTAAATCATCAGAGAATTGAAGTCACAGGAGAGTCATCATGAGATCTTTTCAAAGAACCAGTCATATAAAAATAAGTGGAAAATCCCAAAATACTTGGAGATTAAACAACAGACTTCTAAGTAAAAGTGTGGATCAAAGAAGCAGTCTCAGGATAAATGAAAAAAAAATCTTTTAAACTAAATTAAAATGAAAATATGACTTATCAAAATTCGTGGGATGCTGTGAAAATAGTAATAAAAAGGAAATTGATAGCACTGAATATTAGAAAATATAAACTATCTGAAATCAACAATCTATACTTCCACTTTAGAAAATTACAGAAAGAGCTAATTAAGCCAAAAGCAAGTCAAAGTAAAAAAATCCTAAAAATTTCAACAGAAATCAATTATTGAAATTGTAAACAATAGATAAAATCAACTAACCAAAGATTGGTTCTTTGAAAAGATCAATAAAATTGGTAATGTCTAGACAGGCTATTCAGGAAAAAAAAGGGGAGGAAGGCATAGGTTACTAATACCAGTCATTAAAGAGAGGCCATTCCTACCAATCTCACAGACATTAAAAAGATGATAAAGCAGTATTATGAACAACTCTATGCCCAGAAATTTATAGCTCAGATGAAATGGACTACTTCCTTGAAATACACAAATTATCAATACTCAGATAAGAAGAAATGAATAATCTGAATAGACCTATAGCTATTTTAAAAATGGATTCAGTAATTAATAAACTACCAAAAAATGAAAGCACCCATATTTAAGCTTTACCAGAACATAAATCATGTCTATCTTTTCACCATTTTATCCCCAGAACCTGGCAAAGTGCCTGGTTATTATCTGTGATTATTAAATGATTATGAAATAAAATAGAATAAATAATCTAAGCAAATTGCAAGATTCTAGAAATGTGCTGGAAAATTATAATCTACTTAAAGAATTTTCTCTGTACATTCACCTCCAACCAAATCTCAAGCAAGCATAATTAAATAGTGCCTGCTCTTTAAAAATATGTCTAAATATTTATTGGCAAATTCTGAAGCACAAAAACAATCTCTGTGATCTTCCATATTTTTTCTACCTTTGTTCTACCTCAGATGCCCATTTCTTAATTCTTCTCTCCTAATTCCCTCTATACTTTTTTATAATTACTCACACTAGAAATAAATTATTTATGATTTATAAAAGATTAACAGTTTGAGTGTATTCTCAGTTTAATAGGACTCAAAGCCCAACCTACTGGTAAAATGCCTGTATAAATTTTTTACCCATTTTAAAAATTGAGTTCTCTGTCTTTCTCTTATTGATTTGTAGGAGTTATTTATATATTCTGCTTCTAGGTTCCTTCTCAGATATATGCGTTACAAATATTTTCTCATATTCTGTGACTGTCTTTCATTCCCTTACTTGTGTTTGTATAAATCAATGTATTAAATGTAAATTAAGTCCCATGAACAGTATTTATCTTTATGGTTAGTGCTTTTGGTGTTCTGTTAAAAAAATTATCCATCCAAAGTTTCTAAAGATAGTCTCTTATTTTATTTTCTAAAATATTTATTGTTCTGCCACTCTTATTTGCAGTATAATCCAAATGAAATTGGTTTTGCATGTGGGATCAAGTTTTTAAATATACAAATATTCATATTTAATTAATCCAGCCCCATTTATTTATCCACTGCATTTCACTCACGTATTTATTGTACATTAAATAAACCCATGTCTTACCTTAGGTTACCCCATGAAAAAGAGTTTAAACAAGGGCTTGTATGTAGGTAATTTATTTTAAAAAGTTATTCCAGTAAGCTCAGAAGAGTCTAAGAATAGTGAAGCAGTTTAGGAGGCAAAGCCAACACAAGGGCACATAATGTACTATTTACCACTGTGAGTAACTGGGATTCAGTCTTTCTGAAGAGATGTGTAGAATGTACCTCAGAATTGTGCACTGGTGGCATGAAAGAGATGAATATTTTTACACTGTTTCCCATTCCCCAATTGATAGTTGTCCTGAGGGTATTGAATCCCTTGTAATTTCTGGTGTGCATGCATCAGATTGACTGAGTGGGCTACCGCAGGTGTCTGACATAGTATTATAGCAGACAAGTCCTGAAAGCGGCAGATCTATAGAGCAAATGAGGTGAGATGTTAATAGCTATGTCTTCATGCAGCTGGTTACTGTAGTACCTGGAATAACGAGATGGACAGAGAAGATGTGGAACAGGAAATACAAAATGTCTGATGAAATTCACACCTAAAATTCACATCAGATATGCTCGAACTTAGTCCATCACAGAGACTTCCAGTGATCAAGGCAATCCATGAGAAGCCTCAATACAAAAATCTGCAATTCTTGATTACCCTCACCCACAGTCATCACTTCAGTAATACCAAAGGGCTTCTCCCAAAGGGGATCAAGGTCTCTTTGGACTGTGCTGTGACCAAGAGTAGAAGAATTAACATAGTCCTGGGATAAGGCAGTGAATGTGTGCTTCTGTCCTTAGAACACAAAAATGAATTTTTAAAATTATCTGTATAGTTGGAAATTGAGAAAAATACATCCTCCGTATCAGTAGTCACTGTGTGGACCCATTCCAGAGAAGATGCCATTTGGTTGGTTTAATAATAGTTCAGTATTCCAGTGGCTATCCCTGTACTCTGACACCCTGTCCCTTACCTAGAACTGATTAATCTAAAGGAAGCTTTCTGACCTAGTTGGACCAGTCAGATTTTTGTAAGGGAATATTATGTTTAGACCAGAGAGAAACAGAGAGTTGGGAGATTATTCCTGTTAATGGCAACTACCTAGGAAGAATATCAGTAAAATCGTGATCTTGATTCTAAGATCCCTAGAAGGCTACCATGTCACATTCCTTTCTGAGTCCTTGTTTGTTCAATTCTTCCTTCAATTCTGTATGATGATTAAATTCCCTTATAATAAATTTCCCATTTTCTTTAAAATAAATAGAGTTGAGTTTTCTTATTTATGATAAAATGACCTGATATATAATAATAACCATATTAAAAGAGTTAGCAGAGAGTACTGGTCCAACGTTATAAAACATATTCCATTTTTTTTATTATTTCTAGAATCCTTACTTTCCCTACCTTTTTTCCTTCCTCATAATCTATTAATGGTTAAAGCAATATACTTTACATGTTTAAAATATACTCACAGGTTTTCTGGGAACAAAGATGCCAATTGTTCTGCTAATGGTAGTTAGTAGTTTGGTTTTTATTTGGCAAACATACCTAGCAATTACACTGGATGCACAGAATAATGATTCAGTTCTCCTCAATCAAGAAATCACTCAATAGTTCAAGTTAAGAAAGGATCAGAAATAGATAGAAAAGGGTACTTGGAAATAAACTGTGTTTACCAAATTATGTTTTCTGTACTATTAATTCTGTTGGCAATTGTTTGGTATGCCAGGGAAAAAGTTTCTCTCAGTAATTAAGCTGGAGATATGTTGAGTTAAAAAAAGTTAATAGATCACTCTAATGTAAGTCTTCCCAGAACCTTTATATTCAATGCATGCTATGAATCATCAATAAAAACATGCTCTATAGAAGCATCTTCAAATTTATTTGACCATGAGATACTTTTCTGTGGAACAGCTGCAAGTAGTAGGGTCCTGAAGTACATAGTCTGTGAACTGCTTTACTTGGGAGATAAGGAATTACCAAAGTTCAGAGTCTGTATTCTCGTCACCTTTGAAGAACCAATTTTTGGAACATAATGATGCATAGTAAACATGATGATGTTGAATAAATGAATGAGCATTTGATAGAATAATTAAACGGATGTCATCATACTGATGAAAAGATGAGACTAGTTTAGGGCTGTTTTTGTTTTTTATATCTTTTTAATGAAAATTGAATGATTGCAATATATGGGTACTATGCAAAGTGCTTTATAAGTATTAACTCATTTGAATGTCAGTTAAAATCCTGTGATGTAAATCCTATCATGGTTTCACATTTTATTGATGAACAAATGGAGGCTTAGAAAGTTTAAGTAACTGTCAGAGGATACAAAACCAACAGGTAGAAAGCAAGACTGAGGGACCAGTTCTGTCTGCCTCTGAATCCTGCATTCATAACTAGCATGATGGTATCTCCATTTGTTTCAATTTTTCAGCCATTTGATAAAGAGCCTACAGGTATAAGATATGAATAAGCCCAGTTTTTCTTTTCTTTTAGAATTAAGCTAGAAAAAGCAAAAACCAAGAGTAAGTGATATTTATCCCTCACCTCCTCTCAATGAGGCTGAAAGGTGTATTAGAATATCTCCAGACAGGAGCCAGGAGAACCGGACTGTAGCCCAGCCTTGAAGGCTACTAAACGTTCAGTTTCCTCATTGGAAAAATGGAGGCAACAAGATTTAATTTATAGAGTTGTTCTGAGGATTAAAAATTACACACATAACGGAACAAGCATGGTAACTAGAATATGGACTCTGTGGCCATGCTACAGGGATTTGAATTCCAGCCCTAATATTTTCTAGCAGAGTAATCTCAGGCACGTCATTTAACCTATCTCTGCGTAGTTTCCTCATCTGTAAACTTGACTGGTAGTACTATTTAATGCATAGGGTTGTTGAGAGAAGCAAATGAGTTAATATACATAATGCACTTAAAATAGTTTCTCACTCATAGGACAAACTATGTAAAGGTTAGCCCTACTAGGTGATCTGCAAAGTACATGTGTCAGTCCCATCAGCATGCTCAAAACACTGGTGCTTTAATAAATGTTCATTTGATTGCTGTCTCTGCTATTGCTAACTACATGACCCTGTCAACTAATTTAATTTTTCTAAGCATTAGTTTTCTCATCTGTAAAACAAAAACAAAAAAAATTTATCTCACAGGATTTTCAAGAGGATAAATTACTCATAGCCCTAATACATAGTAGTTTTTCAATAAAAATTAATAGTTTCCTCCCTCCCATCCCATCCCTTTCCCTCCCTTTCTTTCTACAGTATATCTGCTCTCTGAAAGTTTTAAATTTCAAATAAGACTATAACTTCAAAAATCTATGATGAATCTTTCAAAGACACAATGACGGTACAAGTACGATAATGCTTTCATGTTAATTTAACTCAAATAACAGTGGATCAAAAATAATGATAAAAGTAAAAAATAGCAATACAACAATTTTAAAATAATATAAATAAGATCAATACAGTATAACAACTATTTATATCGCATTTACATTGTATTGGGTATTGCAGCATAACTAATGTAGAGATGATTTGAAGTATATAAGAGGATATGAATAGGTTATATACAAATACTATTACATTTTATATCAGGGGTTTGATCATCTGCGAATTTTGATATTTATGCGGGTCTTGGAACAAATCCTCCCACAGATAACGAGAAACAACTGTATATACATTTTCAACCAACATATTCACTAATAAATTTTGCTACCTGCCTTAACAGGGTGCTTGCAAGTGATAAACAAAGACCTAAAAGTACTAGGTAAACATTTCCAGTGTCTTGGGAATATTTCAGAGGTAGAAAGTTGCTGGAGTCTGATTTTCTTAAAGAAAGTGTAGATTTTCTTTCAATCCTCTGATTTAATGTAAATCTAATGAGGCAGAGAATCTTGAGCAAATGATCTCTTACTAATGCTAAGCCTCTAGGGCCCTGTGAAGTTACCGATAACTTCATGTACAATTCTCAACACAAGCATTATGGAAAAATTGTCATTATGAATTGTATTGATGCTGTGATTAAAAGCAATCTTGCTTTATGTCCTTTGAGAGACTTAAAATATTACAACCTGGAGATAGATAAAGATGTTTTAACCAATCAGCACTAATAACACCACACGTGTATATTGAATTTTATAGCTCGCAAAGGAATTTTATATACATTATTGTACATCATCTCTGTGAAGTAAGCAGCACAAGAATTATCATCCAATTTTATAGATTAGAAAAATAATACACAGAGAGGTGAAATGGCATGCCCCAAATTTTATAGCTTGGAGATAAAAATAGAACTAGAATAACAGGCTTTATCTTAGCCTAAAAAATGTTGTTTTTTTTTTTTCTATTATACATTCTATTCCCCAGCAAAGAAAAGGAAAATAAAAACTATTTAAAAAATGTAAAACCTCTTCAAATATAAAATAATAGAGTGGTAATATTTTAAAAATAAAGTTATTTATCATTGTAGTAATGAATCCTGGGTTAGGTTTATTAGTGAAATTAACTACCTTTGGCCAAGGGAGGGTCTCTTGTTCCATCCTCACTGTTAAATTCTCCCTAATATTCACTCACCCTGAAATTCTGGACATGACAGCATTCCTGGTCCTTTGAACTTAACCTCCTCCTTTGAACTACCTCCAAGTGTCATGATAACATAAAATCTGCCTATTTTTTCTCCCATTCTCTCTAAAATAAGTATATGGCAGAAACAGAACTAGCTCTATCAATCCTAAAAGAATATTTTATTTTAAAATTTTCCCCTTGCTAGTTTTAAAATGTATTTCAAAGCAACGTTGGAGTCTATAATTTTTAGAAAGGGATATAAAAATCTACCAATAATCTTTACCCTACAGAGGACATTTGGGGGACTGCTTCATATTCCCTATGATCGGTTGACAGTCAATGATGAGAGATGGGGTTACTTAGAGTTGAGAACAAATAAGCACAAAAGAAAAAAAATGTATTGAGGATCACAAACCTTCCTTGAGAAAAATAAGTGTCAATAGATTTGAAAATAAAGTACTTTCAGTCCTAAAATTGTCTTTTAAATAATGTGTGAGTGTGTGGGAGGCTGCATGGGTGTGTGGGTATGTGTTTTAAACCAAAGAGGAAAGTTATCACTTAAAATTGAGAAGTTAAACTTGCATTTAAAAGCATGAAAAAGACTCATCTCTGGCACATAAAAAGTTTTATATTCACAATATTACTTATACACTGACTTTGCCTATCATCACTATTCCCTTGACTGTTCTTCACCTTTTAAAAACAGGACGTGGCAGCAGCAATGGCTGTATTAGCGAGAGAAACCCAGAGGGAAACAGTCTTTCCAATTTTTACAGCACCAGGGTTCTTTCCTTCCATCCACATATTTGGAACAACCATCTGTGCTGGGGAGAGATAGCTGGGAGAGAGAGATGAGAGACCATTGAAAGGAAAGGCAACGATTCCAAAGGGGAAGCTAAATCACACAGCTGTCAGGGCTTTATATGCTGAGAAAGTCATTTTAGTAAATAACCTGAGCCTCTCTCTTCGTTTCCAAAGATACACCTTTGCTCAGAGTCCTTGCCCCCACTGCTCCGTGGGGAGGAGGGGGGCCAGGGAAGGGGAACTGGCAGTATATCAGTGACATCACACCTGACTCTGAACCCAGCCTTGCAAAAGTCCAAGGGACACCAATTCACAGGACAAATAGATCCCTTCTTTCGACAGTCTGATTTGCCTGAGTACTTCTGATCACTTCTCAATTCTGTAGTTAGGGTTTGTTAATTTGAAATGTTTTGTCTTTAGTGAAATGTCCCTGGCAGATAGAGGAATGCCCATGATACATTAAAGGTAGGGCATTTAAAGGGGAAAGGAATATAGTAGCAATTTGAATTATAATAGTTATTTTCAAATCTGATTATATTTATATGAATTTCACTACGAAAATATATACATTAAGACAGAAATTTAAAACAATCTCAGCATAGCTCTGAAATCTCCCAATAAAGGCTAGAATAAAGAGATAAAATAACACAAGGCAATTTTAGAAGAAAAATCTTATGCTAATATAGAAGTTTTCAGCTAGAGATATTTGATAGATCATTTAATCTTATCTTTTTATCTCTTATCTTTCAATTTATAGATTCAAAGTCTCAAGCCCAGAGAACATTCTTGACTTGTGAATTAATACTTAAACTAGATCTAGAACTATAAATCTTGAGACAGTTTTTTTAACTTTATACCAAGTAGCATTCATTAAAGAAAAGTTTATTATGAGTTTATACCAGTCATTAAACTAAACTCAGTAAATCCACACTTTTCAATGAACTAAAAATATTTTTTCTATGGTTTACCTAGATCAGTGTAAACCCTTGAAAATTCCCTTTGACTTTACAAACCAAGGCTTATTACCCCTCTCACTGTTTTCTAACCAAAAACAACAAAATTATGTTAGGTCAATTAGAGGTTAGAAGAAAACTCTACATTGTTTGCTTAATTTTAAGGAAGACTGAGTTTCACCTTTAAGTATAACTAAGAGAACCCAGGCCAAAATCACAAATCCTAATCGTGTTTTATCGACTTCTTAAAAAATAGATATAGCAAGTTTCCTCTGAAGCCTTATACACTTCTGTATGCATATAAATTTGCCAATTGGGCTATTCAGAGGCTTTTAGACTCGGATTCCCATACAAATATAGGAAATATAACTCTGGCTCTTGATCAAAAACATATTCTCAATGTGCTCATGAAATAGAAAAAAAATGAAAAGAAACAATCTTCCCAAGCACTGGGCTTTTTATTACCTTATTTTCAATTCCATATGTCAAATGGGATCCCGGAGGGATCAGATATAATGCTTGAAAGTGTTTTACAAGGGGAAAAGCTCTCTATTAGTCTGATGATAAAAGTAGCTGAAAAAATGCCTCTTTTCCTTCTCGAATTTTCTAGCACAGCTTTCTGCCTGTAGGTAAAGGTGTAAATTACAAACAGAAGCAATCACGTATCCATGTATCTGTCTATTAGTTTGTGGCTACCCAGCCAATTTAAAATGAAATGTTCAAGTATGTTTCAGCTTATTACCTCCAGTGGAAAGAAAAAAAAAAAGCAATAAAAAAAATGATGGGTATAGCTTTATAAAAGCTACTAAGGTAGTATCATCACAATCTCTAAATGTTTTCATTCAAAGGAAAATCTATGGTCAACCTTCTGTTTGTGTCATCAGGTCGAAATGATTGTTTTTTAAAGAAAGAAAGAAAATGTCCAAGTAACTGGGTGAATTTTTCACCTTCCATTTGATGATTTAGTGAAGTACAGATAGCGCTAAAATCCATTGCTAAAAAGAAATGGTCTGTTAAAGAGTAATGAATTCAAGTCTGGAACATTTTAAGTACAGAGAAAGTTTAAACGCAATATTCATTATCAAACTTCAGGTTAAGTGAGGAATTTCTAAAATGGCTTGAGTACTTGTGTAAGGTCATACCTTACCCTTGGCCTGATGAGATCAGACATCTTTAGAAGTGGGTCTGCTCTAGATGGATGAGTTCAATTTGAACACAAGTGGTTTCAACCAATAGCATAAGTTAAGTTGTCTTAGTCTTGAAAAAATGCTAGTACTTACTGATATAGGTTTGGAAAAAAGAAAGATTTTGAACAACAAAATCTGTCATGAGTTAATCTTACTTTTATTTGGACATTTTAAAATTCCAGTTTAAACATAATCAGATATTAAGCTGCATACATTTCTGGAAAGGGCTTTGGAAAGCACTCATTCAAAATTTGCCCATAATTAGTCTCTTTGGCTCTGTTCCAAGGTTAGAATGACTTTGAGAATAACTGTAATCATGGTTTCCACAGACCAGAGCCTGTAGTAAGTTGAAACCTTTATCTGGTAACAAATCTTTGCATTAGAATACACCAATTCAACTCCAATCATTCTCAGTAAATACCCTGGGGCATTCTTGTCTGCCATCCTTATCTTCTAACTCATCTTTGTCAAATGCTGGTCAGGAAGGGCATGTTTTGCCTTCTTGCCTATTAATAAACCTGAGTTAGAAGTTGGAGTCTGACCATGGAGCTTCAAGATCTTTATACCAGGACTCCAATTTGGCATCCAGGGATCAAGGACAAGGAAAGACAGAGGGCCAAAAGTGCAAGAGAGGTGGAAGTCACTAATGTCTGTGTGGAGGATTCACATCTAGCTTGTTTACCACATCACCACTGTCTAGAGCATTCTTAATAAATACTTTCTGAGTAAATAAATGAATTCTATTAAGCAGAGGGCAGCACTGAAGAGAAAAAAAAGAGGAAGACAGGTCACCTGGATTCACTTTTCTCTTCATCAAATCTCTGTTCAAACTATATGTCATAATGTTTCTTTTTAGCAATTCAAGGAAAATATTGTTAATTATTGATAATTATCATAATTATTAATATTTTATTCACATTACCACTCATGTGAACATAGGCTAAAGGACATGTAACATGATCAATTCCTGTTTCCATGACAAACATTACTCTATTGCCTGGTGAGTATGGAATTGGCTCCAGAATTCTTAACACAGAGTCAGGGAGCAACTGCTTGTAATAGCACTGCTGAGTGTGAGAAAACCTACCCATTCCCAATGTGGATGAAATATATGGAGTTGTCTTCTAAAAAGCTAGAATCTCCATAGAAGTACAGACAACAAAATAGAGGAATCAGTTTTCACAAAAATTAAAAAAAACCTTTGTGCTTCAAAGGACATCATGAACAAAGTGAGAAAACAACACACAGACTGTGAAATAATATTTGCAAATCATGTGCCTGAAAAGGGATTTGTACTTAGGATATAAAAAGAGCTACTAAAACTCAGTAATTAAGATGTCAAATAATCTAATTTTTAAAATGGGCAAAGGATCTGAATTTATTTCTCCAAGGAATGTATACAAATGGCTAATAAGCACATGAAAAAATGTTCAACATTGTTATTTGCTTTAGTATGAATGTGTGTAGTTTGAAATCATGTGGGCAGAGCCCTCATGAATAAGTGCCCTTATAAAAGATCTTGAGGAAGCTCAAGATCCTTTAGGTCCTTTCCCACCTTCCACCATGTGAGATACAGCAGTAAGGCACCATCTTGGAGCAGATAGCAAGTCAAGTCCTTACCACACACCAAATCTGCCAGAACCTTGATCTGGAACTTTCTAACCTGCAGAACTATGAGAAATAAATTTCTATTGCTTATAAGCTATCCAGTCTGTGGTATTTTGTTATAGCAACCCAAACAGACTAAGACATTTACCATGGGGAAATGCAACTCAAAAGCACAATGAGATACCACTTAACACTCACTAAGATGGTGGGAATGAAAAAGATATTAATAATAAAAGTATCTGTATGCATCTGGAGAAACTGAAACCCTCACACACTGACAGTGGAAATGTAATGTGGTACAGCCACATTAGAAAACCATCTAGCAGTTTCCATAAGGGTTAAACATAGAATTATCATATGAACCAGCAATTCCACTCCTAGTGTATACTTAAGAAAAATGAAAAACTTATGTTTAGTGACAAAAAAAATTATATTAATGCATGAATGCTCAGGGCAGCATTATTCATAATAGCCAAAAAATGGAAATAACACAAATGCCCATCCATCAATTGATGAATGAATAAGTAAAATGTGGTATAGCCATATAATGAAATATTACTCGGAATTAAAAAGAAATGAAGAGTTGAAACACTCTACAACAGTATGAATGTTGAAAACATTATGCTAAGTTAAAGAAGCCAATCACAAAAGAAGAAATATTATGTGATTCCATTTTTATAAAATGTCCAGAATAGGCCAATCCATAGTATATTAGTGGCCACCTAGGTCTATGGGCCTGGAGAGGTCGGGAGGAGAGGTGAGAGTTAATGGGTATGGAGTTTCTCTTTGAGCTGATGAAAATATTCTAAAATTAATTGTGATGATGTCTGCATAACTCCATAAATATACTAAAAGCCATAAAACTATACACTTTAAATGGGTGAATTGCATTGCATGGAATATGAGCTGTATCTCAGTAAAGCTTTTACTAAAAGAAAAAATCCAAGTTAAAGAGCTCTTTGGGTCCTTTTTCTACCTTTCCCCTAGAAATTCATTCTCTTCATGCAATAAAATTAGTAATGTCTAAAGAGGACCACAATTACCTGGGCAAGGACTTGATGTTAATAAAAAGTTGCTGAAACATTCAGGCATAAACAGAGGCATATGTATACAATATAGAGGTGTGTCTGCATATACACACACTTTTATACACTCAAATTTATACACACACACATACATTTATTATTTCAAATAGCCTTAGCCACAGTTCAACAGGTTGAACATTTTTTCCTCTCATTCTACTCAATCACAGCCAGTTTTCCAGCAGTCTCCCTAAAGGTTTTATGACCAGGACCAATTAGGCAGTATTGCTTTATGGGATTGTTAAGGGCTGCCAACAGTTTGGTGAATTACACAGCTGTCACATCAGTACATGAGTGATCGGTCGGCAGAAAGACAATAACAGTAACAAAAGCACCCAGTGTACAAATCACAGGAAAAAGAAAACCTAACTGTTCTAAAGTAATTGGTAAATCATTATAGGGGAAAAAAATAAGCATGCACTAATTTCTGGATTTCTGCATATGGAAATGAATCAAGAACACAGTAGGAACTCAGTGAGTGATTGACCTCACTTCACTCCTCCCAAAGCACACAGTAGTATCACGTTAAGACTTTATAGACCCTAAGAAGTCTTTCTTTATGAAGATTACACCCAACAGAACATGAAACAACATATATTTCCCGCACCCTACCATCCCAGATACAGACAGAGACAAGGAGATAGAGCTAGAGACACACATAGAGATAAGTACTCTACATCTCTCTTTCTCTAGATCTGTAGCAATAACTTGGAAAGTCTTTGTTATAATTCTTTTCCAATTTATGGTTTCCTCTGTGAGTTAGTGCAGTTTCTCTGAGAAGTCCATTGTGGATGCCCAAGGTAGGATTAAATGTGTAAGGAATTTATTAGGGCAAAGCACCCGTGTGAAAGAAAATGGCAAAGGAAGGGGGCGGGAGGCACCAGGAGAGGCTGAGAGTCATCAGCTCATGATGCAAATCTGACTCAGAAAAAAGGAAGGAAAGGAAAGTTGGGAGGAAGCCTCTGAGACCATCGTGCAGTCTTAACTTTTTTTTTTTTTTTTTTTTTTAATTATTTTTTTTATTTTGGTATATTATGGGGGTACAGATTTTAAGGTTTCAATAAATGCCCATTTCCCCCCCCTCCCCCCCAAAGTCTGAGTCTCCATCATGACCATCCCCCAGATGGTGCACATCTCACTCACTATGTATGTATATACCCGCCCCCCTCCCCCCTCCCACCTGCCCAATACCCTATTACTGTAGCACCTATGTGTCCACTTAGGTGCTACTCAGTTAATACCAGTTTGCTGGAGAATATATCTGGTGCTTGTTTTTCCATTCTTGGGATACTTCACTTAGTAGTATGGGTTCCAGCTCTAACCAGGAAAATATAAGGTGTGCTATATCACCATTGTTTCTTAGAGCTGAATAGTACTCCATGGTGTACATATACCACATTTTATTAATCCATTCTTTGATTGATGGGCATTTGGGCTGTTTCCACAGCCTTGCAATTATGAATTGTGCTGCTATAAACATTCGAGTGCAGGTGTCTTTTTTGTAGAGTGTCACTGGATCATTTGGGTAGATGCCCAGCAATGGGATTGCTGGATCAAACGGTAGATTCACTTGTATCGCTTTAAGGTATCTCCATATTGCTTTCCACAGAGGTTGAACTAGTTTGCAGTCCCACCAGCAGTGTAGGAGTGTTCCTCTCTCTCCGCAACCACGCCAGCATTTATTGTTTGGAGATTTTTTGATAAAGACCATTCTCACTGGGGTTAAGTGATATCTCATTGTGGTTTTGATTTGCATTTCCCTGATGATTAGAGATGTTGAGCATTTCTTCATATGTTTGTTGGCCATTCTTCCGTCTTCTTTAGAAAAATTTCTGTTCAAGTCCTTTGCCCACTTTTTAATGGGGTTATTTGATTTTTTCTTCCTAATTTTCGTGAGTTCTAAGTATATTCTAGTTATCAGTCCCTTATCGGATGCATAGGATGCAAAAATTTTCTCCCATTCTGTAGGTTGTCTGTTTACTTTCATGACTATTTCTTTGGCTGTGCAGAAGCTTTGTAGTTTGATCATGTCCCATTTATTTATTTTTGTTGCTGCTGTGATTGCCTTTGGGGACTTCTTCATAAACTCTTTGCCCAGGCCGATGTCTAGGAGAGTGTTTCCAACTTTTTCCTCTAGAGTTCTAATAGTTTCATATCTTAGGTTTAAGTCTGTTATCCAGCGTGAGTTGGTTTTTGTGAGAGGTGAAAGGTGTGGGTCCTGTTTTAGCCTTCTACAGGTGGCTATCCAGTTTTCCCAGCACCATTTATTGAAGAGGGATTCTTTTCCCCAGCGTATGTTTTTGTCTGCTTTGTCAAAGATGAGATGGCTATATGAGGATGGTTTTATATCAGGATTCTCACATCTGTTCCACTGGTCAATATTCCTGTTTTTGTGCCAATACCATATTGTTTTAATTACTACAGCTTTGTAGTATAGTTTGATATCTGGCATATTAATGCCTCCCATTTTGTTTTTGTTGCCTAGAATTGCTCTTGATATTCGGGGTCTTCTTTGGTTCCATACGAAGCGTAAAATTATTTTTTCTATATCTGTGAAGAATGCTGATGGGATTTTAATAGGTATTGCATTGAATCTGTAGATCAGTTTGGGTAGTATAGACATTTTGATGATATTGAGTCTGCCGATCCACGAGCATGGTATGGATTTCCATCTGTTTACATCCTCTGCTATTTCCTTCCTCAGTGTTTCATAGTTCTCCCTGTAGAGGTCTTTTACCTCTTTGGTTAAATATATTCCTAGGTACTTTAATTTCTTTGTTGCTATTGTGAAGGGAATTGAGTCTTTGATTTGGTTCTCAATGAGATTGTTGTTGGCATATATGAATGCCTCTGATTTCTGTGTATTGATTTTGTATCCTGAGACTTTACTAAATTCATTGATCAGTTCCAGGAGTTTCTTGGTTGAATCCTTGGGGTTTTCTAGATACAATATCATATCATCAGCAAACAGTGAAAGTTTGATCTCTTCTGCCCCTATTTGGATACCTTTGATTCCATTTTCCTGTCTGATTGCTGTAGCCAAGACTTCCAGCACTATGTTGAACAGAAGTGGAGATAGTGGGCAGCCTTGTCTGGTTCCAGTTCTAAGTGGGAATGATTTCAATCTTTCCCCATTCAGTATGATGTTGGCTATGGGTCTGTCATATATGGCTTGTATCATTTTTAGGTATGTCCCTTCTATGCCTATTTTCTTAAGTGTTCGTATCATGAAAGGGTGTTGAATTTTGTCAAAAGCTTTTTCTGCATCTATTGAAAGGATCATGTGGTCTTTGTTTTTGCTTCTGTTTATGTGGTGAATTGCATTTATAGATTTACGTATGTTGAACCATCCCTGCATCCCTGGGATGAAGCCCACTTGGTCGTGGTGGATTATTTTTTTGATAAGTGTCTGGATTCGGTTAGCTAAGATTTTGTTGAAAATTTTTGCATCTATATTCATTAGGGATATTGGTCTGTAGTTTTCTTTTTTTGTTGCATCCTTTCCTGGTTTTGGTATCAGAGTAATATTCGCTTCATAAAAGGTGTCGGGGAGGTTTCCATTCTTCTCGATGTTGTGGAATAGTTTCTGCAAGATAGGTACTAGTTCTTCTTTGTAAGTATGGTAAAATTCAGGTGTGAAGCCATCTGGACCGGGACTTTTCTTTTTAGGGAGATTTTTAATTGCTGTTTCTATTTCAGCTGTTGAGATTGGTCTGTTCAGGGAATCTATTTCTTCCTGGTTGAGCCTAGGGAGGCTGTGTGTTTCTAGAAATTTGTCCATTTCCTCCACATTTTCCAGTTTGTGTGCATAAAGATTTTTGTAGTATTCATAAATTGTATCTTGTATCTCTTTGGGATCAGTTGTGATATCTCCTTTTTTATTCCTGATAGAGCTTATTAGAGATTTCTCTTTTCTGCTTTTCGTTAGCTTAGCCAATGGCGTGTCAATCTTGTTTATTTTTTCAAAGAACCAACTTTTTGTTTTATTAATCTCCTGAATAGCTTCCCTGTTTTCAATTTCGTTTAGTTCTGATTTGATCTTGTTGATTTCACTTCTTCTGCTGGGTTTGGGGTTGGTCTGTTCTTCTTTTTCCAGCTCTTTGAGTCGTTTCATTAGATTGTCTATTTGTGATCTTCTTGCCTTTTGGTTATAGGCATTTATGGAGATAAACTTTCCTCTCAGAACTGCTTTAGCTGTGTCCCAGAGGAGTTGATAACTTGTCTCTCCATTGTCGTTTTCTTCATAGAACTTTTTTATTTCCGTCTTGATTTCTTCATTTACGAAGTAATCATTTAGTAGGAGGTTGTTTAATTTCCACGTTTTTGTGTAGAAATGTGAGTTTCTGTTAGGGTTGATTTCTAGTTTTATTCCACTGTGATCTGAGAAGGTACATGGTATGATTTCTATTTTTTTAAATTTCTTGAGATTTTCTTTGTGTCCTAGGATATGGTCAATCTTAGAGAATGTCCCGTGAGCTGATGAGAAGAACGTATATTCAGTGGATTTTGGGTAGAATGTTCTGTAGATGTCTGTCAGACCCAATTGTTCTAGAGTTTTGTTTAAGTCCATTATTTCTTTATTAATTTTCTGTTTGGAGGATCTGTCTCGTGCCGTCAGTGGGGTGTTGAAATCCCCGGCGATTATGGAGTTGCTATTAATCCATTTGCTTAGCTCCAGTAAGGTTTGCTTTATGAATCTGGGTGCACCTAAGTTGGGTGCATATATATTTAAAATTGTTATCTCTTCTTGTTGGACTGTGCCCTTCACCATTATATAATGACCCTCTTTGTCTTTTACTACTTTTGTTGGTTTAAAAACTAAATCGTCTGAAATTAGAACTGCCACACCAGCCTTCTTTTGGCTTCTATTTGCTTGGAATATTGATCTCCACCCTTTTATTTTTAGTCTATGTGCATCCTTGCAGGTTAAGTGTGTTTCCTGAAGACAGCATATACTTGGCCTGTATTTTCTTATCCATTCAGCCAGCCTATGTCTCTTGAGTGGAGAGTTTAAGCCATTCACATTTATTGAGAGAACTGATAGGTAAGGTAGATTACTGATCATTCTGTTGGGTTGGATGTTGTTGCTATGATTTCTGTCTTGAGCCATTGTAATATCTGGCCTTTAATATCTTTGGGTTTTGGTTGTTTTTATATCCGTGGATTATTATTATGATGTTCCGTGCATAACGCTGTTTTAAGTACTTCTTGTAGGGCTGGTCTTGTCTTGGTGAATTCTCTGAGCCTTTGCTTGTCTGAGAATGTTTTTATTTCTCCTTCATATATGAAGCTTAGTTTTGCAGGGAATAATATTCTAGGCTGGGCATTGTTTTGTTTCAAAAGAGTGAGAATGGGGCCCCAGTCTCTCCTTGCTTGTAAAGTCTCATTAGAGAAGTCTGATGTTATTCGAATTGGCTTTCCCTTGTATGTCACTTGCTTCTTTTGTCTTACAGCTCTTAGAAGGGCCTCTTTAGTTGATACTTTGGTCAGTCTGATGACTGCATGACGTGACGTCTTCCTGTTTGCATTGAATCTCCCAGGGGTCCTCTGGGCTTCTTGAACTTGTATATCAAGATTTTGAGCAAGGCCTGGGAAATTTTCCTCTATTATATCTTCAAAAAGCTTGTCCAGCCCTTGAGTGTTGTCTTCCTCCCCTTCAGCTAAACCTATGACCCTCACGTTAGGTTTTTTCACATAATCCCACAGCTCTTGTAGACTTTGCTCTTTTCTCTTGTTTCTCTGCTCTATTTCTGTGACTGATTTATTTAATTGGAGGGTGTTATCTTCAAGCTCTGAGATTCTTTCTTCTGCTTCATCTACCCTGTTCTTGAGACTTTCCACTGTATTTTGTAGTTCCTTGAATTGATTCTTCATTTCCAGGAGTTCGGTTACACTTTTCTTCAATGTGTCTATTTCTTTTCTCATATCCTGGAGACTTTTTGTGGTTTCTTGGTGTTGGTTGTTGAGTTGTTGTTGCAGCTGGGTGAGTGTTCTTATGTTCCACATAGGAAATTCCTCTTCTGTCATATTGGTTGCCTGATTTTGGTCGGTGTCCGTTTCTAGGGGGCTGGTGCTCCTCTTTGGGGGTGTGTTTTCCGTTTGGTTCTTCATATTTCCTGAGTTCTTTCGCTGATTTCTTCCCATGTCGATCAGTTGTTGTTTCTTTCCTTAGGTTATTGTTTGGGTATTCACACACCTTGTTTAGTTTCTGAGGCGTTAGGTGGTGCCTGTGGGTGAAATTGGACCACTCCCTGTATATTGAGTCAGTGGGTGCCGTGGAAAGGCTGTGCAAGATGCTGTCCCTGTCAGTAGGTGGCGTTTGCTTGGAGGAACAGGCTATGGTGTTGATTTTGAGTCCTGTTATCAGCTCTCGTTCTGGGCGGAGCTGGGTTGGGTAAGCCTGCCCTCAGGCCGTTAGCAGGGGTCAAAGTTCTGTTCTCTGCTCTCAGGGCGGGGCTGGAATGGTCCCGCTCAGCCAGAAAGTCTGGGTGTGGGGGTGGGGCTGTCTGAGACCCACAGTCTGCAGCAGGCCTCGCTTCTTTCCACCCTCCCCAACTCCGCAGCTACTCCTGGGCCTCTGCCAGCAGGCCAGACCACAAGCCACCAGGCCTCCCCGGACTGTGTCCAGTCTTAACTTTTGACAAGGCTGTTGGGAGGCGCCTGAGACAAAGGTAGGAATGTGCCCCAGAAACAGATCTGCTTTAGTTTCTGTGTCTTGCTCAGTCCTTGCCTGGGAGCAGTCCATGGGAGGCGTGGCTTCAGTGTAGATGCTTTCAGCGCACAGCATCTTGGGGCTTTGGTCAATTACATTGTTTGTAGTTGAAAGTCTACAGCATGTATTCCCAAGGCTACCACATTATGCCTCCCAAGCATTATCTAGTCTCAGAAATTCTTGTACCCCATGAAAATATCTAACTGCATGAGATATTTTCAGATATAAAGAAAGCTTTATTAATACTTAATGCAGTAGTAATAAAGTGGGGATAACACTTGATTTGTAGATGCTTATAAACATTTGTTAATTTTGATTTTGTAATTTTCTCTATTAGATGTGGTAGATTAATTACAGGAATGGTCCCAGTTTCTTCCCCCTGTCCTATGTCCACATCCTCTGCAATGTGATTTTTACAACTTCTTCCATCATAAAAGGGTAGTCTGTTTTCTCGCTGCCTGAATGTGGATTGTCTTCTAAATTGCTTTGGCCAATAAAATGTGACAGAAGGGATAATGTGCCTGTTCCAAGTCTAAGCCTCAAGACACATGTGGGCTTCTATACTCTCTTTTTCTCCTCTACCTTTGCCATTAGAACATGCCTGACCTAGCCTCTGAAAGTACGACACACGTGCAGGAGAGCCAAACTGGCACAGAGTCTCAGAGGAAGCCCCACACATGTGAGAGAGCCCAGCTAAGATCAGTAAAGCCACCTAACAGACTCAGTCGGTCACGCATGCATGAGAGAGCCCTACCAAGCCCAGCTCAGACCTGTAGAACCACCCAGTTGGCCATTTCACTTGTGATCAATAATAGATGATTGTTGTTTTAAACTCCTAAGTGATGGAGTGATTTGTTACTTAGCAGTAGTCAACTAAAATGTTAGTTATGAAACATTTGAAAACTTACATGTGTAAGCCCTTGGCATAATACTTAGTGGATTTAACACCATACAACTACACACACACACACACACACACACACACACACACACACACACGTCATAGGGAGCAGTGAATGGGATATTTACCTGCATTCTATACCTTGAAGGAAGTTCAATGTCATTGATAGCTATGATGTCAGCTACTGTAAGTAGGTCCCCTGTATAGGTGCTACATTTATTCCATATGTGATGTAGTGACTGGGAAAAGGCCTGGAGGTCCTGAGTCATCACTGGCCTCGGAGGATGATACAGGAAAATGATTCCCTCAGATCGTTCCAGAGATTTGGAGGAAATGCTTTAGGTTCTATTCTAAAGGCATTGAAAACTAACCTTGTTCATCGATGTTGGCCTCTGTAATAGATCTGGAAACCCAAAAAGCTATAAACATGATCCACCTCCACGGCAAATACTTAAGGTCAAAGGAACGAGGAACTATTCCTATGGCGTTAGAAGTTCCATTTTTATCTGAACACACCATAGTAGTTACATATCTGATCTTAGCATAGTATTTGCAGTCTCAATCTTCTACTCAGTCCTCTATTTTTGGATCTCCATCCACGATAGATTTTATATTAAATGAATGAAATATTTTAAATTAAATGAGGCATACTCTACATCTACGCTGCCAAATCTGATAATTAGGAGGCTGCTTTTATGTATTCACTTAATTTCCAGATAGCAATTTTCTTTGTTAGGAGACCTGCAAACTAAATTATCCACAGTCTTTACCCATAAGCTTGAAATACTGTCTGAGAAACAGGAAGCTGCACCCTCCCCTTCAGCAGCATCTTCCCCAATCCCTGACAGTTAAACAAGGTCAAATTCTAGACCCTAAAACTCTAGCACAAACCATAGCCCAAGCCCGTAGTGCTACTTTTATATATGAACAAGGTACATTTTGAGTCCCACTTTTTGAAAGCACTATGGAGACAGGAAGGAAATCGTAGACTGAAAACACTAAAACTCTTGTCGGTCACACTTCCCTCTGCCCTCTTTCTTTCATCCTTGCACATTGACTGACAGAATAACTATCCTAAGGCACAGCTCAGATCATACAACTCCCAACTTACAAACTGTTATTACTAGCAGTAAAAGCCCAAGTTCTCAAAACCCTCTATCTGACTACAGATTTCCTCACCTGTCTTAAACCCTGACAAATTCGTCTCCACACCAGACACACCCAACTCTTCACTGTTCTTCCAATTGATTTTTGAACTTCCCTTTCGACTTATGGTAATCCCACTGCCCACTTTAATGTCTCTTCAATGATTTCTGTTTGTAGAAATACTATGTGTTTCCAACACCTCACTCAATAGCTTCAATTCGAATAGTGAGAAGTCATTTGCAAATGGGTCTATTTCACCTAATATACTATAAAGTCTTTGTGGTTAGACTACATCTAGTTCATTTCTGCATACTCAGTAACACTTGGATTTGTGCCCCCAAATGGCAACTATAATAATAATAATGTAATAATTTATACATGAATATGCATATAATAAATGTGTGTCTCAAATGCATATGAATTGCTATAGATGGAAAGAAAAGGAGGCTACTCTTCTTGTGTCTCAATTCAGCTACTCTCTCTTTATATCTATACTGAGGGTCTTTGCAAAGGTACAGCTTTTTTGTAGAAAGAATCTCAAATTCATGTGCATTAGCATGTTATTACATTTTTCTCCAAGGATCATGCAAAACACTTCCATATTCAAGCTTTAGTCTCACCTTTTGCCCAGAACTAAAGGTAGTCATTCCTCTAACACAGCATAGATCCAGATATTGACCTCAGGACACTAATCCTTACCTCTTACCTTTCCTGCAAGAACCCATGGTTTCCTTTCCTGCTTGATGGCTTCAGTCAGGCCTATACCAGTGTATGCCATCTAATAGTTTAAACATTAAAAGTGAAAGAATAAGAAAAGTACATTTTAAATTGGGGGTTTTATCATATGCACATCATGCCTCAATGCAGTTGATTTTTAAAAAACTGGATGGGTCAGTCTTAATTTCTTTCTTCCCAGGAAGCCCCTTAATTCTACTACAAATTTGTTCGCCCCTTTCTCATTGATCTCAGATCTCTACTCTCCAAACGTCTGGAGTGAGACAGCCTCTACTAGGCCAAAGAACTCTCTGGTTGTACCTCTTCCCCAGAACACATTGACATGACTAATAAATCTCTCTCAAGCTGTGTTCTTACAAAGGAGATTTAATTTCTCAACTGTCAGAAATGAAGGCAACTAATAATTTATAAGAAGGATATTCTCTAACTTAAAAAAAGAATGAAATGAAAGAAAAAAGGAAGTTGAGAGGGAAGCCAATAAAAATACAACATTTGATCATAATTTCTCAATTTCCTTGAGTTTTATTATGTGAGAGGCACTGCATTAAGCATTTTTAAATAGATTATCTTTTAATCCTCACAACAGCCCTATTCTGCTCTATTGATTGAGAAATTGAACAATCAAGCAATGAACAATGTTCCCCAGATCATCCTCCTAGTGAATAGCAAATTGAAAAGTACAATTGAGATCTGTCTGACTTCACTGCCTGTGTTCTTGGCTACCAGACTAGACTTCACTGTTATAGATGTCCTCAGCAGTGGATTTATTGAACTGAATGGAATGAAAGTAGTTTTATACTACTTTTAAAAGGGTAACCCTGCTTCATCCAATTTGGTATTATACCTTTACCATATATTGATAAAGATATATAGAACAAATGTATCTTAAGCATCTATTCAGGAAACTTTTCTGGGATTTAATAAACTGGCTCTTTCTGTGTCTTAGCATATTTTTACTGACATCTGTCATATGACATCCATACATGTTTATTAACACTTGTTTTCTCTCCTCTTCCTGTTCTGTTCCACAAGGGTCTCAAGGGGCAGCAATATTATCCTTCTACTAAAAGCAATTCCTGTATTTCACAATACTGAACCACTGAATTTTTTAATAATAATTTTCTGCTATAACATTTTACAGTGGTTGCAATTGTCATAATATAGCTGTTGTTATGATCATGCTACATTCCACAGATCTCTTATGCAACCAGTATCCTTTTCATTCATAAGATTTTTCCTTCTCATTTTCTGCATGTGATTATTTTGTGAAATTTTATTTGGATTCATGAACTATGTTCTTGGACTCAGCAGTTGAAAAATGGTGGGAAAAGAATGTGTTTTTGTCTCCTGAATTGCTAGAAGCTCTATCAAGATTTTACTTTTGCCTCGAGATCATCTATGATGTCCACTATAGTGATGGATTAAGTACATTCTTGTGTATAAGTATTAAGAACAATGGCTACACGTTGAAAAGCATTCATCCTGAATAAAAACCATGAATGATTTTTTTTTTTTTGAGACAGGATCTCACTCTGTCATACAGACTGGAGTACAGTGGCACAATTGTAGCTCACTATAACTCAAAGTCCTGGTTCAAGCAATCCTTGAATGATTTTGACTTAAAAAAAAAAAAAACTTGTATTTTTTCATCATATAGGCAATAAAGCTAAAAGTAATACAAAGCAGAAAAAACAGCAACATGTATTTCATGTGCCTATAAATGAATCAGATCAGTACGTAAACAAGGAATGAAAGGACAAATAGGAGGTGACTCACATTTATTAGCACACGTTCATTAGCACATGATTTCTCAAAAGTCAGATACTTCTTTCATAAGTCTACCCATCACACTTGCAAAGTGTGTCTGGTGGGGGAGGTGTTACTTGTTTACTTACTTATCTATTTATTTTGTTTCATTTCACTAGAAGTTAACATTTATGCCCATCCAACAACAAAAATACACACAGAAAGATTTTATTTCCAAAGTACATGGAAATTTACTTTGAGATTTGAAATGTGAACTGCTGTGATCTATTTGAAATGCTGGGTTCCACATATCCATTGGTCTCCACTGCTGTTTTATACAAGGTACAGCAAGTGAGAAGACACATGGCTTGCTGTCAAAAAGTCCTGCCCCTTATCAAGTGTATCATGAAACAAATTCCTTAGCCTTCTGAGCCTCAGTTCTCTCATCTTGGAAATCAAGCTAATATTATCTACACTGAAGAGTAGGTGAGATGATTAAATGAGATAATATACTTAAAGCACTTGAACAAAAATCCTCCAGCTCACATGGGGTTCTCAAAAATGGTAGTTATTAGTATCACTGACTATTGGCTCCAATGTTACTTTCAAAAATATAAATGGTCAAATAACTATCTGAAACCTAGTTTTGAAAATGTCAACAGGTATTATTGATGCCCACAACTACATTTTCTGAATTCTAATTGCTAATTGTCAGGTATGTTACAAGTTGACTAAATGAAATCCCAGTGATGGGGATTTTTGTTTTTTGATTATTCAAGTGCTACAAGGTGACTATAGCATTAACGAGGAAGAGATGCCTCTTTCCACTCCAGTCTCCCTGTACCAATCAGTCATTTTAAATTAAGGTGCATGCTTCCTCCGAATATAGATATGGTAAAAAAGAGGCTGTCCTTTTATATTTTATATAGGCTGTCCTCATAGATTATAATATATAATATTGTTGGATATGCATATTATAATATAACACACAGACTCCAGTTAATTGGCTCATAAGTTAGATGGTCAACAGTGGTATAGAGAAAAATTAAGTAGGGAAAAGGATGGATAATGCTGGAAAGGAAGGGATTGCTATTTTAAGTAAGTAGTCAGTGAAAGCCTCAATGTTAAAATATTATTTGAGAAAAATCTGAAACAAATGAAAAAGTTATCACATGCATAAAATAAAATAAAGTATGCCAGGCTAACGGAACAGCCAGTGCTAAGGAGCCGAGGTGGAAATGTGTTTGCCCTACTCAGGGGAGAGTGACAGGGACAAATTGGTTGAGGCCAAGTGGCCAGGCTGAGTCTGAAAGAGAACAGAACCTTATTCTTGCAGGGCCTGCTTTTACTTCACAGGAGGGGAGAAGCCACTGGAGGTTTCCAAAAGAAGAATAAAAAGATCTGACATGTCATTTAGAAGAACCACTCTAGCATCCTGCGGAGGTAGACTGTAGGATGAAAGGATGGAGGGAAAGAGACAATGTTAGAGGATTATTAGCAAAAATCCAGGCAAACGGCAGGTTGGTGAGCAGGGGAAGTGATGAAAAGTGTTTGGATTCTGGATATATATTCTGAAGGCAGAGAAGACAGGACTTGTAAACAGATAGGATGTGCGATTTAACATAAATTGTGATAAATCCAAAATTTTTTATTCAAGCAACGTGAAGGAAGATGTAGTCATTTGCTCAGAGGGAAGGCTGATGAGAAGTTTAGAGGGAAGATCCAGAGTTCAGTTTGGCACATGTTGATTTTGAGGTTTCCATTAGATGATCAAGGATTTAATAAGTACTAAAGTATTCAAGTCTGGATTTTAGGGGAGAAAAATAAGCTAGATATACAATTTTAGGCATCAACAGCACATAGATGATATATAAAAACCTTGAGAATGGTAAGATCTACAGAGGAGTAATAGAGGTAAAGAAGATTGTTCCCTGGTATACTTTAATGTTGAGGGGGTTTGGAAACCAAGAAAGTAAACTCAGAAAGAGTGGCTGACGAGACAGAGATTAAGCTAGGAATTTCATGGTGTCTCAGAAGCAAGATGAAAAATGTATATCCAAGGAGTGGGCACAATAACTGAGTCAAATGCTGCCCATAGGTCAAGTGAGATGTGGACTGTGAATTCACCACTGGGTTTCGCAATGTGGAGGTCATTATTGATGTTGACAGAAATAGTTTAAGCAAACTACTAGAGGAGAAAATTGTTTTAGAATCAATTCAAAAGAAAATAGAAGGAAAGGAATTGGAGATAGCAAGTATTGACAATTCTCTGTAAGAATTTTGCTGTAAAGGAAGACTAAGAAACGAGGCCAGGGCTGGGGTAGATTGTGAGGTAAAGAGAGGATTTGTTTTCTGTTTGGTTTGCTGTTGTGGTGACTGTTTATATTTTGAGGGTGATTCTGTTTTGTTTTTCAGAGAGAAAATAATCTTTCCCTTTCCTATCCCTTCCCTATATCCTGAGGATAGGCATGCATACATTGTTAAGCTGATTCAAAAAGATGTTTACAAATAAAATTTATGTGAAAATCTTTCTTTACAAATTGGTCTTGGCTGAAAACATTTACTGACTCTTATGTGAAGGAAAAACCATTAAGGCATAAAATATTCTAAGATTGTTTTTATTTGTATAAATTTAATGGACACAAGTGCAGTCTTGCTACATGAATATATTGCATCATAGTGAATTCTGGGCTTTTAGTATAACGATCATCCTAATAATGTAGATTGTACCCATTAAGTATTTTCTTACTCTTATGTACTGTCTTACTCACCCCCCTCCCACCTTCTCGCCCATCTAAGTCTCCAGTGGATATTATTCCACACTCTATGTCCATGTGTACGTATTATTTAGCTTCTGCTTGTGAGAACATGTGGTATTCTACTTTATGTTTCTCAATTATTTGACTTAAGATAATGGCCTCCAGTTCCATCAAGGTTGCTGCAAAAGACATGATTTCATTCTTTTTAATGGCTGAATAATATTCCATTGTGTGTATATACGTATATGTGTGTGTGTGTGTATAAATATATATACACACACACACACATACCACATTTTCTTTATCCAATCATTTTTTTGATGGACATTTAGGTTGATTCCATATGTTTGCTATTTTGAATGCTGCTGTGATAAACCTGAGTACAGACATCTTTTTTATACAACGATTTCTTTTCCTTTGGGTAGATACCAGTAGTGGGATTGTTCCTGGATAGAAATGATAGTTCTTTTTTAGTTCTTTGAGAAATCTTCATACTATTTACCATAGAGGTTGTACTATTTTTCATCCCCATCAACAGTGATAAGCATTCCCTTTTCTTCACATCCTCACCAACATCTGTTATTTTTTGACTTTTTAGTAACAGCCATTCTGACTGGCATAAGATAATCTCGTTGTTTTAATTTGCATTTCTCTGATGATTAGTGATGTTGGGCATTTTTTCATATGCTTGTTGGCTGGCCATTTGTATACCTTCTATTGAAAAATGTCTGTTCATGTTCTTTGCCTGTTTTCAAATGGGGTTACTTTTTTATTGTTGTTATGGAGTTGTTTGAGTTTCTTGTAGATTCTGAATATTAGTCCTTTGTCAGGTGCATAGTTTGCAAATATTTTTGTCTCTTCTGAAAGTTGTTTGTTCACTCTGTTGATTATTTCTTTTATTGTGCAGAAGCTTTTTAGTTTAGATCCCATTTGTTTATTTTTGGTCTTGCTACATTTGCTTTTGCGGTTATAGTCATGAATTCTTTGCCTTGGCCAATATCCAGAGGTTTTTCTAGGTCTTACTCTCATAGTTTTAAAGTTTTAGGTCTTACATTTAAGTTTTCAATCCAGTTTGACTTAATTTTTGTATATGAAGAGTAATAGGAGTCCAGTTTCACTCTGCTGCATATGACAATCCAATATTCTAGCACCATTTATTAAAGAGGATGTCCTTTTTGAAGGGGATGTCCCCAGTGTATGTTTTTTGTCTGCTTTGTCAAAGATCAGTTGGCTATAAGTATGTGGCTTTATTTATGAATTCTCTGTTCTGTTCCATTGATCTATATGTTTATTTTTGTACCAGTATCATGTTGTTTTGGTTACTATAGCCTTGTAGTATAATTTGAAGTCAGGTAATGTGATGCCCCTAGATTTGTTCTTTTTGCTTAGGATTACTTTATCTATTTGGGCTCTTTTTTGGTTCCATATAAATTTTGGATTTTTTTTCTGATTTTGTGAAAAATGACATTGTTATTTTGATAGGACTTGCATTAAATCTGTAGATTTCTTTGGGCAGTATGATCACTGTAATGATATCTATTCTTCTGATCCATGAGCATGGGATGTTTTTCCATTTGTTTGTGTCATCTACAATTTCTTTCATCAGTTTTTGGTAATTTTCCTTGTTGAGACCTTTCATCTTTTTGATTAAATATATTCCTAGACAATTTTTGTAACTATTATAAATGAGTTTGACTTCTTAATTTGATTCTCAGTGTGATCATTATTGGCATATAGAAATGCTATTGATTTTTGTACATTGATTGTGTATCCTGAAACTTTACTGAATTCATTTACCAAATCCAGGAGTATTTTGGAGGAGTCTTTAGGGTTTTCTAATTATAAGATCTTATCATCAGCAAACAGATCATTTTAAAATCTTTCTTTCAAATTCAATCTTAGCTGAAAACATTTCCTGACTCCCAAGTGAAGGGAAAATCATTAAGACATAAAATAGTCTAAGATTTTATTTGGCAGTGAGATCTGTCTTAAGTATCATAGAAACCATGAATATCTTCTTCTTATCTATATTGGTTAAATTCCTAGAATCTTTTTTATTCTTGTTTTAGAATCCTCAAGATGAGAAAATTCTTATTCCAGCTTGAAGCAATAATTGCCCCTTCAATCTCTGCTTCCTTGGTAGTCCTTAGAGGACTTCCTGTTCCTGATGACTTAGAAGTGCTGACATTCATGTAGCCAAATCTGACCCTGTTGCTTACTGTTTTATACACACACACACACACACACACACACACACACACACACATATATATATATCACTCAAACTGTACTGCAGCTATTGCAAAGGGATTCCTTGAACTCAAATGAAAAAAAAATTAACATAATTTTTCAATGATGTCCAGCTAGCTCACAATTTGTTGGCCTCCAGAATTTTAGACTATTAGTAGAAGCAATTAATAGAATTTGGATAAATGGATTACATGTTTTACTTAATTATAGATGTTTCAGGATAGACACAAAAATTATTCCACATTCCCAAACCTGATGATAACGATTGTGTTAGTGTTTGTAACAGATAGTAATACAAATCAATTAAGTAAAGTAATTTAATTATATAATAGTGTAATGAGTTATTATATAAATTTATGAGTTATGAGCATGAAATGTGATTGTTATTTTTATGAAATTTAAGCTGAATCTTTTGGAAAGACTCAATAAATAACTAAAAAATTTCTGTGAAATTAAATACAGTAAGATGTCTTCAAATGATTTGAAACAAAACAATTACAAAAATATAGAAAGATTTTACAGTCAACTTTCTTTGAGTGTGTTTTCAAGTTCTTACCTTCACTTTAAGGATAAATAATAAATAATGTGTTAATTTTGTATACATGGCCTATAAGAAAACAATTTAAATCTTCAATTATGAGTCCCAGATTTAGAGAAAGCCCATGCCTCATTATCAAAATATTGGTGAATAAATATGCTCCTGCATATTTTAAATCCAAAAAAATAATCTCCATATGTATCCATTTTTATGATTTCCTGCTTTAACCAAATTTTTAACTGACCATATACCTGCCTTGATAATTTCAGAAGTGTTTACTATATTTCTCAATTATTCTATTTTTAAGTAATTACGTGTTTTTTTAAAACACAGACAAGTCAATCTTTATGTTAAATTTTGCATTAAACTGTTCAAATAACCTTATACCTTAAGCATTTTTCCATATTATTGCAAATCTTATAAATGATATTTAAAATATTAAACAGGAAGTTTGCCAAGGGACAAATCAACTGTACTAGATCACTGGACAATCAGAATTTGTCAGTTACATACAAGCTGTATGGATAGGTGAGGTTCATATCTATATGTACAGAATCATCATTTCAATAACTAAATCATTTTTTTCAAATATATAGGCCATATTTTACTCAACAATTTTACAAAAAATATACATGTCAATCACTTTCTATTATACTTCTGAATAAAAATTTATTTCTTATGACAAAAGAAAAAAGAGATAAGGAGAGGAAGACAATATTTACTGCTCATTATTGACTGATCTTGCCTGCTTGCCTGCCTTCTCTCTTATTTAGTTATTTACTGAATCATCTGCTACAGAAAGTACAGTGAGTGTGATGATACAAAAAAAATACTTTCTGTAAATTCAGTAGTATCCTGTAAAATCCAGATTTATAAATTTAACACTTACACTTTCCAAAATTCACCACATAATTTTTCAAACCTTACTTTTATCTGGCTATGAAAATTAGAAAAATGAAGTAAAAGCTCTATTGCATTTTCTTCAAAATTCAAGGGAGAATGTAAAATTCATATTACTTAATATTCCTGCTTTATATGTTTAAATTTTATATGAAACTAAATGAATTAATTTTTGAAAGTACTAATGCTAGTCTTATGCCAAAATGTACCTCATACCAATCAGATTATATGAAAATTCTGGTTTTGAAAGAACTTAATAATTTGAGATTGATAATCTCCCACAATGTACCAAAATATTCCTGATTGCTATTCAATATACAAATAACATTTTTAAATTGCATTCCTAAAATATTTAGATCCTCAAAAATTATAAAATCTGTAGGAGATTTTTTTTCCTACTAAGTATCTTTACTTCATAGTGGCATGAGTTGGTTAAACATCTCATTAATATTGATTGTGTCAATGCAAAAGATTAAGAGATGTACCTTTTGAAAGCTCCTAAATTTTACACTTTTTTTGGAAGTTCATGCAAAAAGTACATGTTATTTTTCAAAGTTTTCATTCTGAGAAATTACAAACTGAATATAAAGGAATATGTTCACCAATCTTTTAGCCTAGCACAGCACACTAATTCTAAGGTGATAGACATGTAAACCCAGGAGTCAATACATTTCAGAACTTAAATACTCTGTATGACCAGGTCATACAGAGTATTTAAGTGCAAAGACTCCAAAGCCATTATTCATAGTCAGACAACAAATGAACTTTTAGTACAACTTATTTTCACCATAATGTGCCATCAGGATCCTGTGACTATTTCCCTAATATGACCAACTGAAAAAAATAAAAATAAATAAAAAACATTATGTGTTGTATCTCTCCATAATATCATACAATTAATTTGAGTTTTTTTACTCGCTTCCTGATTGCTTCAGCATTCTAGAGAAAAACAAAACAAAACAAAACAATAGTACCAAGCTGGAAATGACAAAGGCTGAGTTCTAGTTTTCCATTCCCATGCTTTCTTGATTGAACTCTCCTTTCTTTACAACTGTGCCGAGGGGGTGAAAATTGAATGCTATGTTATAGAGACCTACATATACCAGAGAGTAAGAAATTTGATTTCTCACTGTGCTGAGATTGTATCTGATGCTATGTTTCTCTGTGACCTATAACTTCCATTAAAAGTAGCAGGTGGTCCAACATGGTAGGAAATTAGTGGATGTGGATAAATCCAAATGGGTAATACTGAAATAGCCAATTAAAGCCTTCATTCAGCCCTTTTGAGAGTTCTGAATATCAATGCACTCTCAGTGATGAGCTAAAGAAAGCTGCTTTTTATGCTTTTCAATAGGAAAAGTTTTGCCTGCCCCACCCCAAAGGGTCTCCACTTTGTTGTGAGTAAATTTTTAATATCCAGAACTACATACCTCCCACTTCATACTAAAGCATGAAGTGTTTCATCTTTTCCATCTGTGCTACCTTCTTGATCTGTACATTTTCCCTAAGTTCTTATCTAAAGCAAAAAGAGGTATAAACTGTAGTGATTGGCATTTCAAAGAATTAGAGACATCACACTGAGCTGTAAGATACCTTGTGAGAAATGAAGTCACCTCAAATATAGAAACACATTAGCAATTTTGTCCCTTGCCAAGAGTACTTAGTTTTCAAAATGGAATCTTGAAGACTCCTTGTACCCTGCATGACCTTTCATCTCTGGGGTTGTACTGGCAGATCATTTTAAGCTATCTAGCTAAGCTGTATAATATTATAATTATACTGTCACACAAGAAGATTTCACATGAAATTAATGAAACGCTATTCATCTCAGACAAGAGCTGTGGAAGCTTAGAGCACTCTCCTGGGGTGTACTTTTTCTATATCAAATCTGTTTTAAGGCAAAAAGAAAGAAAAAGGGAAAACCTCAAATCATAATGCAAATATGTTAGTCTATTTCCCTTTGCTATAAAGGAATACCTGAGGCTGGGTAATTTATAAAGGAAAGGGGTTTATTTGGCTCATGGTTCCATAGACTGTACAAGAAGCATGGCACCAGCATCTGTTTGGGTGAAGTCCTCAGGAGGCTCATAATCATGGTAGAAGGTGAAGGGGGGAGCAGGTCTGTCACATGTTGAGAGAGGAAGCCAGTGAAGGCGTGGGGGAGGTGCCTAGTTCTTTTAAACAACCAGCTGTGGCGTGAACTGGTACCAGAGAACCCAGTCATTACCACCAGGACAGCACCAAACCCATCATGAAGGATCCACCCCCATGACCCAAACACCTCTTCCTGGGCCCACCTCCAACATTGTGTATCGAATTTCAAAATGAGGTTTGGAGGGACAAACATCCAAACTATATCAGCCAAATACAATTCAAGGAATCAATTTGCTGAACATTTTTCTCTCTGTTTTGTTTGTTTTCTTTAATTTAGGGATGTAAAATATCCTCCAGTGTCTCATAAACAGAGAATTGTCTAATTAAAATCATTAAAAATTATAAAGAGAAAACTAAAAACAAACATGAAAATGCCATATTTTGAAAGTATTCAGTGACTTTCATTGGTCTCTATATAATTACAAAGTAAAAAAACAATTAATTAATTTGGGGGGCATCCCAAAACTCAATGTGTTCTCTCAAGATAGAGGATAGAATTTTTTTTTCAGGTTGCATATATGGCACTCAAATAACTATATCGAGTTAGGGATGCAGGAAAGCAAAATGCACACTAATGTCAGAGTTAAATTTCAATGACAGACTAAATTATTTTATTCTTTTGAGACAAGTCCTTTTAACATCAGTTTCAAGTAAAAAAGTAGAAAGAATCAAAACCATTTGCCCTTATTAACTTTCCTCGCTTCCTCATTTGTTCCTGACATTTGTTTCCCATATTCCCTTTTGTTTGCCAATACTGTTATACAGTTATTCATTTCATCCCAATACTTCCTCCATATTACATTTCCAAACACACTTCCATTAGACTGCATTCATATATTTACATTATAGGAACTAATGTAGAAGTTTCCACAAGAAAAGGACTCCGTGATTCTGAGTCTGATTAACTGGTCCACAACGGAGCCCAGATGTTGAATGACTTTCCTTCCTATTGCCATCAGCATCATGCTCTCTGTAGATACCAAATTTATCCTGTGGATTGACCAGTGACTATTTAGTCACCTCTATACCTCTGTGTTTCTGGAACTGATCCCATACTAATTCCATAAATACCTGACAATTATTACTGAGCTCTTTGGACTACTGTTCTAACTTATTAGCAATGAGATTTATTTACACATTTACATTTAATAAACATTTATTGCCCTCCTTCTGAATGACAGGCACAGCTAAGCACAGGGAATACAAAGTTGAACAAAGCCATTTCTCTGGTCCTCAAGAAGCTTAGAATATGATAGAGTAGTTGACAACATATGTTTATTTTGAAGTTTAAATGTCACTTTTAAATATCAAATAGATGGGTTCAAGATGGCTGACTAGAGACATCAGACATTCACCCACTTCAGAAGGAAGGGAAAAATTATGAATAGATAATCACAACTCAAATAGAACATCTAGGAGAGAACACTAGGGTTCAACAGAAAAGTCACAGGCAAACCCTGGAGAACAGAAATAGAAGGAAGAGAACAACCAACTCAATCAAAATCAGCTGGAAGCCCCAAGGATCTGGAAGCCCCAAGGGTCTCCTCAACTGCAATTTGCAAGAGAGCACAGATGCAACTCTCATAAACCTTAAAAAACAGCTTACCCTTACAAGAATAGCTTGAACTCCCTTTAGGAAAGAAACAGTGGGTAGCTGACCTGGACTGAATGCAGGTATAAGAAAGGGGAAAGAATCCCCCAAACTCTGAGAGTGGTCTCTAGACGCGCCCTCCTGCTCAGGCAGTCCTCTGACCCCCTACTGTGTCTGTCCCAGGCCACCAGCCTACTCTTGCTCTTAGTCTTGAAAGAGTGCTGCCAGAATAAACTGCTTGGACATTAGACAGTGTATAAGACTTAGCTTTGAGGCAAATTGGACCAAAGGGGAGGCTCTTACCTTTGAGGAATCTGATTAACTAAGACTATCAGAAATCCCCAAACACAGTATAGCATTATTGTCAGGATGAGGTAAGATGATGTGTGCAGATACCTAGGAAAGTGCCCAGTACAAGTTGTTTTTAATAAATGATAAGTTTAAAATTTTCCACTATTGTTTCTACAGACAATGGTCTAGGGAGCATTTGATAGTCTATTGAATGAGGAATTGACACAAGGTTACCCCCTTCTTCCTTCATTTGGGCCACAGGGACCAAATGTATGTGTCTGAAAGACAGCAGCCTCCAAGGACCTTGTAGTGGATGATGATTTTGCCAACAATAGACATCCCTAACTGTAGAGATGAACTAATAGTAATCACCAAGTGAACATGGACTTAGTTTTTTCACTATTACCTGGAGCATACTGTAGGCACTCAGTAAATACTTAATGAATTAACTATTGCCAAAATTTGAGTTTAAGTTGAAGGGAAGAAAAGCCATCTCTCCAGTCCCCCTGTCAGTGGATGAAGAACCACACAAAACTATTTTATCTAAACCTGGAAAAATACATAAAGGAATTGAATTTTTCCCACAACGTAGAACAAAATTCAGACTACCTCCAAAAACTGCTTATTCTCAGCTTTACTCCAAAATTTTGACTGTGCCACTTGTCTCCAACCATAATATTTTAATAACTGTGTCTTTCTTAACTTTTCTCTTAGTTTTATTCATTCATACCACCGGTTTACTTGAAAGAAACTATTGACTTGAGTGTAGCAAAGAAACCTTAAAAAATATAATTGTAACAATTGAACTACAAGCCCATACACAAATTCGCAAGGGAGTGGTGAAAAGGCACAACTAGGTGGCCTATACACCAGAGAAGGGAGACCTGAAAAGCAAGATCATAAATCTTAAAATATGGATGAACCCATTTTATGAAAAATATATGAATACTATGAAATAGAGGTGAAATGGGATTCATTTTCAATAATAACACACTATGACTCTAATGTTCCCATTTCCACTTCATGTTCCCAGAACATAGAATAAACAGCACCTAAAAATGCATTTAACTCCTCTTCAGAGAGTATTAAACTTTTACAGCATTAAAGAGTGCCTTCCCATGAAAAGGAACTCTTCTACAACTTGAAGATTAGTAGTTGTCTTCCCAATGAATTCTAAGAAGCACATTTTCACTTCTCTTCACTCATATTGCATTCAGCATACTTGTGAATTAATTTACTACAAAATCTCACATTTAAATTTCTGGTTGGTATGGCATTTCTTCCTCTGTAGTCAGTGATAAGGGAGTTACTATTAATTTAAGACTTTTTTTTATTTACCCCATCATCCCATCCCCCAATATGGTACAAAGCTGATTAAAAGGTCACTCACTGAAGCTACAATTGGCAGCAATATGAAGGAAAATGAATGAATTTAACCTTCTGCAGTACCAGCTTCTCGAAATATTGTTGATGAAATGGGTGTGTTTCCTATGTCCTTTTCAAAGATTTTTCACATTTTTTACTCAAAGTTATCAGTGTGATTTATGAACCCAATGGACTCTAGGGTATACCTTCTGGATACAAGTCTGTAACAAAACTTGTAAACCGAAGAACGCTAGAGAAAGCTAATAAAGAGTTTGACTTAGTGACAGTCTATGGCAGAGGCATTCTACAGCATAGAGGGTATCCTGACTCAATGAGTCCCTCATTAACAGGGAAATAAAACAAGTAAATCAGAACATCTCTGGGCAGCGTCTGTATCAGCACATTTTAAAGGAGATTCTAGTAACCAGCTCTTCACAAGTTATCAGTACTGGTATTATTAATAGGCACCATTCATTAGAGCTCACAATGAACGAGGTGGTTTTGAGAAATGTATAGGTATTATAATATTAATCCTGAAACAAGTCTATGAGAGATGTATCATTTTCCTTACTTTATAAGCCTGAAAACCAAGGTTCCAAGGATTAAGTAACCTACTACGATCGCACAAATAGTAAATATTAAAAGTAAAATTGCTTGATTCCAAAGCCTGTGTTAACTCTATGAAATGTTCCCTCTCTCATATTTTTGTTTGGTCATGGTTAAATTTTATTATAAAATATTTTATTGTAAAATGATTTTATTGTCAATTTTGTTAAGCTGGCAACTATGTTTCCCAGAAACCATTTTTCTGGCTGGTGCTGGTTTCAAGTTAGCCAAATGAGGAACTTGCATGAGATTTGGGGGGGAGAAGGGAAAGGATGGAAGCAAAATAACATAAATGACTTTTTGAATGTCTTTTGTCAGTCATCAGCTGCGTGTGCCCGGTGAGTTCTGTCTTGGAGACTTTTCCTCCAGCTTCACTTCTCCATCCCGCTTCAGCTGCCTCATATGTGACCACCAGTGTACAAAGTCCCAGTGGCGGCCAGGCTTGGTGGCTCACGCCTGTAATCCTAGCACTCTGGGAGGCCGAGAAGGGCGGATCGCTCGAGGGCAGGAGTTCGAAAACAGCTGGAGCAAGAGCGAGACCCCATCTCTACTAAAAATAGAAAGAAATTAATTGACCAACTAAAAATATATATACAAAAAAATTAGCAGGCATGGTGGCACATGCCTGTAGTCCCAGCCACTCAGGAGGCTGAGGCAGAAGGATTGCTTGAGCCCAGGAGCTGCTGTGAGCTAGGCTGATGCCACAGCACTCACTCTAGCCTGGGCAACAAAGTGAGACTCTGTCTCCAAAAAAAAAAAAACCAAAGTCCCAGTGGTTCTGTATCCTTGGCAACACTTGGAAATGTTAATCTTTTTAATTTTAGCTATTCTCATGTGTATATAGATGTGTGTAGTTGTTGTTTTAGCCAGCATACCCACAGTAATTACTTGGGTTGAACAATTTTTCCCCATATTTACTGTCATTTATATATCACTGTCTATGAAATGCCTGTTCTAATCTTTTGCTGAGCTTTCAGGTTTTTTTTTTTTCATGTTGACGTATAGGAGATCTTTTATAATATGTGTATGAGCCCTTTTATGGTTATATGTGCTATAAATATCCCCTCTGCCCTATCCAAAGTTGCTAATTTTATAAAGTCAACTTTATCAATCGTTTTCTTTATGTTAAAGCTTTTGCTTTTTCTATCCCAAGTCATGCCTATATTATCTTCTTGAGAATTTATTGTTTTATTTTTCACATTTAGATCTGTAATCCTCCTGGGATTGATTTACATGTGTGTTGTAAAAAATGGGGTCAATTTACATTTTTTTTTCTTATATGCTACCCTATTGTTCAACCATCATTTATTGAAAAGTTTGTTCTGTCCCCAGAGCTCTGCAGTTCCAACTTTTTCATAAAACAAGTTTCAATATATGCTTAGGGCTTTTCGTGAGCTGTCATATCTATTCCATCGATCTAGTAGCCTATCCTTGTAAAAAATAAATATCATATTTTCTTAATTACTATGGATTTAGAATAATCCCTGTTATCTGGTAGAACAAGTCTTTCCCACTTGTTTTTCATCAGCTGTGTCTTAACTAGTTTTGGCTTTTTCCATTTTGGTATAAATTTTAGAATTAACATGTCGAGTTACATACAAGCACAGTTTAAAGAAAAACCTTACGATTTGACAGAAATTGCAGTGAAACTATTAATCAGTTTAGGGAGTATTGACAGGTTGACAATGTTGCATTTTTTAATGTGGGAACATTGTTTATTATTCCATTGATTTAGGTTTTTAAAAATTCCTCTCAATAAGGTTTTATATCTTCTGCATGAAGGTCCAGTACAGTTATTTGATTTATTCCTCAGGATTTGATACCTTTTAAATACTACTGCAGGTTATACATTTAAAAATTACAGTATCTGGCTGTTATTATTGGTAGAAATACATTGGTTTTTATACATTGATCTTGTATCCAGACAATTTATAAAGCTACTCATTGAATCAAATAATTGTGAATTCTTTGGGTTTTCCAAGTACAAAATATGTCATCTGAGAATAATAACAGATTATTTCTTCTTTCTAATCCTTACACATTTCTTTTCTATTACTTTCTTACCAATCTGTCTAGCACAGTCCTCAAGAACATGTTAAATAGAAATGTTATACCTACCATCTTTACATTACACAAACCTCTAAAATAAGCTCAAATTATTTGCCAATATATACATTGTTTCCTTGCAGGGTTTTAAAAAGTTCTTTTTAGGTGATAGGGAGGGAAGATTAAGGAATGTTCATCCTTTTTCTACATAACTAAGATTTCATATATAAATAAGCATTCATATTTATATATACTCAAATGTATTTTTAATTTTTTCAAATGCTTTCCTGCATCTTAATATTAAAATAATAAGGTTAATTTTTCAAATTGTTTGATACTTTATATTTGTACATATGCATGGGGTACATGTGAAATTTTATTACATGCATAGAATGTGCAAAGATCAAGTCAAAATATGTAAGACATTCATCACCCAAGTATTTACCATTTACATGTGCTGGGAAAATTTCAATCTCTCTTCTAGTTACTTTAGAAGTACAATAAATGGTTAACTATAGTTACTCTACTCTTCTATCAAAGGATAGAACATATTCTTACTATCTAAATGTATGTTTGTACTCATTAACCAACTTTTCTTCATTCCAACCCTGCCCCTCATGTACCCTTACCAGTCCCTAGTATCTATCATTCCACTTTCTACTTCCATGTGATTAACTTTTTCAGTTCCCATATATAAGTGAGAACATGCCATGTTGTCTTTTTGTGGCTGGCTGGAGTGCAGTGGCATGATCATAGTTCATTACAACCTTAAACTCCTGAGCTCAAGTGATACTCCTGCTTCAGCCTCCCAAAGTGCTTAGATTACAGGTGTGAGCCACCACACTCAGCTCAGTTTTTTGAAATTGATAAATGTTTGATGTGATTTAATGGAGAATTATTTTTGTTTGTTACCCTTACGATTCAAAGTTTCTTGAAATTGTGAGAAAAGTTATTATTATATTTTTTCAAAATTATGTCTGTTCCACTCCATTTTTCCTTATTTGGGGGAATTCCAATTACTGCATATAGCATCCTCAGTGTATTCTCTATGATTCTTATAATTTTTTTTTTTTTTTTTTTTTGAGACAGGATCTTACACTGTTACCTAGGCTAGACTGCAGTGACATCATCACAGCTCATTGTAACTTCAAACTCCAGGGCTAAAGTGATTCTCCTGCCACAGCTCCCCAGGTAGCTGGGACTACAGGAGTGTATCACCATACCTGGCTAATGTTTTTTATTTTTGTAGACAGGGTCTTACTATGTTGCTTAGGCTGGTCTCGAACTCTTGGCTTCAAGTGATTCTCCCACCTCAGCCTTCCAAAGTGCTAGGATTATAGGCATGAGCCACCACACCTGGCTATGATTCTTACATTTATACTGAATATTTTTCATCCTTTCGTCTCTCTATTCTTAAATCTGCATATTTTCTTCTGATCTAGTTTTCAGTTCATAATTCTCTCATCAGCTATATTCTACCTGTTGTCAAACTCACCATTGCATTATTATATTTTTTAATTCTTTAGTTTCTATTTTTATTTTTTCATAGTTTAAAATTCTTTGTCAATTTTCTCCATCTGGTCTATCTCTCTGAGTACAATCAATACAAAGGTTTTTTTTTCTTATTTTATATCAGATAACTTCACAATGTGGAGCCCCTTCTTCATTGTCTTATTTTTCAGCTCTTCTTTGTTAACATTGTCCCCTCATGTGTCTCATTATTTTATTTTTTACTGGACATTTGATCAAAATTTTTGTGGGGAACTGCCAATGAACGCAAATAAATAAATAAATAAAGGCCCAAATGATATTATCTCCATAAAGATTTAGTTTTCCTTCTGCCAGGTACCTGGGGGCCATTATCACTCAGGGATCACATTAATTCAATTTCAAAGACTGGAATGAAGTACAATCTCTTGCAAGGCTTTGTTTATTTATTTATTTTTTAAAATGTATTTATTTATTTTTTCCCAAATTCTGTGGGTACAAATATTGTTAGGGTTACATATCTTGCCCCTGCCCCCCTCCCCACCCCACTCTGCCAGAGCTTCAAGCGTGTCCAGTCTTCAAGTGGTGCGCCCTGCACCCACCATGAAAGTGTGTACCCTTCCCCTTCTCCCCCCTTCCACCTGTTCACCTCCCATTAACAAAATTTTTTTTTTTAGACATTTTGGTTACAGTGTGTTTCTTTGCCTCTCCCTAAAAAGGGATAGAGGTAATCTTTCCCCCCCTGCAATGCTCATTACATCCTTAAGATGTGGGTCTCCCCCCCTCAGATCCCTGTTGAACACTACAATTATTCGAACACCATAGTTTTAGGCTGTCAGTACCAATTTGATGGTGAGTAGATGTGTAGCCCATTTTCCAGGTCTTGTGTCATCTCACTTTGTATTACAGGCTTAAGCTTAATACATGATAGCATAAACAGTGCTAGTTCACTATCGTTTCTTAGGATTGAGTAATATTCCATTGTGAGTATATACCACATTTGAGTTATCCATTCATGAGTTGACGGGCACTTGGGTAGTTTCCATGTCCGTGCAATAGTGAATTGTGCTGCTATAAACATTCGGGTGCAGATGTCTTTATAATAGAGTGACTTGTGTTCTTTTGGATAGATGCCCAACAATGCTATTGCTGGGTCAAATGGTATTTCTATTTTTAGTTGTTTGAGGAATCTCCAAATTCTTTTCCACAAAGGTTGCACTGATTTGCAGTCCCACCAGCAGTGTAAGAGTGTTCCTGTCTCTCCGCATCCTTGCCAGCATTTGTTGTTTTGGGATTTCTGACCCCCAAGGCTTTGTTTAATACCTGTTCACACTTAGCCCTGGGCACAGCACTTCATTGTAGGGACTGGGATTCAAATCTGTATTCCTCAGCATGGAAAGGATATTCAAAGTGTATTTCGGCATCTCAGCCTCCCTACTGCTCACTCAGAAACCAACTAACACCTTTCTCCCACAGAAGAAAAGATGGGTTGACCTGCATAAGCCTCCCCACCCACGCTCGGTGCTGGCTGGAGAATTCCTCACTCTTTCATTCGTAATTTAATGCATTTTTCATATGTTTTCATATTATTTCCAATATTGTATCTGTTTTCAGTGCAGAGTTGGTATAACTTACTTAGTTTGACACGGTGGGAAATGGAAGTTTGCCAAACCTTTATTTCAATCTCGATATACTTTCTAATGACTCTGTTTCTAGCTCAGGGCTGAGGTAGGATTATTTTTTATGATTATAGATTTTTGTGTGTAAAGCATACAGAATAGTTATTTCTACTTATTTATATTAATCAGAAAAAATCATACAGTATATAATAATAATACATATACATATATAAGCACATACATTTATATATTAATATATATACGCAGACATGTGAACCAACTAAAATAATGGCAAGTAATATGAGTTAAAAATGCGACACATAACTTGCTAACCAGAAGAGTATGCCTGCTACTCTTTGCAGAAAGTCCATCACAAATGTTCCAAATTGAGACAAAATTTTCAAGCAGAACACCCAAGAGAGAACAGCTTCATAGTACCTGTCTACCTCAAAATTCCATGAAGAGTTTGTCTTGTCTCTTAATTTACCTGAGTGCTTACAGAGCAGCTGGGACTCATGCAATTTGCAGCAAAAGTTCCCTTGCTTTAGCAACAAAAAGAAAGGCAGAAACAAGCTCTTTGCTCTGCCTCTTCCAACTTCCTTTTCGTTCTGAGGTAAATAGTTGTGGAACGTTGGAAAAACAATAAAAACTCAATTAAGAAACAGTCAAGACTCTGGCTTTATTTTCAGTTTTCAAGCAAACCTAATATGTAGTTTCCAAAGGAGAAAAATTAAAAAACAGTAAATTCGATTTTGAAATTCAAAGCCAAGTTGTTCAGACGGTGCAAATGTAAAATGAGGATTACTTGTACCTACCTGGCAGGTTTGTAGGGAAGATTAAGTGTGATAATTTATTAAAGCACTTTCCTTAATATTCATACTTCCATCTAAAGAAAAGTTAAACTATTATTGTGGTTATTATATGAATTACAATAGGTAGATTTTTAAAAGTGTACCCACATAGGCACATAGGAATTATTGGTTGTCAAAATAATTCATTAATAACCTTACCTCATGTTTACAGAGCTCTACTTATGCAGATTCTAATTTGTTCCTTGGACAAACCTTGTGCAAAGCAGCTGAGACTTAGTACAAAGAAAATTTTGCTTGGAGTTAGAAGATCTGAATGTAAATCCAAACTGTGACATTTGTCAGCCATCAAACTTTGCAAACGTCATCTACTCTCTGCCTCAGTGTTCTTATTTGCAGATTGAAGATAATAATCCACCTCACAGATTTGTCAGGAGTAATTAGGTTGCACGTGTAAAAGTGCCTTTCTCTAGGGGCAAATGGGCACTCAAGAATGGTTGTTATTACTAGTCCCATTTCAAAGACAAGAAAAAAAATCTGAGACTGAAAGAATTAAGTAGGTTGTTGTTACTGCATGAAAAGGAAATGACTTCATTGAAAATAGTATGCAGTTTTTATGAATGTCTATTGCAGTACCCTTCTGAATTACCATACTATTTTTTTGCATTTATGAACAACAGCCTATAGTATGAAAAATACACTGAATTCTATTCAACGTGTCCTAAATGATTCAGCAATCATTTTGTACCTCGAAGATCCAATTAGACACCAATTTCTCATGTATAAAACTATAATATAGAATAATAATGTTTTGCTGAATGGCTTCTTGTTATTTATCAGAATTTATCCTACTCATTACATATCTGAGGAAACTGAGGTCATACACAGGCTATTCAGAAAGTATGTGGACAACAGTAGACATTAAGCCAAATGTGTGCTGGAGGCTGCAAGAAACACTTAAAGTCATTGCATCTAAAGAAAATCCCATTATCAACTTGTTTGCTTTTTTTTTGTTTCGTCCTTGTAAAATTCATGCACAATATGAAAATAAAACAGTTATTGGAGCATATCAGTTAAGCTGCAACCGAGTTTAATAGACTTCAGAATCTCTCAAAGTGCTATACGGTTTAACAAAGATTATTGAAAGAAGAGACTTAACAGCTAATTGAAAAGATGGCTAAAAGCATTCTCAAGCACAAAGAATATTTTCTCTGTCTAATGTAGTCTTAGCTATGAAATTACAGCAATCTGTAGGGCTTCAAAATGAAACTGAAAATAAGGTTTCCTGATCAAGCAATTAAATTTTAACCAGAACAGTGATGGTCAGACATTTATAGCTTTTTATTTGCTGAGAAGACCATCTGGTTAACTCAGAGCAGGTGAACTCAGCTAATGTCTTTTCAGAATGAGACTGGACTATGTGAAGAAACTGCCCTTCACACCTGGCTGCACAGAACCCCCACTTTCATGAACTTTCACCTCCCCCCAGGCCCAAGGGCCAGAAAACTCCATGATTTCATTATGGTAAATTAGATGTCACAAGCTGCTGTGATCTGCCGGCCAAGTTTAACAGTGACATTGCGAGTCTCTTTGCTACTCTCCAGGAAATCGATAATGCCTCCCTCAGATCACTTTGTCACATTTCAAAGCAAATGACACACATGTGGAAATGGCTAACAGACAAAAAGCAGAGGAGTACAGAAATATTGAGAGTGATTAATCCAGGGAGGAGAAATTAAGACCTTGTAAAGGAAATTCTAAGTATACTCTCTCTTTCTGTATTTCAGATGGGCATTCAGAGCCTTTGCCATTTTACATTGATAAAATCAGAAGATTGCACCCTCAGGAGTTCTGATAAGCAAATTTCTGATAAATGGTGATTCATTTTAAAGTAGAGGAGTCTACATCTGCGGAGTTAAATAATCCATATGGCCTGGTGGTCTAGATAGGGCTTTAGAAGATAAAGAAGCCAACCTCTGTTGTCCTATAAATTATAATGATTACCTGATGACTATTGCTACTGTAGTGATTGCAGTCATTAGTCTTATTAGGAATTCTACTCATAGATGAAATAGCTACAACAACCAAAGCAAAGTTTTCTGAATGATGTTATGGAGATGGGAGAATTTGATTCATCTCTACCCCTCACCTTGACCTTTAAGGAATTATCTTTTGTGGAAGTGAGGTAAGAGAAACAATATAAATTATGGGTCAGCAAACTGCAGATCATAGATTGAATCTGGTCCACTGACTACTTTTCTAAATAAAGTTTTATTGAAACAGAGGCACTCATTCATTTGGTTGGTTGTACATTGCAGATGGCTACCATCCAGCTACACCTGTAGAGTTGAGTAATTCAGACAAAAAATATATGAATTCCAGGGCCTAAATTATCCTATAACTTGACAGGAAAAAATAATTGAGATTTCTTGGCCAAAGTGATACAGAATTTTTGCATCTCTCTCTTTGTGCAAATGAAAATAGCAAAATCCCAAGTAGCCAGGAGAAGCTGTATCTTAGGGCAGATATTTCAAGAGAAGTGTTTGTTGGATGGTGGAATAGAAGATTACCAAAAAGCTTAGGAAAAAAAAGATGTTTAAAATAGATGTAAAATACATTTGTTCTAACTATTTACCACGTACTGTGCCTGGCTTTTTACATACTAGGTTTTCTAGCTCTAAGGTAATGAATCACTACAAACTCAGTGGCTTAAAACACCACAAATTTATTATCTTACAGTTCTGGAAGTCAGAAGTTTACAATGAGTCTCACCAAATTAAAATTATAATCTGGGAAGACCTGTATTTCCTCTGGAGGCTCAACAGAAAAATCTGTTTCTTTGTCTTTGATAAGTTGTCAAAGCTGCCCACATTCCTTGGTTGGCTTCCATCTCTAAAAGCAGCAATGACCTGTCAAGTCTTTCTCAAGCTGCCTGTTTCTTCCACATTTAAACACCGTTATGATGACATTGGTCCTATCCAGATAATTGGAATAATCTCCCTATTTTAAGGTCAGCTGATTAGCAATATGAATTTCATCTGAAATTTTAATTTCCTTTTGCTATGTAACTTTACATATCCACAGGTGTCAGGAATTAGGACAGGCACATCTTAGGAGGCAATTATCCTGCTTACCACACACACATTCTATTATTTAATGTTCACACCAATTTTATGAGAAAAATATAAAATTATCCTTATTTTACAGATCAGAAACCTGAGACTTAGAGAGGCTAATTAACTTTCCCAAAGTCACACAGCTACCAAGTAGTAAATATGAGATTTAAATCCATTTTTTTCTAACTCTAAAGACTATGTTCTTTTTATCATAAACTGATAATAACAGCACTACAGCAACCTTCAGAAACATTTGCTCTCACGATACCTCTCTACTCTCTCAAAATGCATGTTGCATAGAGAATACTGTTTTTCATACACACATGATTTCTCCTCTACTGTTCTGACATTGCATGAACATGTAGACAATATTTAGAAACAACACACATTAACTTGGTAGCAATTTATTTCTTAAACCCCAGTTAGGATAGATAGATTGAACTTTGAAGAATTCTTTAAAGAAAGTTCATTGTGGATTTCTTGTTTTTCCCCCATTAGCTTTTTTATTACTATTATTAAGCATATTTGATTGTGATGAAATATATATAAAATACAATTTGCCATTTTACCCATTTTTAAGTGTGTAATTCAGTGGCACTGATTATATTCACAATGTTGTGCAACCATCATCATTATCTATTTCCAGAATTTTTCATTACCCCAAATAGAAACTTTGTGTTTGTTAAGCAATATCTCTGCATTCTCCCACCCCAAGTCCCTCTCTAATCTGCTTTTTGTCTCAATGAATTTACCTATAAATAGAATCACACAATATTTATTCGTTTGTGTCTGGCTTATTTCACTTAGCATATGTTTTTTTGTATTCGTCGGTTATTGTTACATGTATTAAAACTTCATTCATTATGGCTGAATAATAGTGCGTTTTATGTGTATGCTACTTTTTGTTTATCCTCCATTCATCTGTTAAAGGTTATGTGGGTTGTTCCACCTTCTGATTGTTATGAATAATGCTAATGTGTACATTGGCATACATATATCCATTTGAGTCCCTGTTTACAATTTTTTAAGTATATACCTAAAATGAAGTTACTAAGTCATATAATTTTTTTAACTTGTTAAAGAACTGCTAAACTCTTTTTATTATTATTATTTCAAAATATTAAGGGGGAACAAATGTTTTTGTTACATGGAATGCTTGAGTCAGGGCTATAAGTGTGCTCATCACCCAAATAGTGTTTTTTGTACTTGTTAGGTAGGTTTTTGCCCCTCTTCTTCTCTCCCCTATGCCCTGCTTGATTTCCAATGACTTTTACTTCCTTCTGTGCACATGAGTGCCTGTTGGTTAGTTCCAATTTATTAGTGTGTTTTTTCATTCTTCAGATATTTCACTTAGGATAAGGATCTCCAGTTCCATCCAGATAGCTTCAAAAGGCATTAATTCATCCTTTACTGATTTCAGGAATGAATCATCTCCCTTATGGATCACCATGACAAACACAAAAACTCAAGAAAGGAAAAAACAAGTTTCAGGACCAGAGCTAGTCTAGAGATTTTGGCCTACTAACCCTTCTCTCAGGACATCACCAAGAGAATAAAGGATTGCTCTTATCACTGGATGCCTTATACAGTTCAACCTGTGTGGTTATGTTGTAACTTGCTTCAGGGTCTGAGCCTGAAAACACAGACATAATTCTTATTTTGCCAATTAGTTGCTCAAATACAAATTTGTCAATATTTGCAGAAATATCAGTATATGTCTTTTGAGATGCTTAATCTAAATTATCTGAAAATCTAAGGTGCTGAATCAGATCAAAAGAGGTCGTTCCAGTTTATAAATTGGAGAGTCCCCTCAAACTACACAGAGGGACTAATCTTTTCTCACACTACTGAAAATTAGATCTGTACATTCTGGAGATCTCATGCACAAGCTAATGTGATATCTGTGCAGATCCAATTCCTGTTGTCAGTGTTCAGGTTCTGCTACCCCCAAACTGACATCTTGGCATTTGAGAAAACAGCAGAAGCAGGAAGGTCTCTCTGACCTTCTCCCGCTCTTCTCCCCTGAAACAACCCATAAAACATGGAAGGAGTCACCTTCTGACTTTCTCCTTCCCTTCTCCCCTGAAGTTTTCCATGTACCCTATTCCTGGAGGGGAGAAATGTCACACAGAGACACAGGGAAAAAAATCTTTAGAAGAAGTCTTTCCCCCTGCCAGTTTATTACATTAGATAAAACCCTTTTATCCTCCATAATTCTGCATGACTGTCCATAAAAATACAAAGATCTCCTCATTTATTTGGGTCTCATTTCTGAAGGCTCCTAAGTCAATCAATCTTATATTAAATAAATTTGTATGTTTTTCTCTTACTAATCTGTCTTTTGTTACAGGGGTCTCAGCCATGAACTTTGCAATGGGTAAATAAATTACTTTTTCTCCCTTACAGTGTCTGGTGACCAATGGGGACCAAGACACGCCACTCACTCGGGAGCCTGCAGATGAGATCCTGAGACAACTGAACAGTTATTTTTTCTCCCCTACACACTGCTAAATATCACACTCCAGTTCTCCATGGTGGTAGCTCATAGTTGGGCATTTTTTTAATCAAAGGAAGGTTAGATCTGGAGGGACTTCTTGTCTCAGCCATGACTGTGCAAAACAAGTCCTACCAGCTACCCTTGGGTTATTTATTTGGGTCTAAATTTACAGTGATTTCCCCTTTTTAGAATGGGTTCTTCGGGACCTTTTCTTGTCAAGAGACCTCAGTGACTCTTTGGTCCAAGTAGGAAAAATGCCTACCTCCTTTCCAGTGAGTAGCTCTGCATCCCAAGTAGTGGTCTTTAGCATGCCATAAAAAGCCTCATGGGCATGGCAAGCTATTGCCCTGCATATAATTTAGGGGTGATGTTTAAATGCTTTTTCCATAAATAAATTCACCACTCCAATGTGTTTCCTCCACTTTGGACATGAAAGAGAATGTTATAATTATTAATTATATTTCATTTATTTCATAATGTTGTTTTAGATCTTCTCAACTAAGTGTTTCTTATCCTTAGGGAACTAAGAATAAAAAGAAGATTCCCTTCTAGTAATATTAGAGAGAATTAATTAAACATGTATTAAGAGAGTCAATTGAGATCTTCAGTATCGTCATAGTGTTCTCTCTAATTAGATGAGGTATAAGTAGCATTAACTTCCAAAATTTTGCCAACCCCCAACCCAAAAAAGGACTAGCTCTATAAATTCTTTGGAACATCGCTAACATTTTATTTTTTATTTTGAAATAATGTTAGAGTACACAAATGCTTCAGAGTTCCAGTATACCCATTACCCAGCTTCCCCAGTTTCCCCTGATGTTAACATTTAATCTAGGCATAGTACAATTATTAAAACCAAGACATTAACATCAAAACAATACCACCAACTAGTCTTAAGATTGTTCAAATTTTATGAATTGTCCCACTAATGTCCTCGTTCTGGTCTACAATCTAATCCAGAATCCCTCAACATGGCAACAGTAGGTTGCCATATCCCGCTAATTCAAAATAGGGCAATATCTCAGTCTGTGTCTTTCATGACCTTGACATTTTTGAAGAGTGCTGTTATTTTGTAGAACATCTCTGTTTTGAAGTTTGAATGTCTTTTTTATTACATTCATTGTCGTCAAGACTATCAGGAAAGTGTCTTTTGCAGAAGTGATGTTGTGGCCCTGCACGATGCATTGTATCAGGAGGTACAGGATGTGCATATTATTTATTAAAAGTGATGTTATTATAAATTTATCATTTTATTAAGGGGGTGTCTGCCAGGTTTCTCCACTATAAAGACAACATTTTTTCCTATTGTAAATGATAAGTATCTTGGGCAGTTAGTTTGGGACCATGCAAACATTCTCTTTTATTTCATAATTTTTTCATTAATTTTAGCATCCATCTATGATTCTTGACTGCAAAATTATTACTGTGGTGTTTACCAAAGGGTGAATTTTCTTTTTCCTGATGGAAATATGAAGATTCCTTCTACTTTCACTAACTGGAATTTTATTATAAGGAAAGTCAATCCATTCTCCCCTATTTATTCATTTATTCAATTATTTATTTATACTCTTATAAACTCATGGCTATTTATTTTATTCTATGAGTTATACTACTATAGTTATTTATTTTTCTTAAAGTGTCCCAGATTTGGCCTTGGGAAGTCTACGATGTAGACATCTATGTTCTTTTAAAAAGGTCTTATCATTTTTGAACACTTTATTATTTTCTAGCACAAAAAAAATTCTGGATTGTTTTTGTACTGTTACTATAAAAGCCTTGGATTTAACCATTTTATTGGTATTGGCGTGTCATTTTTTCTGGTCTATTCAGTTGATAGGGTGATTGTATGTATATAGATAAACAGATGTATATATATTTGTATCATCTATACATGCATACATATACAAATATACACATACACAAATATGCACACTATGTATCATGTTTATATCTATATATACAGAAACATACATTTGTGCATAAATGTACATACATTTATACATATGTGCATTCATATACATACATCTGAATCTCATCTGTGTGTGTTTATAAAAAGATATATTCATACAAGAGAGGGAGAGAGAGAGAGAGAGGTGAATTTCCTGTTTTACCTATTTATAAATCCTTTCTTTGAGTGATAAATTCAGCACTAATTATTTACAATGTAGGTACTTAGTTGTTTGGTTCTGATATACGCATAGTTTCAGAATTGGTATAGTCCTGTAAGAAACAAGTTTACTAACTAGAGTATCATATCAGTTTAGAATTCTTTTTGTCTTTAGCCTTAAAATATATAGTCCAAGTGCTATTTTCCAAACTTCATTTAGATTATTTTTCTCATAGCCTTTAGTATAATTATATATTCATTTGTAATACTTAGGTTAGGTTTAATTTGCTACTCTTAATATTTTATTTTCATTCTCTCCCCCAATTAAAATTCTGTTTAATTTTAATTATTTGTATTTTGGGATATGTGAAGTATCACCATGGGCTAAAGCATCAGAACTGTTTTAACAGGGTATATTCATAGAAGCATCATTTTCCCTCATTTCCCATTCGCCCACTCTTTCCACACTGTTTCCACTCATGCCCGGAAGGCAGCCAGCCTCATTAGTTTCTGGTTACACTTTGTATTCTATTTTGCAAAAATGAGCAGGTACGGATATATTTTCTTATATCTCCTGCTTCTTACATAAGTAGTACCATACTGTGGGTACTCTGTTGCACTTTTCTATTTCCATTTCACAATGTATCCTGGAAATCGCTTCCTATCAGTTTGCAGAGATCTTTCTCATTCTTTTTTACAGATGCATAGAACTTCATTGTGTGGATGCACTAGAGTTATTTCAACCAATTTTGTATGTACGGGTATTTAGAGTGCCTCCAACAATTTGCAATTACAAACAATCCCTAGTGAAAAAAATAGATTTTTATTTTCATATTATTATTTTCATGAAAATTGCTGTTTTCACATTTTTATTGTTTCATGGTTATTTTTATTTCCATGTTGTTTTATTTTCATATTGTATTTTTATGGTAAATTCTTAAAAGTAAGATTTCTAGATCAAAAGTTAAGTGCATATATTGTTTGGTTAGGTTTTGATAAATTGCCCTCTGGAAGGGTTGTGACAGTTGGTTTTCTCATCAGTGATATGTGAAAGTGACTATTTTCCCACAGCCTCACCAATAGAATGTATAGCTGACTCCCCATCCATGGTTTCTCTTCCTGTGGTTTCAGTTACCCATGGTCAACCGTGGTCCAAAAATATTAAGTGGAAAATTCCAGAAATAAACAATTCATAAGTTTTAAATTGAACACCATTCTGAGTAACATGATGAAATCTCATGTTATTTCATTCTGTCCTGCTGAGGACATAAATTTTCTCTTTGTCCTGCAGATCCATACTGACTATGTTCTACCTGCCAACTAGTCAACCCTATTTGGTTATCAGATCGACTGCCATGCTGTTATGGTGCTTATGTTCAAATAACCCTTATTTTACTTAATAATGGCCCCAAAGCACAAAAGTAGTGATGCTGGCAATCGGATATGCCAAAGAAAAACCTTGCAGTGCTTTCTTGAAGTGAAAAGGTGAAAGTTCTCAGTTTAATAAGAAAAGGAAAAAAAATCTCATGCTGAGGTTGCTGAGATCCACATTAAGAACGAATCTTTTATCCGTGAAATTGCGAAGAAGGAAAGAGAGATTCTGTGCTAGTTTTGCTATCATACCTCAACTGCGAAAGGTATGGCCACAAGGCATGATAAGTGCTCAGTTAAGGTGGAAAAGACATTAAGTTTGTGGGTGGAAGACATGAACAGAAAACATGTTCTGACTGACGGCAATCAGATTGTGACTGATAGCATTGAACCCATGTGAAGACTTCGGCAGGGGATCTCTTGAAATGAGTGACACAAAGCCATTTACTGCCAGGAAGGGATGGTTACCCAGATGCAAGAATAGGTTTCGACTGAAAAATATAAAAATTACTTCATCTGCCAACAAAGAAGCTGCTGCCAAGTCAGTACAGTACAATAAGCCATTTTGAGAGAAAGATCACATTACATAACTTATATTACGGTATATTGTTATAATTATGTTATTTTATTATTGCTGTTGTTAATCTCTAAACTTTATCATACATGTGTATGTATAGGAAAAAACAATATATATATAGGATTTGACGTGTTCCACAGTTTCATACATCCACTGGGGGTCTTGGAATATATCCCTCAAAGATAAGGCAGAATTACTATGTCATCATACTTTTTAATTTTCACCAATCTGACAGGTACTTATCTAATTTCTCTAATTATTGGCATACCTAAACATTTTTATATGTTAAAACATTTTAACATGACATTTTTATATGGATATATTTTGTGAAATGCCTAGTAATTTTTTTTTCATTTCTCCATGGATTTTTTTTTATTTTTCTCCTCTCAATTTTAAAGAGTTCTTTATATATTAGTATATTAGCCCATTTTGTACATTATGATGAATATACCTTCAGCCAGTTTGTCAGTTATCTTTTGATCATTTTTATGCTGTCTTTTCTATGAAAATATTTTATATGTACATAGTCAAAATTATCAGTCTTTCCTTTTATTGCCTTTGGATTTTGAGACATAGTTAAAAGTCTTTCTGTAGATGAGCATGAAAAAGCCCAGTAGTACATTTAGATATCATAATGTAATACATTAATGCACTAAGATATAAATGTAATAAATATTGTAATAAATGTAATGTATTATTACATTAATGTATAAATGTAATAAATATTTTATATTAATGCATAAATGTAATGAATAGTTTACATTTAGATCTCTGAAACACTTGAACTTTCTTTCTGTGAATGGTGTAATGTATAGATCTAATTGTATCATCTTCCAATGGCTACCCATTTTCTCACCACCATTAATTCGATGGCCTATTATTATCCCAGGGAATAAAGATGGCATTTTTATCATTTACTACATTTTCATACGCATTTGTGTCTATATCAAGATTTTTAATATATTTCACTGACTAGTCATCCACCAGTACCAATTTGATTTAATTTTTGTGCCTTAATACCATGCTTTAATGCCTGGTAAGGTTAAACCCTCTCATAGTTTTGCTTTTATAATGTTTTCTCATCTATTCCTCTGTGTTGATTTTTTCCTATGAACATTAATATTAGTTTGCCTAACTTCATAAAATAGCTTCTTGGCATTTTTATTGGATGTATGTTAAATTTATGAAATATGTTGGATAGAATTGACATCTTTATAACACTGAGTTGGTCTAGCCTGTGCATGCCACTTCATTTATTCAAGTCTAGGTTTGTGTCTTTTAAAAGGGCTTTAAGCTTTTTTTTCTTTATTTTGAGCAATTATGAGACATTATAAATAGGGTGTCTTAGCCATTTGTGAGGCTAAAACAAAATACCAAAGACTGAGTAATTTATAAAGAACAGAAATTTATTGCTCACAGTTCTACAGACTGAAAGGTCAAAGGTCAAGGTGCCTGAAGGTTGAGTTTTCTAGTTGACGGCTGCTCTTTGCTCCCAAGATGGCATCTTGATGCTGCATTCTCCAGAGGTAAGAAATGCTATGTCCTCACATGGCAGAAGGGCAAAAGGGACAAACTCCTTTTGTCAAGCCATTTTATAAGGGCACATGATTCCATTCACAAGGGAGGAGCTCTCATGGCCTAATTGCCTCTTAAAGGCCCCACCTCTTAATACTATCACATTGACAACACGTGGATTTTGGAGAGGACACATTCAAATCATAGCACAGTTAGCATATTACTGATTTCTGCTATCATGCTCCCTGAATTATTTTATTGTTTGACTTATTTGTGTAATTGATTCTCTAGGGTTTTCCAACAGTCTGTGAGAGTAGAGATATTTCTGTGTCTTCTTTTACCTATACTTATGCCTCCATAGATTTCTCTTATATGGTTACATCATAGTATAATGTTGAATATTATCAGAGATAGCAGACAAATTTGCATCTTTCCTGAATTGACCAAAAATCTCTAGTGTATTTTTCATTAAATAAAATAGTGGTTTTATGACAAGTGTCTCTCTATAGATGTATGTGTGTGTGTATATATATATACCTATACATATAACATCATCTTTAAAAAGTTTCCCACAGTCATTATTTTCTTAAGTGTTTTTTAACAGAATGTGGCTTTGGATTTTGTTGAAGTCTTTCTGTAAGTATTACAAAGATACTTGTCTTAGTTGAGGCCACTTTAACAAAATAGCATAAACTGGGTGGCTTATAAACAACAAAAATTTATTTCTCACAGGTCTGGAAGCTGTGCCAGAAGATGCCAGAAGATTTGGTGTCTGGTGAGATCCCACTTTCTAGTTCATAGTTGGCTCCTTCTAGCTGTATCTTTACATAGTGGAAGTGGCAAACTGGCTCCCTTTCCTCAATTTTCAAGCTGGATATTTAATTCATTTATTTTCATACTTTAATTTTTACTGAAAAAATGTTTAGTGATATGTATTTTCCTCAGATCACTATTTTAATCATATTTGTAATATGTAATATTTTCATGCTTTTTAAAGAAATTTTATAATTTCAGATCTGTTTTATAAGGACACTAATCCTATTCATGAGGTTTTGCTCTTATGACCAAATCACCTCACCAAAGGCCGCATCTCCTAATGTCATTGCCTTGGGGCATAAGATTTCAACATAAGAATTTGTGGGGTAGGGACACAAACATTCAGAAGACAGTAATAATCATATCATATAATACATGTATTCATATGCTATGTGCTATTAATAGAGTCTCTAATATTTAACTAGTTTCGTATTTTTAGAATAAATACCACTTGGCCGTGATATATTATTTTCTTAATGTGATACTGGACTCTGTTTTATAATATGTCATTTAGTATGTATTGATATTGGTCTATTCAGGAGACTGTCCTTATTGGGTTTAAATATCAATATTACCTTCATCCATAAAAGAAATTAAGTTTTAGTCTGTTTTCAATGTTCTGGAACAATGTTTAATGCATTGGCACCATTGTGTTTTTGATAGATTTGTAGAATTCTCATTTAAATCCAGCCTAGCCTAGTGATATTTTTGATGAGATAGGTGAGGAGAATGTTTTAATAACTATCTCCACTTCTGTGGAAATTGGATTATTTGAGTTTTTATTTTAGTGAAATCAACTTTTATAATCTGTATTTTCCTAGAAGTTATCAATCTTGTTAAGATTTTCTAATTTAGTTGTACTGAAGTCTTCAAAGAAATAGGTTATGATTTTTTAAAAACATTCTTTTGCATCAATTGCTATTTCCCTCTTGACATCTCTCTTTTTTTTAAAACAATTGTTCTTTCTCTTTTTTTCTTGATCAACTTATTTAGCAATTCACCTTTTTGCTAGGTCTATCATTTTTTCTATTCTGTACCCCATTAAATTCTGCTTTTATATTTATTAATTTCTTTCTATGTCTTTAGTTAATTTTATTATTCCTTTCCTCAATTTTCGAGCTGGATATTTAATTCATTTATTTTCATACTTTAATTTTTACTGAAAAAATGTTTAGTGATGTGTATTTTCCTCAGATCACTATTTTAATCATATCTGTAATATGTAATATTTTCATGCTTTTTTAAGAAATTTTATAATTTCTTTTTGTATTTTGTATTTTTCTTCAACTAAAAGTGTCTTAAGAAAAATGCTCAGATAGAAGAGACTTTTTGTATTTTGTTTTGGTTAATAATTTCGAATTGTATTACCTTGTGATATAAGAATATTTTATATTTCTACTTTATGGAACTTCTTGATATTTTTGTGATATAATATTAAATTTTGTCACAAATATTCTAAAACATAGAACATTTATATATTACTCTTTCTCCCAGTCCATTTGGGCTGCTATTATAAATTACCATAGACCATCAATCACCACTTAATTAACAAAAAATATTCCCTTCAATTTTGCATTTTTTTTCCTCGCTCAGAAGCTATGGATTTCGAACACTGTGTGCATTGTTAGTTAAGTCTCTTCCCGATGGTGTATGTTCTGATGAATCAGGATACTTTTTAGTATTTTCAGACTTAGATTGAACTTAATCTTTCTGACAGTTATTTTTAGACCCACTTTATGCCTATTATTCAATTCTTTCTCTCTATCTCACAGTTTTTTTCTGGATCTGCCTTTGCTAGCCACAGAGTTTTGGGGGAAGGGAACAGACAAGGGAAAGGAGTAAAACTATTCACTGGAATTTGGTGATTTTTTTCTTTTTATACTTATAATCATATTGAAGTCAGGGATTCTCTGTATGTAAGTTATGCTGGAGGCATGCTTTTTTGTTTTTTGTTTTAGCTTTATTTTCCCCTTCTTGTTGTTCTCTGTTGTTTTCAGAGGAAACATTGTGAAACATGGACCTAGGCGGTCTTTAGATATCAGAAGTCCTCACCTATAATATTTTATGTCATCCATTAGTCTTTTTCACTTTCCTCCAGTAGCATTAGAATTTTGCCAAAATTATTTTACATTGTGGCATATAACCACATGGCCTAGAAACAATTTATATTTCTTTCTTGCTTTCCCACAGCTGAACATTATTTGGCTTGCCCAATCTGCCTTTCTATGACATTTTAATCTACTTCAAGACAGTGATAATTAGCAACTCTGGGGCAAAAAATAAATGACAGCAATATTTTCAATAAGCAGTTAGATAATGCCGAATTGTTTAGTGTATAGATCTAGTCAGGCATAAATGCTACTTTTATTGTGCTAAAAAGTATTTACATTGTATAATGTGCCTTACCTTTCCCACAATGCTTTTTATATCAAAAGAGAACTCTGCATTTTTAAATATAAACATGCATTATATCTGTGATTTTTAGTTTACTCTACAGAACAGACAAAATCTTGAAAGAAGCAACTCTGTACCAAATCCCCTCTTCCACTGGCTATGTTTATAAAGTCCTCAACCAATATCTGTGGCTTTTGCACACTTTGCAAATATATGACTTCTTAAAGTAAGACATTCAGAACATATAGAAAAGTTTTAATAAATACAATGCATTTTTCAAAGTTTATGAAGAAAACTGTACAAGTTATTATGTGATACATTTAGAAACTTTGCTTTCAAAACTATCCTTACTAAATAATGAACAAATGTTCAATACCCAAGCTGTGCTTGTCAAGTTATCTGTGAAACAAGTAAATAAATAAAATAAATAAATGCATGAAGCAAAAGGCTTGCTAAGAAGAGAATTGAGTACTGCAGTGTGAATACTAAGATAATAAGCATTTTAATGCTGATTTCAAGTATCAAACAATTAACTTTTTTAAAAAAACATTTTTAAAGTTTGCATTGCTCAAAAACTTTGAGTGTCCATATCTTAGGAGATATTTTTATCACTGGTAGATGCACAAAGTCTACATACCATCATTCATACATACTCATTTTAAAACCCAATATGTGAAAATAATCATACACACACATACACACACATAACGAAAGGCTTCAGAAATCATTCAGTTTAGACAAATATCTGAAGTGCTTTCTAATCTGAGTATCTGCAAATGTGCATTAAAAATTTTATAAAATAATGATTTCTTGGGATTTATGGGTTACATTGTGACATTCATGTTCTTATACTGGCCTTCATTAGACGAAACCAGAATGTTCAAAGAAAACTATTCTTGGCCTGGTTTCCCAGGGAACCAAGGTGTATGAATTTTCTGTGTCAATCTGTTTCTATCAAAATCATTCAATCACCTGAGCACAAAGCAAAGTTAGTTAAAATAGGAAAAAGAAAATCCAAACTAAGCATATGTTCATGAATTTAAAATATCTTATGATCATTAGGTGATATCAATGACTAGCTCTTTCCAGGCCTTGAAATTATTATGCCTCTGGATACAGTTACTACCTACAGCCATGCTAACTGTGTACTGAACACTTCCAGTGGGGAGGGGGAATTCACATAGATTACAGATGCATGGTACCCATGGACTGTATTCACCCAACCCTATTTATAGTGTGCCTAAAGTATAATAACATCATCCAGCAGAACTAAAGAATACAAAGAGAATTGCTATGACATCACCAGGTCAGTTCTTTCAAAAAGTAAGACAAAAAAAACTGAAAAAAAAATTCAGTTATGTTAAGACATGTCTAAATAAACCAAATGTTCAAAACCAAAAATAGAGATTTTGAAAAGATCTAAACATACAACATAATTCTCTATTTGCTCTTATAAACCAGTTATTGGTATTTTAAGCAACTAATTAATCAATTACTTTATTAATTGCAATTGTTTTTCAAAATATGTTTGCTTATAAACTTATTTCACAAAAATCACTTGAGCTTTTACATGTGTGCTAGTATAATCTGTAACATGTACAATCAGAAATAAACCTTGTTTAAGGTACCATTCTGTCACTGGAGGTTGAGAATACTACATGTCCTCTCATTCTAATATTAAAATTATAATGCTTTTCTACAACTATGTAACCAATTTAATATCCACTGGATACAATGAGAAACTAATGTGGTCTAAAAAGTGGAAAGGTTTTTTTTTAGTTGTTTTGTTGTTGTTATTGTTTTTTCTTATTACTATGTTGTTGTTGCCAAATACATGAAAAATTACCAAACAGTAATATAGTCAGTAGACATGTATCTCCACAACACAGAATGCTGATATTTGTTAGAGAATAAGATGGGCCAAGTAAGAAAAAAAGATCAGATTGCTTGAGACAGAAGTGATGGCAATAGAGGTGGCCTAGGAGGGAAAACCTCAACTAGAAAGCCTGAGATGGATTGCTTTGTGCAAAATGGAAAGAGATAAAAACCTGACACTATTTCAAGTCATACTATTCACATGAAAAATGGAATAAATCTGAAGTGACAAAATTCACGTATAATTTAGAAGTACATTCTGGCTGAGTGAAGGAAACAACAGGTCTGGTGAATTGGCTGTCTGATTAGGAGCCTGAAGAATCAAAGGAATGTATGAAGTTTTGGATAATTGATTAGAAATATCATAATATATGTGCTTGTTACTGCTAATTAAAAGTCCAAAGGGAAGTCTGATAATTGTAGATATTGTATTCCAAGTAGAGTTTTGTGATTAATGAGATGTCACCAAATATTTGTGTAAACAAGATTCAAGAGTCCATTTCTCTGTTTACTCCATGTACACCAAACAAGTAGAAAGTGACTAGAACATGTAATAAACGCTCACCACGGAACTTCAGATTCTTTCTAAGAAGTCACTGAAATGAACAAGGACAGCTTATGGAAGACATTTTCCACAGCCTCTCAAAAAGGCGATGACCGTGGGATTATTAATAATACTGTATGCGTCAAAAATCATGATGGCTATTCTCATTGTAATGCATAGATATAAAAATGGAATAGAACAAGTTAGACCCAGTGCATATAAGAACTTACTGTATACAAATGGAGGCATCAATAGTCAATGATAAAAGATAATAAAACTATTGTTTAACTATTTGGAGAAAAATAAAACAATATAAATAAACACTTCCAACTATAAAGTAAAAAAAGAAAAGAATTATGATGGCTTAATCCATAGAAAACTACAAAAATATTTTCCCCACTATCTCTGAGAAGAAGTTTTTAAAGGGAGAACTTAGGTCTGACATGAAATGAGTCTTAGCAAGAAGGGGGTCCTGAGGATATCACATTCTTACTGGCGTATGTAAATACCCCTGAGGAAATCATATATGTTCCTGAACATCCCAGGAAAATAGCATAAAAAACAAATGGTCCCTACCTCCACATAATGGAAAAGTCTTCTGCTGCTGCAGCATAAATTAGTAGTTGAAGGAACCTATATATGATCTTTCAGGAACTTCAGAATTCATGGCCCCAGAGGGTGGAGGGGAGGCGAGCATGTAGATATTATAATATAGTGCAAGAGCTACTCATTGACAAATGAACTCATATCATATGACTCTATATTATTTTAAATAATGAATTTATTTTCATCATGTAGCCCGTTAGAATGCCTGATTCTGATTTATAGAAGCAGAACAAATCTCTTTGCTTGTAAAAAAATAATTAGGTTATATTTCTCTGCTCTTCTCCCAAATCTGTTCCTATCAAAGAGAAACCCTCAAATGCAAATCTCAAAACTGTTTTATAATGCATTTTATTATTCTTATTCCTTTGCTTAGCTAAAGTAACCAGTTCATATTACATTTTCTCAAAGTGCCTGGACATTATATAAATTAGGATTTAGACTGCAAATAACAGAACTAACTCTCACCAAGTTAAAGAAAAAAGAGGAGAAAAGGAGAAAGAGGAAAAAAGAAAATAAGTAGTAAGAAGAGTGTGAGGTATATTTATTATAAGGTAATCATTTATTATAAGGAAATATTGGACTCTTAAGTAACCTGTCCAACGTCATCTGGGCTTCAGGAATAGAAAAGAACCAAGCACAGTGTAAGTATCCAGGGAATATTTTCTCTCCACTTTTCATCTCTCATTTCTCTGTACATCTGCTTTGTATGAAAAGGAATATAGCTGCATCACTGCTCCTGAGCTTTTACAACTTCCACATCAAATTGACTGCAGAATCCTGAGAATTCACGTTTTGATTGGCCCAGGTTTGATCAGGTTTTCACACTTGATAACTAAACTAAAGTCATATGAAGCATGGCTGCCTCGAGCCTACATACACCTATGAAAAGAATGAGCTGTACTAAGGAAGACAAATTGGGCAGAAAACCCAGTGGTTTCCACTACAATATTACAGTTTGATGTATTCCTTGATGTTATATTTTTAAACAACTAGTAGCCGAACAAATCTAACACATATTATGGGAACTGGATGTCCCACTCCAAGGAATGATTATCACTTTCTTGAAGAGAAAATAACTTCTCCCTAAAAAAAAAAAAAAAAAAAATTGTAAGCTGAAGTCTGATTACAATTAAATAAGACATACTTTTTTTAAAAGTTTTATAATAATTTCTATAAGTACATTTTCTTCAACTACATTAAAGAGAATATTGATCAAAGAGCCCACATTTAAAAATACTGGGGTCTTTTCCCTAACATGAAAAACATATTTTCAAGCATGTAGTTTTAATATTCTTTAGGAAAATAACAAAATATTGAAACCATATATTTTGGCTGATACAATACCCTGATGAAAACTTTAGCAGGTACCTCGATATCTGTCTTTATGTTTCTGAATTCTGAAATATCCTGAAACACTTAAATATTCAACTGAATTTCTCAATTGTCATATAATGTTTCAAGTTGTTAAAAGGCAGTTATATATAAATATTGTTTTCTGATGTTTCTAGCTTATCATCAAATATCAGACATCCAGAATTGCTAGAAGTGAAGTGAGGAGAACAGAGAAAAAGTTCTCATCTCGAGACCTCAAACAGAACCTGTGGCTTCATGCTTCACTGTGAGCCTCACTGAACTGCTGAAAGTCAAAGACTGAGTTTAATCTCCAGAACAGAAGCCATGACAGACATGTACGAAGGTATCCAAGACCACAAACCTAAATTCTAACATTTAGACAACACTTCCCTTTACTCTTTCCAATAGGATTATTCAAAAAAAGCCTTCCTCAATTCAATAATTTTATAAAAAAATTTTTAAAAATACACCTTAAGAATATCCATCCCAAAAGGAAACGGAGGAGTCAGCAGGATTTAGACAAATTTTCCATAATTAATAAAAGTTAATATCATCAACTAGAAACAGAAGTCAAACAAGAGTTTTAGTGAGTAAAGAGGAGAAGATTAGACAAAAGTAAGATATCAAAAGTGTTACTTTAATATAAAGTATGAAAATTACATTATAAATAATAAATATTGGAAAGATATAGTCAGGGTATGAAAGATAGGCTCAAAAAAATCATATAAAGTCTAAAAGTAAATAAAAATAAAATCAAAATAATGGAAAAGAATAAGATAGATATGAAATACCAACCTAAAGAAATCAAACATATACATAATCAGTATTCCTAGAGAAAAAGAAAAAAATGTGACAGAAGATATAAATATTTAAAAATATAACACAAGGAACTTACTTGAATTTTAAAAAGTCTTGGAACTTTATACTAAACAGGCACCTCATGTCCTAAAAAAATCAGGAGCAAAGCAAGATGACCACTCTCACAACTGCTATTCAACATAATAGAAAAGGATCTAAAAGGTATTAATATTTGGAAGGAAGAAATAAAAATGTCTTGGTTTGTAGATGAAATGATTTACTATGTACATGAGCCCCCAAATCAACCATAAAATCCCCCACAAAACCCTAAACACTCTTGAAACTACTAAGCAGTTATACAGCAAGGTTGAAAAATAAAAGGTTAATACAGAAAAGTAAATTGTTTTTCTACATAGTAGCAGTGAACAATTAAAAATTTAAATTAAAAACACAACACATGGGCACAAAAAAATGAAATATGTAGGTATTAAAAACAGTTTGATATCTCTATAAACACTAAGCATGTAACTATACAAGCCAGCAGTTGCATTCCTGGGCATTTATCCCAAAGAAATAAAAATTCAGGTTCATACAAAAACCTGTGTACCAATGTTCATAGCGGCTTTATTTGTAATGGCTGAAAACTGGAAACAAACCAGATGTCCTTCAGTGGTTAAACAAACTGTGGTACCTCCAAGCAATAGAATGCTATATAGTAATTTTTAAAAAACCAAATGATTGATATACAAACAACATCAATGCATCTCTAGATAATTATCTTGACTGAAAAAAGCCAAATTATCTTGACTGAAATAAGCCAAAATGTTATACTCTGTATGATTCCATTAATATAACATGATTGACATGACTAAATTATAGAATGGAGAACAGAAAAGGGGCTGCCATGGGTTGGAGGCAAGCAGGTGTGTGTGGCTATAAAAGGACAATACCAGAGATGCTTGTAGTGACAGAACTGTTCTGTATCTTGACTATAACAATGTCAATATCCTAGTTGTAATATTGTACTACATTTTTGTAAGATATTACTAGTATGGGAAACAATGTTAAGAATACATGAGAACTCTCCATTTTATTTCTTACGTATCTATGTGAATCTACAATGACCCTGAAATTAAAATTATAATTAAAAATTTCCATGGAAAGACAATCATGCAAGTCACAAATGAATCCATTAAGAGAAAAATTAATATAAGGCAGTATACTTCAGTGTATTTGGACCATGGATTAAGACTTAAGATCAATGCTTGGCCAATTTGTGTGAGTTGTCATTGAATTGTATGTTTAATGCTTTTTTTTTGGTAGAAATTTCAAACTTATTCCAGAGGGGCTGTATCATTTTATATTCCCACCAGCAATATATGGGTAATCCAGTTTCTTTGCATCCTCACCAGAATTTGGTGTTATCATTATTTCTTTTTTATTTTTTTTAATTTCAGCTATTATGGGGGTACAAATATTTAGGTTACATATATTGCCTTTGCCCCACCTGAGACAGAGCTTCAAGCATGTCCATCCCCCAGACGGTGCACACTGAACCCATTAGATATTATATACCCATCCCTATCTCCCTGCTCCCATCTGCCCATACCCAATGAATGTTATTACTATATGTGCACTTAAGTGTCGATCAGTTAATACCAATTTGATGTGAGTACATGTGGTGCTTGTCTTCCATTATTGGGATACTTCACTTAGTAGAATGGGTTCCAGCTCTATCCAGGATAATACAAGAGGTGCTAGATCATCATTGTTTTTTGTGGCTGGGTAGAACTCCATGGTATACATATACCACATTTTATTAATTCACTCATGTATTGATGGGCACTTGGGTTGTTTCCACATCTTTGCAATTGTGAATTGTGCTGCTATAAACATTCTAGTGCAAATGTCATTTTTATAGAATGTGTTTCTTTCCTTTGGGTAGATGTCCAGTAATGGGATTGCTATATCAAATGGCAGTTCTACTTGTAGCTCTTTGCGGTATCTCCATATTACTTTCCACAGAAGCTGTACTAGTTTGCAGGCCCACCAGCAGTGTATGAGTGTTCCTATCTCTCTGCATCAGCACCAACATTTATTGTTTTGGGACTTTTTAATAAAGGCCATTCTCACTGGAGTTAAGTGAAATCTTCTTGTGGTTTTGATTTGCATTTCCCTGATGATTAGAGATGTTGTGCATATTTTTCACGTGCTTCTTGGCCATTAGTCTAACTTCTTTTGAAAAGTACCCACTTTTTGATAAGGTTGTTTGATTTCTTTTTCTGATTTTCCTGAGTTCTATATAGATTCTAGTTATCAGCCCTTATCAGATGTATAGCATGTGAATATTTTCTCCCATTCTGCAGGTTGTCTCATTGCTCTCATGATAGTTTCCTTGGCTGTCCATTAGGCTTTTTTATTGTAAACATTTAATGGGTATGTAATTGGACTGCATTTTGGTTTTAATTTACATTTCCTTAATAACTAATGATATTGAGAATCTTTTAATGTCATTCATATATCTTCTTTTGTAAAAGTATGATTCAATCTATTTTTTAAAATTTGAGTTGATTGCTTTATTATTAATTTTTAATAGTTCTTTATATATACACTTGATACAATTTCTTTGTCTTGAAAATATTTCCTGAAAGTGTGTGTCCTTTCATTCTTAATGGTATCTTTTGAAATGCATAAGTTTTAAGCCTAATTATGTAAAATACATCAATTTTTTTCTTTATAATTTATGAATGTTGTGTCCTACTTAATACATCTTTGTCTGTCACAAGGTTGCAATATTTTTTTCTATGTTTTCTTAAAAACACTTTATAAATTTAACTTTATATTTACATCCAAGATTCATTTTGAATTTTTATTTGGTATGAAATGTTTATTTTTTTCATGTGAATATCCAGTTGTTCTAGCATCATTTGTTGAAAACTCTAATCTTTCTAAATTACCTGGTGTCTTTGTTGAAAATTAATTGGCCATATTTAGGTACAGAAAAAGACTTTGGCCAAAAACAGCACTGATTTGTGATACAAATGCCCAGTGAATAAAAGAGAACTTTGATAATTATTTTAATAAATAGTCTTTGCAGTTTTTTAAAAGTAAGGTACTTGCAAGGTATATAATTTCCATCACTTATTTTACTTAACTGTATCTTTATATTAAAATGAGTTTCGTGTAGAAGACAGATAGTTGGATACAGCTTTTTTATACAATCTAGTTATCTCTACCTTTTCATTGGAGTGTTTAAATCATTAGCATTTTAGTTAATTATTGATAAGCTTGAGTTCAAATCTACCATCTTGTTATTATTCCCTATATGCCCATTGTACTGTGTCCTTCATTTTCTTATTTTTTATTTCTTTTGGGTTAATTATTATAGATTTTAAGTATTTCATTTTATCATCTCATTACTACCTGGCTAGCATAGCTTCTGATGGGAAATTCACAATTATTCTTCTATGTCTCCTCTATATGGAACTTGTCAGCTATTTTTAAGGCAAAAAAAAAAGCATTGATTTTTCAGCAATTTTAATTATGATGGTTCTTAGTGTTTGTCTTTAAACTACATCAGGTTCATATGGTTCTTGAATATATGGGTTTATTGATTTCATCAAATTGGGAAATTTTCATTCATTATAATTTTAAATTTTTATGTAGCCCCACTTACACATATATTATGCTGCTTAAGGTTGTCCCACAGGTCACTAAAGATCTGTTCATTTTTATCTCTTTTTTCTTCTTATAATTCAGTTTAGATTGCTTTACTGCTATATAGATTCAAATTATAGCAAATTAACAGATCTAATTTTTTTGTTTTTGCTTTTTTACAGTTCCTAATCTTCTTATAATTTGATCATGTGACTTTTTCATTTAGATAATGAATTTTTTATCTCTGGAAGTCTCATTTGGCTCTTTTTACATATTTCATTTCTCTTTTCATTATGTTCATGCTGTTCTTTAAATCCTTGAGCATATTTAGGATATGTATAATAGTGACTTTACATTCCTCACATGCTAATTCTATAATATCTGTCATTTCTGGAACTATTTTTATTGGTTTTATTCTCATTATAGGTCATATTTTCTTTCTCAGCTCTAACATTTTTATCAAATGCTGGATATTGTGAATTTTACGTTGTCGAATACTGAGTTTTGTTATCATCCTTCAAAGAGTGTTAGATTACTTTTCATGGTAGGGAGTTATTTTTCTTGAGGATAGGTTGAATCCTTTTAAAGTCTTGTTTATTCATGTCCGTAGAGACATGAATGACATAGAGTGAAGTAGCCTTCACTCTAGCTTAGTGCTACTACTTAAGTATGATTTGGTTCTATCAAATGCACCAGACTTTCAAAAATTATTCTCCATTCTGACTGGTTTGAACTCAAATATTCCCTAGTCCTTTGTGGTTCTGGTAATTTTTCTGCCTTCATTTTTTAGGTTTCCTTTTGCCCAGCCTCACAAACTTTCACCTTTCGCATGCACAGTTTATTATACAGTAACAGACTATAGGAAACTCCATGCAAATTTATTTCTATTTATGGCTTCTTCTCTATTATTCTTCCCTACAATTTACAGTTTCCTTGACCTTCTCAAATTTTGACTGTTATCTCTTCAATTCAATGAGAATAACAAACCTTCATGCTTTGCTTTTGGTTCTCCTCATTGAACCACTGTCTGGAAAATGTCTCCAAGTTAAATCTGGGATTACGTTAATGCTTACCTTGTTTGTGTCCCCTTTATCATGGATTTAAGTCCTATGCTGCCTAGTGTCTAATGTCAAAAACACATTTTATTATAATATTTTGCCCAATTTAGATTGTTTATAGTGGGAAGCAAGTCCCATTTACTCCATCATAGCTGGACTTCATGTCTATTTTATAATGTCATTTTCAGCAGAGTGAAGGATGAATTGGAGCACAAAGAAGCCAGTGATGGAGATAACAAGGTGGAAAAGTCTGGGGTAGTGTGTTGAAGAAAGAAAATAAGCATTTGAATCAGCAGCATCAGTGGGAATAGGGAGAAGTGAATAGTGTCAAGACAATTTCAAAGAGAAATTAAGATTTTTGTAAAAAGACTATTATCAGTACCTTCTAAAAACCTCAATTTTTGTAATCACATCATTTATTCCAATTAAATATAATTCTCATGTATGTGCATATGCAAATAAAATATAAATACACATATTTAAAATATATGTTTTATCACCTGTTTTATAACATATTTTATGCCATAATAGTCTGTGACCATTACAGTAAGTATACTTTAAAATAGTAAGACCCTAGAAAGAAGGAACTGTATCTATTTAATATTCCTTGTAGAAGGACTTTTGGTAGACTTTCTTTATATATCTGCACATAATAATTTATTCCTAGTCAATTGGAGTCATTTTAGATTATTTGCATGGGTAGAGGAAAACAGTGATACAAATAATGCAAAGGAACAGATAGCCAGTTTTTATGATTTTTGAAAGCTTGGTATGATTTTATTGCTGATACTGTTACCTTTTTAATTATCTTTTACTTAATTCATATTCCGTGAACATGCATCAGATTAAATTAAATATCTTAATTTAATTAATCATGACCTTGGGTATATGAAATGATGATATTTGATAATACATATCTATGTATACATGTGAATGTGTGTATGCATGTGTATGCACCCATACACACTAGTGAAAAAAGCAACACATGCAAAAAAATAAATCACTACAAGAGTGTTAGAGCTATGGTCCAGTTATGTTAAAATGCGTAAGCGGCCAAAAATAAAGAAAATTTTATCTTCATAATAGCCTAGTATGTAGAGAAAGTGCAATTCCAGGTAGAGAGAAGAAAGTATATGAGAAAGACTGTCCTGGAAGTATTTTACACTTTGTTTGTGTTCAATACCTTTTACTGCATCTTTGTCAATGTGGATTTTCAGAACATTTTTCTACCAGGTTGAGACCAGTGAGATAGACACTTAGCCCTGAAATTGCATTAGCGGCTGACATTTTAAAATAAAAATCTTTAGAAGCTGCTTATTAAAAATGCAAGAATAATTAAATGCATTAGATGAATAATTATCATAATCATCATTATCATAATTAACATTTATTAAACACTTACTGTGTGGTAGGTACTGTTCTAAGGGCTTTGCATGTAATTCGTTCATTTAATCTTCACAGTCTCCCAGAAGAAAAAAAATAAGAAAGAAAAAGAGAGAGAGAGAGACAAAGTGGAGCAGGGGGAGGAAGGAAGGGAGAAAGGAACAGGAACAAAAGAAGAAAAGAAAGCAGATGGTCACTTCTGCAGCCGATAGCCATTATTGATTATTTTTGTTCACCTGGCCTAAGCTTCTCAGCTGAAAAGTGAATGAAAATGGAGCAGAACAAGATCATGCATGCACGCTCATATGCAGACACCTTCATGAGCCCACAGGTGTAAACACATGTGTACATGTAGACACTCCACTGTAGCGGGACTGGGTAACACCATCCAGATCCTCCAATACCTTTGTCCACTAAGATGTGAGTTCTTTTGGGGAAAGGAATGTGTGTGTGTGTTTAATTTACTGCTTTATTTCCAAAGACTAGACCACTGTCTGGTATATAATATACATATATTAAATATTTGTTGACCTTAGGAATATATTATACATAAAATATTGAGTATATTTTCCCAATAAGCTCGTTTTTCATTTCACTATAAGAAATACCAAAGAAGTATTTTTTAATGTGTTTTCAAGAAGCAACATGTGTATCATGTTAGGTCAACATGCAACATCCCTTGGTAAATCTCTTGAAGCATAAAATGTACAAATATGAACAAATTGGATACTGGCAAGAATATTCTCCATGACATTTAAAGATATTTTATTTTATAATAGTATGCAAAATGGCATTAATTAACCACAGACAGAAAAATTATAAAATTCCTACGTCTCTTTTAAGTATTGGCCTTATAATATTACTAGAAGTTTCAAAAACAAAAGATCACTTTTAAAGGGAAGAAACCACTATATCATTTTTGCTTTTATACAGAGAGAGGTGAAGACAAAAGAAGTATCTTTTCAGAAGGGACAACTACATTTTTTCAAATTGAGAAAAAGGTAGATGAAAACAGACAAGTTAATAGTAGATTGTTAGTTTCTACAAATATTTTTCAAGTCTTTCTGGCTTTGAAATAAATCAATATGTAAAAATAGGAAGTTTACTATGTTGTGCTCTTTAAAGTAGGTTTGTTCATCTGATTCCAAGAATATACTTGGATAGGATTAGCTGTAATGTTCTTATACATGTGTTTTCTAGTAGGCATTTTTAGAAGCCATTGGTTTCACTCACCTGGCTGCCACTTTGCTTATATTTTTCCTCTAAAAGTGTTTTGAATTCTTAAGTACTTTAGTGTTAAGTTTTTTGAGCAAAAACTGTTCTGAATATTAATAACCTGAAGCATTTATCAAGTACTTTTCCATAGTGGCACTAGGTATGGCATCATAAAAAATAGGATTTAAACAAATAAAGGCTGTTTACAAGTACCAGAAAGATTATTTTCCTGGAAAAAAATGTAGTTGCTATTATTTGAAATCAAAATAGTCAATTTGATAGCCTTAGGTAGATGAAACTTCTGAACTATTGAAATCATTACCACTAATATCATCATTATCATTTTTAAAGCTGTGGCCAAGGTTAATCCACAAAAAGAACAAGTCATGGAAATTTTGCCTTTTCTTTTTTACTTTTTTATAGTGAGAAGTTATTTTATTTACTAAATTGTGCCAATGGCCTCTCATAGAGCTTCTGATGCTGCAAGCTTAGAAGGATTTCCAAAGACCTGAAGTTTCTTTCCTGAAATGGCAATCTCAAACAGTCTACAGTGGTCTTACTAAATCCAAAATGATTTTTACCCTGTTGACAGATATAATTAGAGCCTAAAGCCCAGCAGGCATAGTCAGAAAATAATGAATTCATGGTGAGACTAATCAAATACTACTAGCACTCTCTTCTTTCTTCCTCATCATCAAAACTAAAAACAGGAAAATAAAAACATGAGTAACAAATGACCTTTTCACAGTCCAGAATGAAAATGTCCTTTTGACTTCTTCAGTAATGAAATCCAAATGCAATGTGAAAAGAATAAATGGATCACTCAGCATATTGGTTTAATCCATTTTAGAAATGAAGGTCTTGCTCTCATACAGGGTGAAAGAACTGGCCCCCAACCATTTCAATCAGAACTCTTGGTAAAACCAATCAACCACACACAAAATAATGGACATGTCAAACATTTCCCTGCTCAGCCAATCATAGTTTTTACAAATGAAACACAGCTAACAACCACAAATAAGAGTGGATATTCTGGTGCTGCTGCTGGGACATTCATGGGGTTTTACTTTGGAATATTTCCCCAGCTCCAGAATGTCTTTGTACCAGTGGCCATCTCATCATACTCCCATTAGCTAAATGATCTGCTTAAATGGTACAAATTTAACTCTGGAGCATTCACCTAGTTATTAATAAAGCCTCATACGATCAACATTACAGAAGATTAGAGCTGGAAAAGATCTTAGAGGACATACTATACAGTGATTTTAAGTTGTGATCTACAGACATGTAGGGAGGGTTCTGGAAACCCATGCTCTTGAATTAATAAAAGCATTTTGTTTTATATGTTTTACATCTTGATATCACATGCAGTATAAGATTCCCTTTGATTATGAGTTATGCCCTAAACCCAAGTATGAAATCCATTCATCCGTTTCAACCATTTTATATTATGGGTGGGAAAAGTGAGGCCCTTACCTGTTCAGTGACTAGGACTTGCCAAGTGGCTAATTAGTAGCCAGTTATTGTAAGTCTGGTATGTTATTCCTGATTTTCAAAAGACAAAAACTCAAGTCCAAACAGGCTTAAAAGAAGAAGGAAATTTAGTTGACATATTAATGAAAAACTCAAGAGTAATTTCAAATAAAGCTGGATGCTGTGCCCAAAAATGACATGAATGCCCAAAGAGGCAATTTGAGATTTATATTGCATCAGCCTCAAGTTTAGTGGGAAGAGAACTTCTGTTTCACAAGAGTTTCATCATATTTGAGCCAATATTAAGCCTCACTGGCTTGAATCACAACACTGAACCAACCATTGTGTCCAAGGTGATGGAATATGCAGATTAATTAAGATTAGGTCATATGCCTACCCCTTGAGCAGAAGGTAACATAAGCCCACTTGAAGCACATGGATGGGGTATACAGAAAAGGTGGATCTCCTAATGAAAATTGAGGATCCATTATACTCCAAAAGAAGTGGCAATGGATGTTAGAAGAAGCACAAAATGTGCACTGCCCTTAGTCACCTGACTCCTTGTCTAGAACTTCTCCACTAAGCCACTCTCCATTCTTAAAGTAGAGTCCAAGTGGCACATTCTAATAAAGAGCAGAAATGGCAACAGGCAAATATAAGAAGCAATCAAACATTTCACCTCTTCTCTTTCCATTCATTGCTCTTAAGAAAAAGTCTTCTGCATTCCAGTGCCCTCAGGATGCTGGATGCCACCTGCTCTAAGAAAATCAGCTAATGAATTAACTTCTTTTCTACAATGAGCCCTAACTTTTTCCTAGAGTCAGCTACTCCCTGCATATTTGTTCCCTAGGCACTCAGTTCACATCTCTATTAAATCATATGCAATCTGACTCCACAATTTGACTGATCTATGTACACCTGTGCTTCTCAAGGCACTCATTCTTGTATTTATCTCTATACCTTAACACTTACCACAGCATTTGGCACATTCCAAATGCTAAATAAATGTGTATTATTGTTGCAGGCTGGTCCGATGGTAGTGGGTTATCAGAACTTATTCACATTAGTGTCACTAAAGTTGGTATTCAACCCCCCACTGCTAAATTTGACTGGCTTTAAAAAAAAAACACAAAAAAAATAAAAAATAAATAAATAAATGTGTATTATTGTTGCAGTAATGATTTCAGTCAGCCTTCCCAAAATGAGTTCCCAGAACACAATCCTGTCAAATGTTCCACCAATAAAGCCCTCTTAGAAACTCATGCATGATTGGCATGTTAGCCTATCAAATGCTCCAACGTGTCTTGGATTGAAAAACTGTTTGATTTTGTTTATATTTGTTTGCAATATTCATAATTTATTTTAACTTAAATACTAATATCCAATGAGATAAACTTGCCATAGAAGAGAACTAAAGAAACATTGGGGTTTTTTTTTTCCATCTTTTTGGGGGGAGTATTTTGTTTTGCAGCAGCAATTTGCAAAAGATAGCACTTAACTGAAGAAAATAGACCTCTCACTCACTCACTCATCAGCTGAGCCTCTGTTTGCTGGGTGCCTACTCTATGAGAGACAGGATTCATGCCTTCTAAGGGTCTATGATCTATTAAATGGAAACAGGCAGGTACATTTTGAAAGATGCAATGAAATTTTAAAATGTACTTCATCAAAAATGAATCAAAGGTATACCGAAGGTACAAATTGAACACAATTTGAATAATACTAAGTCATCCTATTCTTATTAGAATTTGAGAAATTTCTTGGGCAAAACAGGCTACAGTGATGGCTGACTAAATGGATCTGGGTATCAGAAACCAAGTGATTGGAAGACTCAGAAATGTTGAGTCTAAGCAGGGACAGAAAATAATCTGAGTTTTTGAATATTGCAATTGTTTGAAATGCCCCTTATCTTTCCTTGTGATGCCCATACAGTTTCCAGGTGCCATTTGATCTCTGGGCCTCCACTACAGAGTTCTGAGGCTTCATGGAATACTGCACAGTGTCCATTTGCAGGGCAGAAAGAGGGAAAAGAAATAGAGGATAGCATGAATTTTCAGGGCCAAGATGTGTGAAATTCCTCATTGAATGTGTGGGAAATGGTATCTATGTTTCCTTTCTTGCTTTCTTTCCTTCCTTTCTTTCTGTCACACACACTCCTCTCCTTCCTTCCTTTCTTCATTTTTCTCTCCCTTTTTTCTTTCTTTCTCTCTCTTTTTATTTCTTTTCTCTTTTCTTTCTTTCAGTAGCAATTGGCAAACTCCTATCAACATTCCTAAGTTGGAAATGGAGTACAGATTTACTTTACAAAATATTTTAATAAGGTATAAAGGATTTCACCAAACCATGCACACACACTCACACAGGCGTGTTGTGTATGTGTTTGTGTGTGTTGTATATAGTTAAAGGAATGAAATAAGTGATATGCTGATTCTTCAGCCAAAATAATTTAAGGTTTTATTAAATGAATTTAGTGCTTTCATTCAAAACTATTTTCAAAGTGCTTCCTCTGAACCAGAGGCACTATGCCAAGCACTGGAGCTACAAACAGAATGGCAAGACATAATGTCGGCCCCAGGCCCAGTCCACAGCTCACAATCAGGTGAGCCACCATCATAACGTAATAACTTAGTCATGTCTAGAAACATAAATAACATAAATAACTGCAAACCTGGGGTGAATCGAGAAGATCTCAAAAAATGAGGGATATTGAGGCTAAATTTTGAACTATAAAGAATAGTTTAGGAATTTGAAATTTAGAGGATTCATCTTTGACAATAATTATGAGAAACTTGATTTCATTCATTTTGATAGAGCCACTCTAACATGAATCTTTGCTTTACTTCTCACTCCTTCGTAAATTCGTTTGATTTCCTTGCATTCCCACATCACCACAGGAACTGCTCTGTGTTGGCGTATTGGCAGGCTTGTCTGTCTTGGGCATTTACTTTATTTCATTCTATTTTGACTTCACTTTTTTTGAACGCCATGTGGCTCCAATAAACAAATGCAACTCCTTAAGTGTTTCTGACAGGCTTGGCATGATTAAATCAACTTATGGAAATGCCTTAAGACAAGTTGTATGCTTTCCTTTAAAAAAAGTTAGAGGCTTTATAAGTTGAGCAAGAGAATGTTGTGGAAAGAAAGGCTAATGTAAGATTGGGTGGAGTTTACTCTAAGGGGAAATATATACCAAGAAAATGACAATAGCTCTTTAAAACCTACCAAGTAATTATATTGAGCATCTGATGCATGTAAGTTAATGAAGCCTTAATAAATTTTAATTGCATAATTACTACATTCTTATTGCATAATTAAAAAAACAAGTAAACAAAAAGAATGGGAAAACTTAAAAATTACTACAGTCTCAATACCCAGAGGTAACCATGATTACATTTGGGAGAATTTTTTTCAGAATTTCTACACATTTACTTATTTGCTTAAATATATTTTTAACAAAAATTAGTTCATATTATGAAAACTATTTTGTGAACTACCTTTTCTCCATTTAGTAATGGAACATCTTTCTCTATCTATATATTGCTGTCATTTAAAAAATTTGCATTAGTTATCTAAAAATTACACTATTATTCACTAATTCAGGATTTTACAATTATTAGCCACACTTCAACAAATATTAGTATGGTAATATTTTTACATGTAATTTTAATTGCTTGATATAAATTTCTAGTAGAATTGCTTAGTCAAGGTACATATGCATTTGTAAGAACTTTTCGAGCCATCATGTCTAATTCTTCAGAAAAGTTTTGTCAGTTGTAAACACCCATAAATAGGATATATATAATATAATAATAGTGTCTATTTCTTCTTACTTTTGCCAACAATGAATATCAGTTGTTTTGTTGGCAATTTGCCAATCTGACAGGCAACAATGATATTTATTGTTCTAATTTGCATTTCTTTGATTACTAGTAAAGTTGGATAGACTTGTTTGTTTGCTTTTTAGTTTATTAGTTATAGTTTTTTCTCTGTGGGTTATCTATTTAGTTTCATTGGAAATGTCTGTGAAAAGTTTTATACTTTTAAAGGAGTTATGAGCTTCATAGATTTCACTAATAAAACATTGTGCTGAAAGGGCTAAGTAATCATGTTCACATATAACTTTTTTTTACATAAGATACTAAGTGAGACCTTTTGAGTATTTTTTTTCCTCATTGCTTCCTGAGCTGCCACTGGAAGGTAAGAAGACAAAAGGGTGTTGGTTTTTTTTCTCTCTTTATTTCCTTGACATTCCTTGACACTCATGATCTAAGTTTTGAAACTCAAAGGTTGGTTATTTGGTAAAATGCCCCCAATTTGTGTTCATCTGAATTTTCCTTACAGTTAGACACAGATTATGCATCTTTGGCAGGAATATCACAGACATGGTGCTATGTTTTCCTTCGTGCATCATATCAGGTGGTAGACGGCTTCCTTTTGTCCCATTACTGATGACATTAACTTGATTAAGGCTGTTGTCTTCCAGGGTTTTTCACTGTAAAATTATCCCTTTGTGATTAACAAATGTTTGGTGATGAGATAAATATTATGAAAATATTATGTTCCTCACCGAAGTGTTTTATTTTATTTTATTTATTTGTGACCATATGGACTCATGAATCCTATTTTATTCAAGGGGTATGATCCATTATTATCTCTATTTAATTCTCAGATTGTTCTGCATTAGCCACACGGTACCCCTCAAACTTGGCTTTGATTCCCCTAGCATATTTTGAACATTTCCTTACTTTCTGTGACAAGAAGATGTACCTAGCTCACCTTGTACTTTCCTTGCCTCATTCTGGAAGTAGCCATTCTTCAAAGAAACCCGATTCCTTCTGGTGGAGAATGGTCATTAGAAGACAAGATCTGGGCATCTAGGTGTGCTCATTGCTATTGGCATATTGCTACCAGACTCTCCTACTGGACAGAAAGGAGGGATACACATAGAACACACGCACAATATACACACATAAAAACATTGACATCCTTGTGTATTTCTATATCTATGTATGTATATTGAAAACCACAAGTTCACACTGATGTCTCTAATTCCAATCCAACACTATAAAATGTATTCTAGTTTTCTCCCTTTCCATATTTGCAAGTCTCTTTTCTAATACTGAGAAATTTGCTCCTATTATCCTGATATATTTACTGGTCTTATCCAGCCCTGTGTGTAACCCATCTCCCATAGTTACTACCATCCTTTCATGTGGATGCCCTCATCACCTTGCGCCAGGTGGCTCCAACACCTCCCACTGGGATGCCCACCCACACAAGTGCTCCCCAGCCCCTGCTGCCTGCTCAGGCTTGGACATCCCATGCAGGCTTCCCCACTTGAGGAACATTCTCAAGTTTCAATATTGCATGGGAGCTGCCTGTCCTGTAGATGATCTCATTACCCTACTTGAGCTTTAACCTCCAAACAGGGATACATTTTTCACCCAACTAAGGGGCTGACAGCTTGAGCTAGCCCACTGTCCACAAGGAAGCCCTTCTCACCTGACTTGGACTGCACATCCTGGGCCAGGCAGCCCCTCACCAGGACATCCTGCCTTTCTCATCATCCTCCTGCACTGTGACAGCTTAGAGAACTTCTGACATCCTCACTGGACTGCCTTCCTACATAGACCTCTCTCTTCTCTCTGCACATTCTTCAGCATCCTATACTGGGCCACCACCTCCCAGCATGGATACCCTCTTTACACTGGTTAGGTCTTCCTCTACCCCTCTTGGGTGTGGACACCCATCTTGCCTCACCCCTCCTAATTGCTTTTGGGCTAAATTGTTCAAGGAAAAAAGGAAGAGAAGGTAAGAGAGAGGAGAAAAAGAAAAGGAAGAGGAATAATGGCATTTTTAATGAAAGGGAATTTATAGATTCTTATCCTAATGTTTTATCATTTATAAATGAACCTTCCCTTACACAGTGGAAATGTTCTTAATGTCATTAATCTAAAAGAAAATTATGTTTTTCTTTTCCTTTTTTAAAAAATAAGGTAGTTAAATACTGAGAATGATCAAACCTTATATTCGCTGGTGGGCAGGGGTTGGGGAGGGACTCTGAAGGATTCATCTGTGCTAGACAAGTAGATTACATCAGAAACAAATAGTTTGTGCCGGGAGCCAATTTAGTGAATGTTTCCAATTCTAAGAAGTTTCTACATTATGTAAGTATTCATATTTCTTAGCCTTTTTCTGGGTCACTGCTCCCTTTTGAGAATCTAATGAAAACTATAGCTCTTTTCAGAAAAATGTGCGCACTGACTTACACACAAACACACACAGAATATTCGCATTCAAATTCATTGCATTCACGTTCTTCTCTATAGAGTATTTGACCTCCAGGTTAAGGACAGAAATGAGTCTTTCAATAATGTCAATGTTTGCCTATATAAACCTAACACTAGCACCCAATCTTTGCAACCAGACCAACTTAAGCTTGAGAACAAGCTCTGCCACTTAATTTATAACTTTGGCCTTAACTTCTCTAAGTCTTATTTATAAAACGGAGATAATAGCTACCACCCAGTTATTGTGAAAATTTGAGTTTATGTAGAAAACAGTGCCATACTCATAATGGTTGCTTAGCATGAGTTTATTTTTTTTTTATGTGACTATTTGAACCATCTGAACACTTTACAGGTTTCTTCAGCTTGTCACCAGATGCTTAGTGCCACCGTGGATGAGAGATTTTGAAAGTCCAAGATCATTCAGTTCCTATCTTGTTGGTCTTTGTGAAATGATATTTTTGTAGTCACAATTCTTGAGCAGAAAAAGAACCAATAGTGGTAAACATGTGTTGACTCTTCCATTAAAATCAGAGATTCCAACATGCATGCCATGCCTTCAGAGGTCCTCTGCAAGAATAAGTGCATGTGAGTGAAGTTACAAAAAGTGGCAAAAACTGTAGGAATTCTCCTAATAGTGGCAGTTCTTTCTTGGCTCTGGATCATTGCTCCAGTAAAGGAATATGGGCCCAGATTACTAGATTATAGAAGTCTTTCAAAGAAGACAGAAATTTGAGTTTAATATAAGAAATTTTCTAATGCTGCCATATTGCATGGTCTATAAGTTTGCAACCTCTGTTGTAAATAAAAACATGCCCATATGTATGTATGTCAATAATAGTGTATGGTTGGTTTATGGTTTTGTTTTGTTTTGTTGAAACAAGGTCTTGCTCTGTCTGCCCACCTAGAATGCAGTGGCATCATCATAGCTCACTGCAACTTCAAACTCCTGGGTTCAAAAGATCCTCTTGTCTTAACCTCCCAAGTATCTAGGACTATAGGAGCATGCCACCAGCCTGGCCAATTTTTCTATTTTTTGTAGAGATGGAGGTCTCACTTTTGCTCATACTGGTCTCAAACTCCTGGCCCCAAGCAATCCTCCCACCTCAGCCTCCCAGAGTGCTAGGATTACAGGCGTGAGCCACCACACCTGTCCCTGGTCTATGTTTTTGAATAAAAAGAAAGTGTAACTACATAAAAATATATGTTCCAGCTCTGATATGTACATACATAATGACTGTGATGGGCACTGTCTGGGGGATGGACATGCTTGAAGCTCTGACTTGGGGGAGGGGAGGATGGAGAGGGGATAAAAGCAATATACGTAACCTAAACATTTGTACCCATAAAATCATAATATGTTGAAATAAAAAAAAAAAGGTAAATCAAGAAAAAAGAAATGTATGTTAATAATAGTGAAAATTTTTTCATAACCATAAGTCTATGCAAGATACTAAACAGAGAAAGCAGAATCTGAGTAAGCTCTGAGCAATTATCCAAGATGCCCATAAAATCTGAAGAGACATAATATTATTTTATGTTGATAACATGAAGATGGCATTGATGACATTATGTATATTTGCCTATGATTTCAGGCTTTATGGACAACCCTGTGATATTAAAATAATTAAAAAATGATGAAGTCATGAAGTGTCTTAAATAAATATCTGGAACTTAAACTTCAACAAGTATATTTACAAATTCTAGAAAAGTCAACATTGGCATATGTTCTATTTAAGTTGTTTTTATGTTTACCCAAATTGCAACTAATCTAAGTACCATATGAATTATCAAAAAAAAAGAAACTTTTATTTAAACACCCTCATTAAAAGGAAACAATTCAAGGTAGAGTTATTTTTATTGAGCAAGATTAAAACAAACAACACAGTACTTTCCTAGAGAGAATTGCTAACTTTAAATCTTACTGTAAATTAAGAAAATGTATTTCCCTGAGGCAACATATTCCTTTCTTCTAAACAATGTGCTCTGGACCCATTCTGGTACCGAGGCCATTTTCTTTGTCTGAGCTTATGAAACTAGGCCCTACACAAATATTCAATTAAACAATATGGGCTGCAAATGCTATCAAGATATCAATGAAACACAAACACAAACAAAATTAAGATAATCTTCCACAGAAAACTAAATATTTAAAAAGTCATGAACCTTAGTTGATTCATGCAAAGAAACGTACTTTTTTCTTATAGGCTTTTCCTCTTCTAACAAAATGAAGCTCATGGTGTTGATTAAGCCACTTTTCCCATGCCTTTACCTGTTCTGCTGTTTAGTTACTATGGTAACTATATATGTAAATACACACACACACACACACATTTATATATATATATAAGAATAAACCCCATAGATAACTTGGGCTTTTAAAAAATGCTGCTCTTCTTCCAAATCTTTAAAATGTTAGAATCTACATGTTCTGATAGCTTTCAGAACTGAGTTATGAGAAATACCTCCCTCCCCCATGGTGCATGAAAAAAATAATATCTAAATCAACTTCAAGGAAGTCATTGAACCTACTAGTTAGCTCAGTAGACATAACAAATAAATTCCTGTGGGGAAAAAAACAACATCAATAATAGTGATAGAAAAATTAGTGCATTTCATTAGACAGAACTTCAGCAAGCAGGGCACTGGTTATTTTCAGACATGGGGATCATTATCAGAAATGGGAATCATCAAGAACTAAGAGATAAAGTTTTAGTATTAATACTTAAAAAGAAGCAGTTATTTATTTATTTTCCTGCAAATGTGTTCAGGGTCTCAAGAAACAAGGCCACAGAAGCCCAGATATATTTGGAATTGTTATAGCAGAGGAAATCTGTACACATATTCCTGGGTGAAACCCTAAGCCTTATAAAAATATCCTATTGACTCCTAACATGGTGTGGCCACATTAGAATAGGAAGTGCATGGCTTATCCATGCCAAGAGGGCCTGACACAGTTCCCAAGAGTCCTCTGCCAAGTCACTTTGAGACAGGAAACTGGCGGGTACTGCTTTGGGTAAGGCACTGCTGCAGGCCATGCTTTGGACATTGCTCCAGGCATTGCCTGAGTCAGGAAGCCTTCAAACAAGTTTCAAATTGCCCTGATCAAAATGGGATGAGGCAGGGCAAGTTCCAACTGGTTAGAACCAAAATAGTAGACCACTATCTTGGTCTACCAAGGGGTAGACCAGGTAACACCACCCCTTCTATGAATATTCCCCCCTTTGTTTTTTTTTTTTTTTTTTGAGACAGAGTCTCGCTTTGTTGTCCAGGCTAGAGTGAGTGCCGTGGCGTCAGCCTAGCTCACAGCAACCTCAAACTCCTGGGCTCAAGTGATCCTTCTGCCTCAGCCTCCCGAGTAGCTGGGACTACAGGCATGCGCCACTATGCCCGGCTAATTTTTTATATATATATCAGTTGGCCAATTAATTTCTATTTTTTATAGTAGAGACGGGGTCTCGCTCTTGCTCAGGCTGGTTTTGAACTCCTGACCTTGAGCAATCCGCCCGCATCGGCCTCCCAAGAGCTAGGATTACAGGCGTGAGCCACAGCGCCCGGCCCTCCCCCCTTTGTTTAGCCCTGTTTGCTTCAATAGAAAGGCAAGAGGAACCAAGGGGCTATTTCTCCTCCTTAAGGGACTGGTTTTTGTCTGCAAGGGGCAGGTTCTCTTCTGCAGGGAGGGCCAGCCTCTACCCTGTCTGTGGAGTAGACTTTCTAACTTTCTACAGTTTCTGAATAAATCTCACTTTCACTTTATTTTGTTGGCTCGCTCCTGAATTCTTTCTTGTGCAAAGCCAAAGACCCACTTGGACTTCAAGAGGTTCCAGGCATTGGGAGTCACTTTCTTGCATTAACATGGTAAAAGAATTCAAAATTTCTTTTGATTCTAAGATCATACCAGAAATGTCAACAAGAAGGAAAGAATAAGAGCAAGAATGTGTGTGTGTGAGAGAGAGACAGACAGAGAGCCTGTAAGACTGCTGAGACAAGAAAAGAAATACAGGAAGTAAAATGACCACTTGACACAGAAGAAAATGTGTTATCCTATCATGTCTTCTGGAAGAAAAAAAAAAAATATTGATTAACAGTAGCTAGTAGGGAAAAGATTGAGCAGCTAATGCCAAGAATGAAAAGTCAGAATGATATAGCCTCCTCTGATGAAATGTTGTTTTATAACCTCCCCCCAAAACTTGGGATAGCCATGGGGATAAAAGGAATGGAAGAAAACTCTGGATGACTTTGAAAACATCTAAATTATCTATGATAAACTTGAACTAAGCAAGCAATCACTCAGTTGTCAAAGGTTGGTTGCCATCAGTGGAATCAGGACTTCGGGTAGAATTAAGTTCACTTATTTTTAAAAACAGAGAAAAATTATTTCTTGTATATCTAAATTTTATGCATTAAAAATTCACATATATAATTATTATTATCAATAATCCTTCAGTAAATGTTTTCATCTATGCTTTCAGTCTTTTTCTCATTTAGACATTATATTTCATGCTTTGGCTTTGGGTGGGAGTGGTTCACAAAAATCCAGCACATACTGTCATGTGTTTTTCACTTGCCATAGTAATAATGAATAAAAATAACACTTACCCAGCAATTGCTAGATGCCAGGAACTTCTCTAAGTGCTTTAAGCATACTAATTCATTTTAGCTTCATAAAAATCTCATGAAATAGGTGCCCTTATAATCCCATTATTCCAGATAAAGAGACCAAGTCACAGAGAGTAAATCACATGCCAGGAAGTAGCAGAACCAGATGAAGACCCAGGCAAGCTCCATGCTCTATGCTCCTAACCACTGTGTCTCTTTAATCAGTCTTTAAAAATATGGCTTCTAGGCCGGGCGCTGTGGCTCACGCCTGTAATCCTAGCTCTTGGGAGGCCGAGGCGGGCAGATTGCTCAAGGTCAGGAGTTCGAAACCAGCCTGAGCAAGAGCGAGACCCCGTCTCTACTATAAACAGAAAGAAATTAATTGGCCAACTGATATATATATAAAAAAAAAAAATTAGCCGGGCATAGTGGCGCATGCCTGTAGTCCCAGCTACTCGGGAGGCTGAGGCAAAAGGATCACTCGAGCCCAGGAGTTTGAGGTTGCTGTGAGCTAGGCTGACGCCACGGCACTCACTCTAGCCTGGACAACAAAGTGAGACTCTGTCTCAAAAAAAAAAAATATGGCTTCTAAAGCCTTACACCAGGCGTCCTCAAACTATGGCCTGCGGGCCACATGCCACCCAATGAGGACATTTATCTGGCCTGCTGGGTGTTTTTGCTGCTGCTGCCTGTCCTGCTTAGCAGCCGACTCATCCTGGGCCCACAGTGCACACTCTCCAATGGTCTGAGGGACAGTGAACTGGCCCCATGTTTAAAAAGTTTGAGGACCCCTGCTTTACACCCTGCCTGGTACATGAATATTCAAAAACTACCGATGGAATAAATAGGTGACTTTATGGTATCATAACATTCTAAAATTATTTATGTGCTATCATTAATTTAAATGATTGTCCTATTGCTAGAGAGTATTGCTAGATGGTATTAAAAATAACACTGTGACAAGCCACCAGATTAAAGAATGGACCAAAGAGCTTAATAAAAAACTTCGCCAAAGAAGATATACAAATGGCAAATAAGCATATGAAAAGAAGCTCCACATCACCTGCCATTTGGGAAATGAAAACAAAAACAGCAATGAGGTATCACTACATACCTATTAGAATGACCAAAATCCAGAACGCTGACAACACTAAATTCTGGTGAGGATGTGGAGCAACAGGAACTCTCATTCATTGCTGGTGGGAATACAAAACGGTACAGCCACTTTAGAACACATTTTGACAGTATCTTAAAAAACTAAAATACTTTTATCATACAATCCATCAATCATGCTCCTTGATATCTATCCAAAGGGGTTGAAAACATGTCCATACATAAACCTGCATACAGATGTTTATAGCAGATTTATTCATAATTCTCAAAACCTAGAAGCAACCACAATCTCATTCAGTAAATAAGTAAACTGTGTTACATACAGACAATGGGATATTATTTAATGCCAAAAAGAAAAGAGCCATCAAGAGATGAAAAGACATGAAGGAAACTTAAACGCATATTACTAAGTGGAAGAAGCCAATCGGAGAAATTTACGCAATGTGATTCCAACTATACAGCATCAAGGAAAAGGCCAAACTATCAAGGTAGTAAAAATTCAGTGTTGCCGAGAGTTGGACGAGGTGAGCAGGGAACGGGTGTGGGTGTTGAATAGGCAGAGAGCAGAGAAATTTTAGGGTAGTTGTTATTTAGAAATAACAACTGAACACTGTAGCAACCTCTGAGTACTGTCATGTCTAAGCTTGCAAAATGACATTGCACACCCAAGAGACAAAGGCAATAAGCCAATATTTTCCAGCCTTTTGTGCATCATAAAATACATAGAAAGTGCAGATGTTGCCCAGAGGCAGATGAAGCTGCTCCTGCTGTCCATCCTGGCCCTGCCCACCTGCTATTAGGTCTAAGGAAGGAGGCATACCTGTGTAACTCTGCATAAGATAAGGAAAGTTGTGCATGTTTGGGGACAAAGGATATTTGGGAACTACCTATAGCTCTCTCTCAATTTTTCTGTGAACCTAAAACTACTCTAAAACATAAAATCTTTTTAAATAAATAAATACTATGATGGCTATATTTATATACAAGAATTTTCCTAATTTTTGACATATAATTTAATCTACGTGCCTAAAACGGAATAATTAGGTTACAGAATATGAATGCCATTAAGGATCCTTATAATTATCACCAAATTGTTTTCCAGAAAAGCCTGGCAATTTCACTGCTGCCAACAGCACAGTTTTACTTCGTCATTGACAAACTTCAGATATCTTGACTTTTTCTCGTTAATTTAGTAGGCAAACATATCATCTGATTATTGTTTGAATCTGCATTTCTTTGATTACTAGTAAAGTCCGATAAGGTTATTTCGAAATGTTTATTGGCCATTTGTATTTATTTTTGTCTTTGTTTCCTTGCCTAAGTATAATCTAACTATAATTTAACTATTTCTTTTTTCTTATACGTATTTTTGCCATTTCTGATTTTGCAAAAATGTTCTGTTGGCCTGGAAAACATATGCTATTTTTTTGTGTAATAAGCTACCTACAAGTCCCCTATTCAAAACATATGGCAGAAGAATGACACTAAAGAGAAACTGTAAGAAAATCAAATCTTCTATATGAGAAGCATACAGTTCCAAGTTTAACTCCCCTCCCATAAATAAACAAACAAACAAATAAATAAATGGAGGATTAAGCTGAACATGTATAATTGAAGCAAATTAAAAGACATAAAGCACAAATTGAGCAAATAGCTTCAGGGGACATGTATTTATTCATGACCATTAGTGTTCCAAACCATAAATCTATTTAATTAGATTTAATTACAATACTGTTCAAGACAACAAAGAAATGATAAAATCTGAGAGTGGCATTTTATATATTGCTAGAGGGATTGTCTTTTATGCAAATAGCTGACATGCCTTCACTCAAAAGGACTAATTGAATGAATTGTTAAAACTATATGACTAATGAGGGAAGTGAGAAAAAGAAACAGTGTGAATTCTTCAAATTTCAAAGGTCTTCAGCCCTCTTTTCCACTGGGACATATGACTCCGTAGGCAAAGTAGAGTGAAATAGTGTAGTGTTCAAGGAATGGGAAGCACTCCTGATCTTCACCTTTCTGAAACATTCAGCAAAGTTAACTACTGCCTTCCTAGTTGATATTTCTAAAGTTACCTGCCTGTTGCATTATAATGTATCTATGTACAGGTCTTTTCCCCCTACAAAATAGTGAGCAGCTCATCGAAGGCAAGAAACATACGTGATCCATCATCTTATTCCTAGTGTCTGTAATAGTCTTTGCCACATGAGAGGTATTCAGTAAAAGTGTTGAACGTAGGAATAAATGGCCACTAGGAGAAAATTTAAATGCCAATAATAAGAAGTTTCATCATTTTTAACTTTGAAAGACACCTTTAATCATGCAATTCTAAAATCAAAATCTAGCCAAGCTCATTTGAGAATACATCCCTTGCACTGATGATAGCTCCATAAAATTCCTTTTCTCTGTCACAGTCAGTTGACCATGATGCATGAAAAAGGAGAGCTTTGGGGATCAAGATGCTAACAATAAATAAAATATCAGATCCAGATATACAAAGCAGTCATAAGACACTCAAATCTCCAGCCACCACTTCACATTTCTATGGTGAGGGCTAAGCCAGGGACATTGTCTATGTCTGCTAATGTGGTGCGACATTTTGAAAAATATTGATTAGTTTGTCTCTCTGCAAATTGGATTGTTTAAATAATCACCCTGGGTAAAATATAAACTAATTCCTTCAAAATTTTTAACAACTCCAGTCACTACAATGCTAATATACCTAGCCATTCCCCGCAAAGATGTACTCTCCCCATCAACTCTCCCATCCATGTATAATGGTTGCTCATCCTTGGGTTCATTCACACTCAAATAACAACTGAACACTGTAGCAACCTCTGAGTACTGTCATGTCTAAGCTTGCAAAATGACATTGCACACCCAAGAGACAAAGGCAATAAGCCTATATTTTCCAGCCTTTTGTACATCATAAAATACATAGAAAGTGCAGATGTTGCCCAGAGGCAGATGAAGCTGCTCCTGCTGTCCACCCTGGCCCTGCCCACCTGCTATTAGGTCTAAGGAAGGAGGCATACCTGTGTAACTCTGCATAAGATAAGTGCAAACTCACTGGACACAGCTTCAGTTTAAAACTAATGTCTACCTCTAAGTCTCATTTGTCTAGCTTCCCTAAACTTAGTCAATTTCAGTGATACTTCAGTTAGGAATACAATAGTCACATTTGCGATCTTGTCCCTTTTTCCTGCACAGTAATGTGAATGTTCTGGAGGATTAAACCTGAGGAGGCTTAAATACTGCTAGGACATCAGTGGTATACACAAACAAATGAAAATTTAAAATAGGAGGCTTAATTTTACTTTGTTAAAATTAAAGGGAAGAGACACCCCCCTTCCCTTTCCATATAGCCTTTTCTTTTGTAAACTTTTAATTGTAAATGTATGTAAATCGTTTTATAAAAGCTTCTTGCCAGCTTTGCAGCCCAGAAATGTCTCCCTCATGGACCTGGGAGCCATGCCCTTAAAAATGTAAACATCAAGACACAAAGCATGCCCCATTTCCCAGTTTCTACGAAGTGGTAGGCGCCTAATTTCTTCAGGCACCTGGCTCCAAGTTGCAAAACTACTTTCTGTTATAAAGCTATGAAAAGTGCATTTTCCTTTGTATAAAGGAAGTTAACTAACACAGATGTTCACTCCAAGTACCAGGTAAATTTCGGATGAACTATGTGCTGTGAATGATGTTGTCAAATCATTCTATTTGAGAACTGGTTATTGTTTATCTTGAAAATATGTATGTAATGTCTTTTAATCTGCTTGGCTACATAAAAGAATAGGATTTCTTTCTCTTTGCAATCTCGTAGCAGATTGCCTATGATGTGCATCATATTCTGGTTTACTGTTTATTCAAAAATAAAACCGTTTTCTTTCTAGACTACCTTTGTGCAGTGGTTTTCTGGGTTGAAAGATTTTACTTTTAATTTTCCCAGCAGGGAAGAGTCGTTTATTCATCTTTGTCTTGGCTCTAGCTGATCTCTTTCGATTCAGATGATACATTTGTTTTTCATCTGACACTGAAGCATGTTCCATACCATGCTGGTAATCCACTGAGGTATAAATATGTCAACATCTCATCCCTGCTGAGACTGATCAATGAAGTTGCCCTACTTGTCATATCCTGACCATCAGCCTCTTGCATGCTCAAGAGCTCCTTTCTCTCAGCCAATGTCCATGTGAGCTCAGGGAGCTACACTTTTCAATGCCTCCAACCACCCTGGGAAATTTGTGGCCAGTCTACAACTTTCTCCTACCCAGACATACTGCATCACTATTTCTGTTCTCTGTTGCACCAGGATGGCTTGGAGAAATCTTCTATGAGACTCTCTTTTCCTTGGGCTTTACCTATCTCAGAGATCCCCCAAATTCTCACATGTCTACTACCAAAATCTGGCTCAGGCTAGAGTGACAGGGCAGGGCACAGAGCTCTCACACCATCTAATACTTATGTATAAACTCTTCTCTCCTCCCCAGCACTGGGGGTAACTCATCTTATAGGAAGAAAGGAATAAACTGTTCTACCTAATTATAGTTTCTTTGAAATATTTTTCTGACTTACATTTCAGTAGTGCTTTTTAAACCTCAAAGATAAGCACTTTGACACATTTGTCCTCTTTTTACAGTGCTTAGACAGTGGACAAGACCCTTAAGGTAATTAAAAATGAAGCATGCAAGTGGAGTTGAACATCCCACACAACTACATCCACTACATACATGATGGAGAGAAAAATCTAAGCTTCTTTCTAAAATGGCCATCAATGAATATCAGTTTATATTTGTAGAGTAAATAATGATTGTTTGAGTTGCTTTCTTCCTTACAGCACTTGCACAATGGACTTTTATTTATGGCTAAAGCTTCAGACATCTTTTTACTCTCTAAAAAGAAAGAGAACAAATTTAGTGGGTTTCCCATGTTTGGAGTTTTTAAGAAAACAGCTCACCCTAGTACAAGCAAGGACACTAAAGAGCCATTTGAGGACCTAAAAAAATCAACTGCAGAATCATCGGAGGACTAAAGAGTCAAATCAATAAGATCTCCTGGCCTCTAGACTAAATAATATGATGAAAAACCTGCAAGCTAATAAAAATCAATACATGTTCATCTCTGTGTAGAAAAACTCAATATATTCAGAGCTCCTCCAACTTACCACCTAACAAAATGTATTGCAAACTGCATATCGATAGAGGTGAGATGTGCTAAGGCACACGGCTGTAAGGGACCTTTTTACTCAGGCAGTTCATTACTACTCAATCACGGAACATGACTCCAGCTGCTCAGATTGTACATTCGTATATGTGGAAAGTGACTGAACTTTCTGAGATGAGGCAGAGCATTTACCAAGCTACCCATCTCCTGTACCTCTACCTGTCTTTCCTTGGTCTACAATTGCCTGCCCAGGCTCAGACAATCCACTAACACCATTTAAAAATCAAATGCTCATGAAAGGTAAGAAAAAGAAATCAAACAATTTGATAGCGCCCTGACCATGTCCACACGGAATTTTGCAAAGATGAATCGGACATATATAAGAAAGAGATCAATAGATCTCCAGTTGTATTCAGCTTAGCCCAAGACAGACAGAAATGCACCGGAATGTGCAGTATTAATTGGATTCTTTCAAAATAATTAACACTAATTTTGTATGCTACTAGAAGTTTCTCTGAAAATAGTCAGGGCTTGACTCTTGGGAGCAGGGACTGGGCCAGCAATATATATCTAGTATATTTTTTATTGTTCACTTAACAAATATGTATTGAGAACTTCTTGTATATAAAATACTAAAGATATAATGATGAAAAATTTTTTAAAACTCATACTATTTCTAATGAGCTTTCAATCTACAAAAGACACACATGTGTGTTTTTTAGTCAGAAAATGAATGTAAGTAAAAAGAAAAATTTTAAACTCCATAAGCTCACCTATTGTTGCCTACACCAACAGTTTTGAAACACTTTAAATCCACAAAAATACAAAGTATAATTTAACAAATATCTGTGTACGTGTGGTGGCTTTGTACTCTATCAACTTAGCTAAGCTATACACACATTTTCTATCATTCTCTTCCCTGCCTGATTCCAGGTAAGGGCTGGCCACAAGAGAGTACCCATAATTTTGGAAAGTGGAAGTGAAGCAACAATTTTGGTTTTTAAAAAAATAAATTGAATATTATAATTGCCTGTATTTATGGGGTGCAGAGTAATGTTATATGTATGCACTACACTATTGTTTACTATAGTCACCTTGCTGTGCAATAGTTGTGAAAAAAATTATTTCTCTTGTCTAAGATTGTTGGCAAATGGTTCATAATATTCTCCTATGATTCTTTGTATTTCTGTTATATCAGCTGTTATATCTCCTATTTTGTTTCTGATTTTATTTATCTGGTTTTCCCTCTTTATTCTTAGTCTAACTAAAGTTTTGACAATTTTGTTTATCTTTTTTTAAAAATCCCAACTCTTTGTTTTGTTTATCTTTTGTGTGGGTTTTTTTGTCTCAATTTTATTATTTCTGCTCTGATCTTTATTAGTTTTTTCCTTCTACTAATTTTAGGTTTTGCTTGTTCTTGCTTTTCTATTTCCTTGAGATGCATCATTAATTTTTTTATTTGAAGTCTTTCTTGATATAGAACTGAATTTCCTTAAAACTGCTATTTTGAATTATTGACCAGAGAATTTCCATATCACTGTCTTGTTAGCATCAGTCATTGGTTCCTTGCTTGTCCATTTTTGGAGGTTTTGCTTCCCTGATAGCTGTTGTTTCTTATGGATCTATGTCTGTATCTTTGCACTGAAGGATTAGTTATTTATTCCATTCTTCTCTGGCTTTTTGTTGTTGCTGCTGTTTGTTAAATATGTTCACTTAGAAATTCTTTGAAATTAATTTGTTGATTTTCTTTTTACTCTGTTAAGTCACTGACTCTTTTGTGGTAATAGATGGTGCCTTAAGCTCAGGTTTGCCCTGGTTCTGGTAAACAATTAGAGTGCTACCTGTCCCAAATGGGGGAGGTCCTAAAGGGGATATTCCTATGGTGTGGGAAGTCTGGCTATGGGCTTATGCCCAGGAGACTTCTGGATCAACCTCTTACACTGTAGTGCTGTCGAATGGCCACTCTAATTGGTGACTCCTTTGGTCAAGTTACAGAGCAGAGTTTCCAGGGTTGGGGGCTGGTCCTGCCTCCCCTTTTGTCTCTGGCTGTCTTTAGGGATATTTCTCCTTTCGGGCACTCCTGATGATCCCTGTGGGTTGAGACAGAGACAGGTCTCCGGCCAGGGAACCCAAGATTGTGGGGAACCTGGTTTTCTACCTCACTCTCACTTTTCCCAGTGTAGAAACCATGAGTCAAGGGAAAATTTTTCATGCACTTTATGTCAGGCAGATGGTGGGGGGAGAGGCATGATGGATATGGAAGTCCAATTTACTTACCATCTGCTCAGAGTTTTTTCATTTCTCTGTGGCTTCAGAAACTGTCTGATCCTCATATTTACTTTCTGGAATATTACTGGTGACAATCTTGGCACCGTATATTTGTTTTAGGTTTTCTGTGTGGGAGTAAAGCTAGCTTGCATTTATGCCATCATTTTGGAATTGGAACTTGATAAGCATTTATTTTATTCATGAGTTTGTGGATTGGCTGGTGAGGCTCTGATACTGTATGGTTATTTCAGAGCATAATTCCTAAGCTAAGGAAGCTCTTTTCATGGCAATGACAGAAACACAGAAACAAGCACATTTAAGGGCCCTGCTCACTGTAAGCCTTCGAACAGTTTACTGGTTGAAGGAAGTCACATGGCTAGGGCCAAACTTAATGGAGGGGAGAGTGAATAGTTTTGAATATTTATCTAAGTTACCAAAATTGGATCCTAGATCAAAATGAAAAATAGTTCCAATGGGCTTTTTGTTTAAAATAGACTTTTAATTTAAATAAAGGCTGTATATAAGATAGTATCTTATAAAAATGTTATATTTTCTGGGTGGTTTGTTTGTTTGTTTGTTTGTTTGTTTTTTGAGACAGAGTCTCATTTTGTTGCCCAGGCTAGAGTGAGTGCTGTGGCGTCAGCTTAGCTCACAAAAACCTCAAACTCCTGGGCTCAAGCAATCCTTTTGCTTCAGCCTCCCAAGTAGCTGGGATTACTGGCATGTGCCACCATGCCCAGCTAATTTTTTCTATATATATTAGTTAGCCAATTAATTTCTTTCTATTTATAGTAGAGACGGGGTCTCGCTCTTTCCCAAGCTGGTTTCAAACTCCTGACCTCGAGCAATCTGCCCGCCTCGGCCTCCCAGAGTGCTAGGATTACAGGCATGAGCCACTGCACCCAGCCATATTCTCTGGGTGTGATATAGATATTGTGGTATTTAGGAGAATGTCCTAATTCTTAGGAAATGCACATTGGAGTTTTGAAGGGTGAAATGTCACTATTGCTAAAAGTTACTTTCAAATAATTTAGCAGAAACAATAAAAATATTAATGGATTGTTTGTATGCTTATATGTATATCTCTATGTGCTATAGTCTGAATTTTGGTGTCCACTCAAAATTCATATTTTAAATCCTAGCACCTAATATGATAGTATTTGGAGGTGGGGCCTTTGATAAGTGATTTGGTCATGAGAGCAAAGCCCTCATGAATGGGATTAGTATAATAATTTGTAAAAGAGACACTGGAGAACTCCGTCACCTTTTCTGCCATATGAGGACACAGCAAGAAGATGGTCACCTATGAATCAGGAAGTGGGCTTTCACCAGATACCAAATCTGCTACAATCTTGATCTTGGGCTTCTCATTCTCCAGAACTAGGGGAAGTAAATTTCTGTTAATTAGAAGTCATCCAGTCTCTGGTACTTTGTTATAACAGAATAAGTGGTCTAAGACTTTATCTGTCTAAGCATCTAACATCAAATTCAAATGTGGCCAATATTAGCAGTTGGGAGATCTAAATAAAGAGTGTATGAGTGCACCTTGTTCTATTCTTTTATCTTTTTTGTATAATTGAATTTTGGGGGGAAAAAAGCCAATAAAAAGTCAATAAAATAAATACTTGGATAGGAACCATGGTGTCCCAGAACTTATGGAAAACCCTTATGTTGCTAGAGCTGGAAAATTAAATAAAAAGTGAATGATTGGAAAGATTATTATTTTATTTTTATTTTTAAAAAAATTTATTTATTTAAAGTATACAAAATGATGTTTCAATATACATTTACATAGTGAAGCAATTACTACGGTCAAGCAAATTAACAAGTCCATCTCTTGAAATAGTCACCTTTTGGAGGGAGAGGTGTCGCAAGGACACTAAAAAGTTGAACTCTTAGAAGCAGAAAGTAGAACAGCAGTTACCAGGAAAGAGGAGGTGCAGGAAAGGAGGACATGTTGGTCAAAGGGTACAAAGTTCCAGTTTTGCCGGATGAATAAGTCTAAAGACCTAACGTACAGCATGATGACTATAGTTAATAAGACTGCATTGTATAATGGAAATTTGCAATATTTGTAGATTTTTCTGTTGATGGACACTAAAGTCAATTCCATACCAAGGCTATTGTGAATAGTGTTGCAATAAACATGATGGGGGGCAGATATATATTTTTTTTTCCTTTTTTTTTTATTTCAGCATATTATGGGGGTACAGATTTTAAGGTTTCAATAAATGCCCATTTCCCCCCCTCCCCCAAAAGTCTGAGTCTCCATCATGACCATCCCCCAGATGGTGCACATCTCACTCATTATGTATGTATTTACCCGCCCCCCTCCCCCCTCCCACCTGCCCAATACCCTGTTACTGTAGTACCTATGTGTCCACTTAGGTGCTACTCAGTTAATACCAGTTTGCTGGAGAATATATCTGGTGCTTGTTTTTCCATTCTTGGGATACTTCACTTAGTAGTATGGGTTCCAGCTCTAACCAGGAAAATATAAGATGTGCTATATCACCGTTGTTTCTTAGAGCTGAATAGTACTCCATGGTATACATATACCACATTTTATTAATCCATTCTTGGATTGATGGGCACTTGGGCTGTTTCCACAGCCTTGCAATTATGAATTGTGCTGCTATAAACATTTGAGTGCAGGTGTCTTTTTTGTAGAGTGTCATTGGATCATTTGGGTAGATGCCCAGCAATGGGATTGCTGGATCAAATGGTAGATTCACTTGTATCACTTTAAGGTATCTCCATATTGCTTTCCACAGAGGTTGAACTAGTTTGCAGTCCCACCAGCAGTGTAGGAGTGTTCCTCTCTCTCTGCAACCATGCCAGCATTTATTGTTTGGAGATTTTTTGATAAAGGCCATTCTCACTGGGGTTAAGTGATATCTCATTGTGGTTTTGATTTGCATTTCCCTGATGATTAGAGATGTTGAGCATTTTTTCATATGTTTGTTGGCCATTCTTCTGTCTTCTTTAGAAAAATTTCTGTTCAAGTCCTTTGCCTATTTTTTAATGGGGTTATTTGGTTTTTTCTTCCTGATTTTCGTGAGTTCTAAGTATATTCTACTTATCAGTCCCTTATCGGATGCATAGGATGCAAAAATTTTCTCCCATTCTGTAGGTTGTCTGTTTACTTTCATGACTATTTCTTTGGCTGTGCAGAAGCTTTGTAGTTTGATCATGTCCCATGTATTTATTTGTTGCTGCTGTGATTGCCTTTGGGGACTTCTTCATAAACTCTTTGGCCAGGCCGATGTCTAGGAGAGTGTTTCCAACTTTTTCCTCTAGAGTTCTAATAGTTTCATACCTTAGGTTTAAGTCTGTTATCCAGCGTGAGTTGGTTTTTGTGAGAGGTGAAAGGTGTGGGTCCTGTTTTAGCCTTCTACAGGTGGCTATCCAGTTTTCCCAGCACCATTTATTGAAGAGGGATTTTTTTCCCCAGCGTATGTTTTTGTCTGCTTTGTCAAAGATTAGATGGCTATATGAGGATGGTTTTATATCAGGATTCTCACATCTGTTCCACTGGTCAATATTCCTGTTTTTGTGCCAATACCATATTGATTTAATTACTACAGCTTTGTAGTATAGTTTGATATCTGGCATATTAATGCCTCCCATTTTGTTTTTGTTGCCTAGAATTGCTCTTGATATTCGGGGTCTTCTTTGGTTCCATACGAAGCGTAAAATTATTTTTTCTATATCTGTGAAGAATGCTGATGGGATTTTAATAGGTATTACATTGAATCTGTAGATCAGTTTGGGTAGTATAGACATTTTGATGATATTGAATCTGCCGATCCACGAGCATGGTATGGATTTCCATCTGTTTACATCCTCTGCTATTTCCTTCCTCAGTGTTTCATAGTTCTCCCTGTAGAGGTCTTTTACGTCCTTGGTTAAGTATATTCCTAGGTACTTTAATTTCTTTGTTGCTATTGTGAAGGGAATTGAGTCTTTGATTTGGTTCTCAATTAGATTGTTGTTGGCGTATATGAATGCCTCTGATTTCTGTGTATTGATTTTGTATCCTGAGACTTGACTAAATTCATTGATCAGCTCCAGGAGTTTCTTGGTTGAATCCTTGGGGTTTTCTAGATACAATATCATATCATCAGCAAACAGTGAAAGTTTGATCTCTTCTGCCCCTATTTGGATACCTTTGATTCCATTTTCCTGTCTGATTGCTGTAGCCAAGACTTCCAGTACTATGTTGAACAAAAGTGGAGATAGTGGGCAGCCTTGTCTAGTTCCAGTTCTAAGTGGGAATGATTTCAATTTTTCCCCATTCAGTATGATGTTGGCTATGGGTCTGTCGTATATGGCTTGTATCATTTTTAGGTATGTCCCTTCTATGCCTATTTTCTTAAGTGTTCGTATCATGAAAGGGTGTTGAATTTTGTCAAAAGACTTTTCTGCATCTATTGAAAGAATCATGTGGTCTTTGTTTTTGCTTCTGTTTATGTGGTGAATTGCATTTATAGATTTACGTATGTTGAACCATCCCTGCATCCCTGGGATGAAGCCCACTTGGTCGTGGTGGATTATTTTTTTGATAAGTGTCTGGATTCGGTTAGCTAAGATTTTGTTGAGAATTTTTGCATCTATATTCATTAGGGATATTGGTGTGTAGTTTTCTTTTTTTGTTGCATCCTTTCCTGGTTTTGGTATCAGAGTAATATTCACTTCATAAAAGGTGTCGGGGAGGTTTCCATTCTTCTCGATGTTGTGGAATAGTTTCTGCAAGATAGTTACTAGTTCTTCTTTGTAAGTATGGTAAAATTCAGGTGTGAAGCCATCTGGACCGGGACTTTTCTTTTTAGGGAGATTTTTAATTGCTGTTTCTATTTCAGCTGTTGGGATTGGTCTGTTCAGGGAATCTATTTCTTCCTGGTTGAGCCTAGGGAGGATATGTGTTTCTAGAAATTTGTCCATTTCCTCCACATTTTCCAGTTTTTGTGCATAAAGATTTTTGTAGTATTCATAAATTGTATCTTGTATCTCTTTGGGATCAGTTGTGATATCTCCTTTTTTGTTCCTGATGGAGCTTATTAGAGATTTCTCTTTTCTGCTTTTCGTTAGCTTAGCCAATGGTGTGTCAATTTTGTTTATTTTTTCAAAGAACCAACTTTTTGTTTTATTAACCTCCTGAATAGCTTTCCTGTTTTCAATTTCATTTAGTTCTGATTTGATCTTGTTGATTTCACTTCTTCTGCTGGGTTTGGGGTTGGTCTGTTCTTCTTTTTCCAGCTCTTTGAGTCGTTTCATTAGATTGTCTATTTGTGATCTTCTTGTCTTTTGGTTATAGGCATTTATGGAGATAAACTTTCCTCTCAGAACTGCTTTAGCTGTGTCCCAGAGGAGTGGATAACTTGTCTCTCCATTGTCATTTTATTCATAGAAGTTTTTTATTTCCGTCTTGATTTCTTCATTTACGAAGTAATCATTTAGTAGGAGGTTGTTTAATTTCCACGTTTTTGTGTAGAAATGTGAGTTTCTGTTAGTGGTAATTTCTACTTTTATTACACTGTGATCTGAGAAGGTACATGGTATGATTTCTATTTTTTTAAATTTCTTGAGATTTTCTTTGTGTCCTAGGATATGGTCAATCTTAGAGAATGTCCCGTGAGCTGATGAGAAGAACGTATATTCAGTGGATTTTGGGTAGAATGTTCTGTAGATGTCTGTCAGACCCAATTGTTCTAGAGTTTTGTTTAAGTCCATTATTTCTTTATTAATTTTCTGTTTGGAGGATCTGTCTCCTGCCGTCAGTGGGGTGTTGAAATCTCCGGTGATTATGGAGTTGCTATTAATCCATTTGATTAGCTCCAGTAAGGTTTGCTTTATGAATCTGGGTGCACCTAAGTTGGGTGCATATATATTTAAAATTGTTATCTCTTCTTGTTGGACTGTCCCTTCACCATTATATAATGACCCTCTTTGTTTTTACTACTTTTGTTGGTTTAAAAACTAAATCATCTGAAATTAGAACTGCCACACCAGTCTTCTTTTGGCTTCTATTTGCTTGGAATATTGATCTCCACCCTTTTATTTTTAGTCTATATGCATCCTTGCAGGTTAGATGTGTTTCCTGAAGACAGCATATACTTGGCCTGTATTTTCTTATCCATTCAGCCAGCCTATGTCTCTTGAGTGGAGAGTTTAAGCCATTCACATTTATTGAGAGAACTGATAGGTAAGGTAGATTACTGATCATTCTGTTGGGTTGGATGTTGTTGCTATGATTTCTGTCTTGAGCCATTGTAATATCTGGCCTTTAATATCTTTGGGTTTTGATTGTTTTTATATTCGTGGGTTATTATTATGATGTTCCATGCATAACGCTGTTTTAAGTACTTCTTGTAGGGCTGGTCTTGTCTTGGTGAATTCTCTGAGCCTTTGCTTGTCTGAGAATGTTTTTATTTCTCCTTCATATACAAAGCTTAGTTTTGCAGGGAATAGTATTCTAGGCTGGGCATTGTTTTGTTTCAAAAGAGTGAGAATGGGGCCCCAGTCTCTCCTTGCTTGTAAAGTCTCATTCGAGAAGTCTGATGTTATTCGAATTGGCTTTCCCTTGTATGTTACTTGCTTCTTTTGTCTTACAGCTCTTAGAAGGGCCTCTTTAGTTGATACTTTGGTCACTCTGATGACTGCATGTCGTGACGTCTTCCTGTTTGCATTGAATCTCCCAGGGGTCCTCTGAGCTTCTTGAACTTGTATATCAAGATTTTGAGCAAGGCCTGGGAAATTTTCCTCTATTATATCTTCAAACAGCTTGTCCAACCCTTGAGTGTTGTCTTCTTCCCCTTCTTGTAACTCTATGACCCTCACAGTAGGTTTCTTCACATAATCCCACAGCTCTTATAGGCTTTGCTCTTTTCTCTTGTTTCTCTGCTCTATTTCTGTGACTGATTTGTTTAATTCGAGGGTGTTATCTTCAAGCTCTGAGATTCTTTCTTCTGTTTGATCTACCCTGTTCTTGAGACTTTCCACTGTATTTTGTAGTTCCTTGAATTGATTCTTCATTTCCAGGAGTTCAGTTACATTTTTCTTCATTGTGTCTATTTCTTTTCCCATATCCTGGAGGCTTTTTGTGGTTTCTTTGTGTTGCTCATTGAGTTGTTGTTGCAGCTGGGTGAGTGTTCTTATGATCCACATAGGAAATTCCTCTTCTGTCATATTGGTTGCCTGATTTTGGTTGGTGTTCGTTTCTAGGGGGCTGGTGCTCCTCTTTGGGGGTGTGTTTTCCGTTTGGTTCTTCATATTTCCTGAGTTCTTTCGCTAATTTCTTCCCATGTCAATCAGTTGTTGTTTCTTTCCTTTAGCTATTGTTTGGGTATTCACACACCTTGTTTAGTTTCTGAGGCGTTAGGTGGTGTCTGTGGGTGAAATTGGACCACTCCCTGTATATTGAGTCAGTGGGTGCTGTGGAAAGGCTGTGCAAGATGCCGTCCCTGTCAGTAAGTGGCGTTTGCTTGGAGGAACAGGCTATACTGTTGATTTTTTGTCCTGTTAACAGCTCTTGTTATGGGCGGAGCTGGGTTGGGTAAGCCTGCCCTCAGGCCGTTAGCAGGGGTCAAAGTTCTGTACTCTGCTTCCAGGGAAAGCTGTCAGGGCGGGGCTGGAATGGTCCCACTCAGCCAGAAAGTCTGTGTGTGGGGGTGGGGCTGTCTGAGACCCGCAGTCTGGAGCGGGCCTCGCTTCTTTCCACCCTCCCCAACTCTGCAGCTACTCCTGGGCCTCTGCCAGCAGGCCAGACCACAAGCCACCAGGCCTCCCCGGACTATGATGCCGGCAGGGAGGTTCCCTGCACAGGAACGCCACCTGGGTTGGGTGCATGGCCTCCTCCTAGGAGGAGGGTTGCCCTCTAGGATGCCGATCCGCCCCTGGAGGCACATACACCTCAGTAGGCTGTTCAAGTATAACAGTTCTGTGCCCCGGGCAATGCTAGCCCTTGGTGCAGGGGATCTGGTCTGCAGGTCCGACCTCTGGGTCCCAGAGTTCAAACTGTATCCCCACCAGGGAGAGGATTTCCGGTCCCAATTCACCCACAGGGAGCCCAAGCTGGGTCTATGTCTCTCAGCCTCTGAATCGGCACTGTTCTCCTGGGAACACGGTGCCAGCAGCACCTGGGAGGGCGGGCGGGTAGGGAGCTCACAATCTGAGTTCCCCTGAGTCAGGTGTAGCGTCCCAAACGGGAAGGTCCCGTTCCCGGGGGGTGCCTCCGGCTGGTGGCTGTATTGTCTCTCTGGGCAGCCGCGGGTAGGGTCGGTGGAGGGGAGAAGGAGGCAATATGGCGCCTGCCTCGAGGCTCAGGTCTGTGCACACGGAGGTGCCTGGAGGAAGTTGGGAACCTGGCGCCATGTCTGCTACAGGCTCACTGCTGGCTGGCGGTGGCGGTCTCTGGCTGGCAGCCGTAGGTCTCTCCACCCGCTGGGGAGCCCACCAGCAGTCCTAAATGCAGGGGAGGGGAAACAGCAAATCCACCTACCTTGCCACTGGTCTCAGGGCTGCTCCGGTGGTCTCAGCCTCCAGTTCTCCTCCGCAGCCTCCTCCCATGGAGTCTCCCGGGGTCTCAGGTACCCCTCCTTCCAGCCCTTGTCCGCTGTATGCTCGTCTTCTTGCTTCTTTCCTCTAATTTCTGCTAGAATCTGTCTTTTCTGCAGAGACCCTCTGTCTGGCGGTGTTATTCGTCCGCCATCTTGCTCCGCCCTCAGATATATTTTTGATATACTGAATTCCCCTACTTTGGATATATACCCAGCTGTGGAATTGTAGGGTCATATGGTAGTTCTATTTTTAGTTTTTAAAAGGAAATCCCCATAGTGTTCTCCATAGTGGCTGAGCTAATTTACATTCCCATCAACAGTGTATGAGAGTTACCCTTTCTCCACATCCTCATCAGCATTCATTATTGCCTGTCATTTTGATAAAAGCCATTTTAATTGGGGTGAGATTATATCTCGTTGTAGTGTTGATTTGCATTTCTCTGATGACTAGTGATGTTGACCATTTTATCATATATCTGTCGGCCATCTGCATGTCTTCTTTTGAGAAATGTTTATTCATATCTTTTGTCCATTTTAATTGGATTATTTGATTCTTTCCTATCAAGTTGTAAAAGCTCCTTATGTATTCTGGTTATTAATCTTTTGTCAGATGGACAGTTTGCAAATATTTTCTCTCATTCTGTGGGTTATCTCTTTCCTTTATGGATTGTTTTTTTTTTTTTCTGTGCAGAAGCTTTTTAGCATGATGTGATCCCATTTGCTAATTTTTACTTTGGTTGCCTGTACTTTGGGGGTGTTGCTCAAAAAGTCCTTGCCCACACCAATGTCCTGAAGTATTTCCCAGATATTTTTTTTTAGTTTAATAGTTTCAGGTCTTAGATTTAAGTCTGTAGCCCACTTTGAGTTGATTTTTGTATGCTGTGAGAGATAAGAGTCTAGTTTCATTCTCCTGCATATGGATATCGAGTTTTCCCAGCACCATTTATCACAGAGACTGTCCTTTCCCCATTGTCTGGGCACCTTTGTCAATGATAAGTTTGCTGTAGATGTGTGGATTTATTTCCAAGTTCCTCATTCTTTTCCTTTGGTCTATATGTCTGTTTCTATGCGAGTACTGTGCTATTTTAGTTACTATAGCTCTGTAGTATAATTTGAAGTCAGGTCATGTGATTCTTACAGTTTTACTCTTATTGCTCAAGATGGCTTTGGTTATTCTGGGTCTGTTGTGGTTCCATATAAACCTTAGGATTATTTTTACTATTTATATGAAGAATGTCATTGGTATTTTGATAATAATTGCATTGAATCTGTAAATTGCTTTAGGTGGTATAAACATTTTAGCACTACTGATTCTTCCAATCTATGAGCATGGAAAATCTTTCCATTTCTGTGTATCCTCCTCAATTTCTTTCGACAATGTTTTATAGTTTTCATTACAGAGATCTTTCATTTCTTTTGTCAAGTTTATTCCTAGGTATTTAATTTATTTGTAGCTTTATAAATGGGATTACTTACTTGGTTTATTTTTCAGATTGTTTATTGTTGACATATAGAAATGCTACTGCCTTTTTGTATGTTGGTTTTGTATCCTGCAACTTTACTGAATTTATTTACTATTTCTACGAGGGTTTTTTCGTGTGTGGAATCTTTAGGATTCTCTAGATAAAAGATCATATCGTCTACAAACAAGAATAATTTGATTTCTTCCTTTCCAATTTGGATGCCTTTCATTTCTTTCTCTTGTTTGATTGCTCTAAGTAGAACTTCCAAAATTTTGTTGAATAACAGTGGTTAAAGTGGGCATCCTTGCCTTGTTCCAGATCTTAGAGGAACGGCTTTCAGTTTTTCCCCATTTAGTATGATACTAGCAGTGGGCCTGTTATATATGGCTTTTATCATGTTGAGATGAGTTCCTTCTATACACAGTTTTTTGAGAGTTTTTGTCATGAAAAGAAGTTGAATTTTATCAAATGTTTTTTCAGCAATAATTTATATGCTCATATGATTTTTGTCCTTCATCCTGTTGCTTTGATATATCACATTGATTCACATGTGTTAAATCATCCTTGTATCCCTGGGATGAATGCCATTCGATCATGATGAATAATCTTCTTAATGTGTTCTTGAATTTGGTTTGCTAGTATTTTATTGAGGATTTTTGCATCTATGGTCACCAAAGATATTTACTTATGGTTTTCTTTTTTTGTTGTGTCTTTGTCTGGTTTGGGTATTAGGGTAATACAGGCCTCATAGAATGAGTTTGGGAGTATTCCCTCTTCCTGGATTTTTCTGAAATAATTTCAGTAGGATTGGTATTATTTATTTGAATGCTTAGTAGAATTCATCAGTGAAGTCATGGGGTCCTGTGCTTTTCCTTTTCTTTGATGGGAGACTTTTTATTACTGCTTCTATCTTGTAACTTGTTTTTGGTTTATTCAAGTTTTGGATTTCTTCCTGGTTCAATCTTGGTAGGTTAGATGTGCCTAGGAATTTAACAATTTTTTCTAGGTTTTCCAATTTATTGGCATATAGTTACTCATGGTAATCTCTAATGATCCTTTGAATTTCTACAATATCAGCTGTAATTTCCTTTATTTTATCTCTGATTTTACTTATTTGGGTCTTCTCTCTTTTTTTCTTAGTCTGACTAAAAGTGTGTCAATTTTGTCCATATTTTCAAAAAATATCTTTGTTTCATTGATCATTTGTATTATACTTTTTTATTTTAATTTCATGTATCTCTCCTCTGATCATTATTATTCTTTTCTTCTAATAATTTTTGGTTTGATTTGCACTTGTCTTTCTAGTTCTTTGTGATGTATTATTAGGTCGTTTTATTTGAAGCTTTTCTACTTTTTAATGTAGGCACTTATTGTTATAAACCTTCCTGTTATTACTCCTTTTGCCATATCCCATAGGTTTTTGTTATGCTGTGCTTTCATTTTCATCTGTTTGGAGAAATTTTTAAGTTTCCTTCTTAATCTCTTCATTGACCTACTGGTCACTCAAGAGCAGATCCATAAATTAAAGATTTTGAAAAGGCTCTTGGCTTTCAGATCCCCTCAGGCATAAGTAAGATGCAGGTAGTCCATTACCCCAGAGTTAGTGTAACTCAGTCTATTAATGCAATCCCCCTCAAGGTTTCCCAGAACCAATAATACTGTGCAACATTCCAAAGAACTCAATGGGTATCCATGTGTTTTTCTAAGATAAGAATCTAATGATCTCTGAAGCCTGAGCATTCTCATACACTTGGGAAATCTTAAGCTTTGCTCCAGGCTATGCCAGAAAAGCAAACTTTCTCCAAACTACTGGTTCTATGGCCACCCTTCCTTCATAGCCCCAGACAGAGAATGAGATAGAGAGATAATAAGGTCCCACACGTTTTCTCTTTCTGAGAGTGCATATATTTCATCCATGAAGATTCCAAATATAACAGCTGGATTATTGCAGTTGCTGTGTCATGTTAGCAAGGAGTTGAAGAAAAAAGAGAAGTCAGTAATCTTGCCAAATAGGTTGACTTAATATATGTAAATCAACTAATGGGATATCTTGCATGGCTTAGACCCCCTTCCCCAATCTCCTAGCGGTGCCATACCAGGATGGCAAGTGGAGAGAAAATCTGTGTGCCTGAGGGAGGGAGAGTGAAGTGATTGTGGGACTTTGCACTGAAACTCAGGGCTGCTTATCACAGGGGAACGCAGCATAGGGCAGAAATCTGCCACTGCCCACAGACAAAGCATTTTGACTAGCCTGGCCAGAGGAAAATCCTCTGCACCAAAACCTGAATTCCAGCTAGCCCCACCACTGGCTGACAAAAAGCAGACTGGAAGCTGGCTGAATTTGTCTTTTTTCCATTTTTCTGTCAGGTTATTGGTTTTTTTTTTCTTTCCATTGATTTTTAAGAGTCTTGTAAATAATTAGAAAGACTATCCTTTATCTGTGAAATACGCTATAAATATTTTCTCCTTATTTGTCATTTATCTTTTCACTTTATTTATCATGCTTTGTTGTGTTTTGCATTATTTAGTCAACTTATTGATTTTTTTTCTTTAATTGTATCTTAATTTGCAGTCTTGGATAAGAAAACTTTTCCAATGCCCAGAAATTCAGCCATGTTTTCTGCTAGTACTTGGATAGTTTTATTGTTTTATATTTTAATCATCAGTAGTCCATTTAGTATGGCATAAGATATCTTTTCCCAAATGACAGACTAGTTTTTTTAAAGTAATTACTCCAGTGATTTTAAATTATGTCCTTATCATCTATTATCATATGAATTTTCAATAATAGCTAGAAAACTACAGGAAAAAATGAGAAATATTTAATTAAAACATAAAGCTTCTATAATTAAAGTAGTGTAGCATTGGTACAGAAATTAAGAAATAGACCAATGGAATATAATTCAAAGTCAAACTATAATAGAGATGAACAAAAAGACCACAACCAGGTCTGAATTTCCAACTTACAGAGGTGATCAATGAAATGATGGAAGTGGATGAAATTTTTGCATAATAAACTACCCTAAAACTTACTGGCTTAAAGCAACCATTTTATTTTAGTACATCTTCTGACTTCATGTGTCAAGAATTCAGGCAAGGCTTAGCTAGACCATACTTCTGCTCCACGTGGTATTCATAGGATAGTATTCAGCTGGCAGATGGACTTATTTGTAAGGTCCCAAATGGCTTCACCTACATTGATGAGGATGGATGGATAGATGGATGGATGGATGGATGGGCTCAGCTGGGACTGTCTTCCATAGCCTCTCAGTCATAGACACTTCATGGTAATGGGCGTCTTAGATGGCAGCTCAGGCTTTATGACAGAGCCCAAGGTGGAAGGTGCAAGGCCTTATCTGATCCAGCCTCAGAATTCACCCATTTTCTCCTCTGCCACACTCTATTGGTAATGACCAAGTCACTGGTCTAGCTCAGATTCAAGGTGAAGCCATAAGTTCCAGGAAATATGTTGCACTGGGGTGGGAGCATATCCTTGGAAACTGGATACTATAAAAGTCAAGAAAGGTGTTGAAAAACTATATTGCAAAAGAAATCTTAGAGAATTCCTATATCAATAATGGGCAGGGTGGAAAGAATTATGTGTCCAGTTCATTATGAATGGGTGAAAGACTTGTTACCCAAGTTGCATGAATTTAATGCACATGATTTGAGCAGCTTGGCTCCACACAAAGTGAGAGAAGACACAAGGAGGAGATGGACAAATAAGGAAAATATAAAGCAGCTAAAGGATAGAATATCAAAAGATGTCCTAAAGAAAATGCAAAGAAGAAATGATGACAAATCCATATCAGATACACAGGCTCGTTTCCTAGAGAGAAAGCAACAGATGACCCAGGACCAAAGTGACTCACTGAAGGAAACAAGCTAAATGGCGAACTCTCCAATTCAGGAAGTAGGAAAAGCAGCCAGGAGATGTGCTTCTACTTTGCCAGTTATTTCAGACAACACTGCCAAGAGGAAGTGGTCAGCAGCTGTTATTAGCCTATGTGCTAAAAGCAAATCAAAGCTCATAAATCAAAACTCATCAATACTAATAAATGGAATTTAAAAAAAAGATCAAAATACTTTATATGAGAAAGTATATAAAGCTTACTCAACAAAAAGGCCACAGAAAGGAATCATGAGAAACTGTATGGTAGTGGATAATTTAGGGAGTACAGCAAAAATAAACAATGGTCCACCTTATCTCAGGATGAATAGGAGCATGAAGTATGAAGACTGTGAAGAGGCAATAGAATTATTTGTTAATGAAGAGATCACTTGTAATTTATAGCAAGGTATTTGTGTAAAGTGATGATTAATACTTGTAAAGTCAAATAATCAAAGGCTGTGAGTAGAAAATGAAAGATGGAGTAATTATGCTCTTTCTTTACCATGTTTAAAAGATAAAAATATAAAACCCTAAAGTTCTAAAAAATTATCTTTAGGTAAGACTCAAGTTACTCAATATATCCTTATCATTGGCTCCATCTAAACACTTTTTAAAAAGGATTGTTCCTATGGTCTTTCCAACAAGTTTGGAAGAAGAATATAGAGAACGGAATGAAAAATTCAATAGATATTTAGAACCACTGGTAACTAATCTGCATTTAATTATGCCCTACTATGAAATGATGATATCAAGTGGGCAATAAGCAAAAATGGCAACAATAAATATTTATTGAATATCTATTATGTGTGACCACTATATACTAGATGTAAAAAATAAGCCAAAATGTTTTGCCACATGAATTGTAAGAAGCAAGTGATATGTATATTATGCATCTCTTAACACACATTAGATCGAGGCATTAGGATTTACTATCACAAATAGATTACCCATCTTTTATTAGATCATTTCTGAAATGACATTCAGAGGCTTTTCCTACTACTATAATATTCCCATGCCACTGGCCTCTGGTATAGTGTGGAAGAGCTTAGGATGGAGTTGGTGCAAAATAGAGGGATCACACATAAATTCTGAGGAGCTTATAAAACCAGCTTATTTAAATGTGAAATATTCAGTCAATCAAGCAAATGTTTCTTCTAAATCAGGAGTAGACATTAAGTTACCTGAATAAAATGCCCATAACTTTTCCTTCCATTAGAGAGGTAATATTATAGAAAGTTTTAATGTGATTTTCCTCTTTTGTCTTTCTAGACCATTGGAAATATCCATCTGCTTGAGTGAAGATTGGCTTCTGTCTCAGAAGAAAAGCAAAGTAAATGGATAAGATAATATTCAGACTTTGGCATGTCAAATTCCTGTCTGCAAAAAGAATTTTCTACTTTCTTTTTCCTTCCACCAACCCTCTCAATTTATCATAACAGCAAATAAGCATGAATGACTCAGATCATAAAGTATTCTCACAGTGTAGAACATATTGCCCTTCTAGTGATCCATGTTTGAAGAAGCAGATGATGTAGGATAAGCAAAAGAAAATCCCAGTTTTCCTAGCACTAGAGCAGAAGAGAGCAAAGGAAGAAAGAGTAACTCTTTCTCCTACTTTCCCTCTTGGACTCTCTGCCTAAAGAGAAAGGAGATATGTTAGGTACGTAAGAGAGAGAAGAGAGAGGGCAAAGGGAGCTCCTTCTGTTAGTAACTGGCTACTGCCACCCTATAGTAACCTTAATGCAGGGGTCCTCAAACTTTTTAAGCAAGGAGCCAGTTCACTGTCCCTCAGACCGTTGGAGGGCCATTGGAGAGTGTGGCGCACATTCCACAATGGTCTGAGGCACTGTGGGCCTGGGACAAGTGGCTGCTAAGCAGGACAGGCAGAGGTGGCAAAAATACCCAGCAGGCTGAATAAATGTCCTTGGCGGGCCACATGTGGCCCGCAGGCTGTAGTTTGAGGACACCTGCCTTAATGTACAGCATGGATGGCCCTGGGGTTAACTTACTAAGTCGATGTTGGTCCCTGAGCAGCACCGATCAAGGTCAGGAATGGAGAGAATCGCTGGGAAGTTTCCATAGAGAAGCCTCCCTAGTGAAGGGAGCAGAGAAGATCACTCCAGATAGGGTTAGATACAAGTCACATCAGATCTCAGGGTGTGTGGGGGCGAATCTATAGTGCTATGGGGTATCAGAAGAGGCCAAATCATCCAGGAGCACCACTGGGCCTAGATCACTAAAAAGCCAGCAAGGCAAGTAGCCACCAAATGGACAGAAAGCACTATCCTTGAAGTTAGTCAGTAGTGCTATGGCTAAAGACCTCGACTCTCCCTGTTTATCACAAGCTTGCATAAATGCTCACCTCCCCATGATGCCCCTCTAGCTACACACACTGTATCAGAGAATATTCTGGAATGGGGGAGAAGACTGAGAAATCTGGGAGATTGAGGTTTTCTTCCTTGACGACTCGAGCATTACTTGAAGGGGCTGTTTAAATTATCCAATAAAACTAATTTTAAAACAACTTGAACCTTTAGTTCTTTTCCTGTAAAAATCAGAGGAAAGGAATTTGTGAAGAAGGTCAGAGTTTCCAGAGACAACATTTAAAATGAGATCGCTATACAGGCAGGTGTCAGGTTTCAATAAGAAATAAACATTTTCAACATCCTATATCTCTGTGTGGAAAAATTTTCATAAAGTGTTGGACATACATGTGACCAAAAAAAAAAGGTTGGAAGAAGTATGCAAAAAAGGGGAAAGCAATAAAATATGTTTTTATTTGATTGTACTTACATTTGATATTGCAAAGTGTTTTGTAACATGTGGACATGTATGTGATAATCTCCCAGCCTTTACTGCTGAATCTCTCTCCTCAGTAGATACTAACCACAAATCAGCAAACAGTGCAATCTGAAATCATGTAATTATTTCTTATCCTAAAGAGTTCCATTCAAGGCTGGTGTTAGCTAAAGAGAAAGAATAAGAATCTCATAAAATAAGGTAGGCTTTTAAGGCTAACAATTCATAGACTCACTAAACTTCAAATAACTATCCCAGAAGAATCTTGATATGTAGCAAGCAAATGCTTCTCCATCCACAAATCTGTATTTAAAAGGACTCAATGTAAAGGGTAAGGTATGATTAAAATATATCATAATAAGAATTCTGGTGTTCTAGAAAAGAAACTCTTGACAGAAAAAAAAAATTAGAAGAACATATAAAACAGAAGAATACCAATAAACCATTATTACTCCTGATAGAAAACTCAGTGGTTTATTAGTCTTCATTCCTGGGAGTTTATATAGCTCATAAAAATTTTTCAATCAGTATCCTTTTCAGATTATATATTGCTAAGGTTACCACAAAGAAATACAATTAAACTTACTATCACTCAGGTAATCTTCTGGTCATACAAAATTTATCAATGCTTAGGCAATAGTAAAATACTGAGGATAGTAGAACATGTCTAGTGTATTAGTGGATCTCAAAGACACAAGAGTGCTAGGACAGAAATAAAATTCTAAAAATAAATAAATAAAACTATAGTGCATTTCTCGTGGAATATATATATACTAATTTACTCCCAGATTATAAACACCCAACTCTAAAATATGTAGGGAGGGATAAGAATATAGTCAGGAAGATAATACTATTATATGCATGGTTTTATGCCAGGCACTGTATGATGACACACAGATTAATTCAATCTTACATTCAAGGAGAAACTCTATCCTATCAGGAGGAGATGTATAAAATAACCAAGACAGGAAGTTGATGTTATGGGGTTCACAGGAGTGTAGAAAGTGATCACTCTTAAACTGGAACAATGCAAAGAGGATAATGGATGAAACAGAACTTAGCAAGTTATTAACTGCCTTAAAAAAATGGAGAGGGAAACACAGTAGATAGAAGAAACATGAGTAAAAACTTAGATGTAGGAAAGTTGAAAGTGCACATTCTTACCTGGAATGTAGCAGCTACCTCATAATAAGGATGGAGGGAGGGAAGTAAAGGGGAAGGAAGGAAGGAAGGAAGGAAGGAAGGAAGGAAGGAAGGAAGGAAGGAAGGAAGGGAGGGAGGGAGGGAGGGAGGGAGGGAGGGAGGGAGGGAGGGAGGGAGGAAGGAAGGAAGGAAGGGAGGGAAGATCAAAATAGAGAAAAAGCATGGAGCAGAAACATAGTTTAAAATAACTAGAATTATAACTTCTGAGATCTAATAGGTGAGGCTGTATACATAAAACAAAAATAGAATGCTACTTTTAAAAGAGTAAAAGAATGTTAGCTTTTTAGTTTTATAGTAGTACTATCCTATATTTTTGTAAGATGTTAACATTAGGGGAAGCTGGGTGAAAGGTATACCAGAAATTACTATACTCTTTTTGTAACTTTTACAAAATTATTTAAAATTTTATTCTAAAATTTTAAAAATTCTAAAGCAAAGAAAGAAAAGAATATAGGAATTGAAAATTATTTCAAGTTTTTTCTTCTTCAAATATAGATATGCCTGTGTGTTTGTGTGTGTATGCATGTGTATATATGATACATGTATGTTAACATTTGAAAATCTTAATAGTTTGGAAGACAAATGTGATGAAATTCTCAGAAAGTAGAACAAAAAGGCAGAGGTGGACACTTCCCTTCCCTCCCTGGCATGGAGAAATTTGGAATAGGGAAGGGAAGGATCACCAGCATCATTTCTATGGCGCTCAAGGATGCAAAGCACTGAAGGAGAAGCAGTATGGAGGCTTCTCAAGACAGGTCTGTATCATGCCCACTGGCAGTCAAGGATGTCAGATGCCCAAGCACTTTGGGGTAGTGAAAGGGATGAGATGGCAAGCAGAGGAGTCAGCTGCCAATGTTGAGGGACTTTTAACATAGATAAATTGATTAAGCAAATAAGCAAAGACTGTGAAGAACAATAGCTAGGTTTTTCACTGTTGGAGAAACAGTGGAAAGGGAAAGGCTAAGAAGAACTTTTATCATTTGGATAAAATTAAAGGTGTTAGCATGAAATCATGATTTTTGAATACATATGTTATTGCATACCGACATAACTAGAAAGGTCAGTGAGTATAGCAAGTACTCAAATCTTGGTTTCCAATTACCATCCTTCACTAAAGGAAACCAGGGCTTCTTGGAGAAATGGCTGATTCCAAGCAGAGGCAAGGGCAGTACTAGATGAGTCGCAGACATCCTGTGGTGCCATTGCTCTCTTATACAAAAATGATGAGAATACAGCAAAAGACATAGGAGCCACTTTGAAGTTGCTCCTACTGGCCTAATCTGGGCCAATTTGAACATCAAATATAGCTAATTGCAGCCCAATGAATAAAATATAAATACATGAAGTTCATAGTGATACAAATAAGTAAATGAATAAATAAATGGCAAAGAAGGGAAAGCTTTCATTACAGTAGAATAACAGAACGACAGTTGAGTGTTTCAAAAACAGTGAAAATAGAAATCACCATTATATAATAATCACAGTAATAGTTAATTCAGCCATAGGTGTGGGCTGGGAGAAAGGCATCAGTTCAACAAAGAGTATGGGCCACCCTTGTACAGCTTCATTATGCCCTCTTTTGCCTCAATTTGGGATGGACCAATTCCATCTTACTGTGGATTGCTCCTGGATCTACTCAACCTTTTCAAATCATGAGTCTGACAGAAGCCACTTTGTGATGGATATTTCTGGCCACATATTTCCTTGGTGTCCCAGGGTCAAGCAGTTCAACTGTACCAGTGCCTAGTAACATGCCAGGAATTGTTATTGAAAATGTAGTTTTCCACTATAGATGGCAAGACCATTGTGATCCTTCTATTGACAGAGACTTGTCATAAACCTCAGAGAAAATCTTTCCTCATCACAGAAATTTCTAACACCATAGGCTCTTCCGAGTTGTAGGCCCCTTCTCACTCTCACATCTACTTCTAGTAAGATTCTTGCTTGCCTCTGCTCATGTTCTTCTTCATTGATTAAAAAAACATTTTAAGAATGAGGCAAATAATGGTCCTGCAAAAATGCTCAGTTCACACCTGGAGTCATGAATGCAAATCGGGGGACCAGCTCTAAAACTTAAAAAGGGGTTGTATTTTTCTTTTCTGTGGCACCCCTGGCAGACCACAGATGACTCGGATGATCTGAAGAGAGGTAGATTTCAGCTGGATCTAAGGAAGTACTAATGATCACAGCTGTCAGAAGAAGAAAAGGCCAGCCTCTGTAGATGAAGAGCTCCCTGTTACTGGAAAACCACTTGGATGGTTGTCAAACATTAGATGGGAAATTGGACTTTATCAATCTTTGTAACCAAGGATCCAAATCAGAATACCTGGAGAGTTTTTCTTTTAAATCATGTAACCAACACCTGGTGATTCTAATTCTGTAGACCTGGAGGCTTCCCAGGTATTTCTGATGAGCATCCCCTGATAGAAACCTGACCTTGTAGTTTCTTTTAACACAGAGCTCTTGTTTGATTTTGATTGTTGTTGTTTTAATTGGAAATAGAAATTCAAGTGCTAACAACAGGACCTTTAAAATAATATAGATTCAAAATAAAGACTCTAAGTTTTCCCAGGATGAACAGGTAAATGAGACTTTGGAAAGAGAAAGCAATTATAAATGTAGAAAAAAAAATTTATCTCCAGTCAATATTCTCATTTCTCCTTCTCCTAAACAATTGATTATTCTCTAATGTTGCATGTGATTAGAGATAGTTCAAATGGATAGAAAAAAGCAAATAAGAAAGCAGACAGCTACTCAATAGAAATTTCTGGAGCAAACAAATATGGATAACTATGTCATATTAGATTATATTATTACCTTATGGAGCTGTAATAATTGGCCTCAGTAGAATTTGCTGCATTTGTTGAATTTCCTCTGAAATAGCTTTATTTCTTTATTTCCTGTAAAGGCTAAATAATGTTATAAATAGAATGGACATTGTGCAGTTTAAAATATGCCCCAGAGGAAAACATAAGGAAGTTTAGACAGGGTTGCAATCTTTGAAACTGAGGGGGAAGTATTTTAATGTAGCAATTTTTGTTTGTTTTACAGACCTATAAACATTACAAAATTATAGCTACATTATGCAAGTTTTAAAAGTGAATAAAATATTTCTTCTGATATTTTTCAGAAGATAATGAAAAGAATATATTTTAACCACACTGAATAATAAAGCTGTAAACAGACTGCAGAAATAATTTCTTTCCCAGCTAAATAAAATGGGTATTAGTTTGGAGTCTTGATACAATTTCGTAGTGTCTGAGAACTTCCTAAGGATCTTAATGATGACTGAAGTTCAAAGGTATATGAGATAGACCTTAAATGTTCATCCATTCTCTTAATAGTTAACTAGCCAGGCTTTGGAGACAGAGAGACTTGAATAAATGCCTAAGCTCCTATACTTTTTAACTGTGTGGACTTGTGTATTTGTTCTACCTCATCTCCCTAAGTCAGTCAGCCATTCCACAAATATTTAATGAGAGTACTAAGCACTAAGACTTAATAATTAACAAGGTAGACACTGCCTTATCCTGAAAGCCTTGTGGGATAAGAGCTGAGTGGCAGGAAAGGGGGTAGATCAACTCAGGGACTACAACAGGAAGAAATATATGCATCATGGGAAGTTTGATCTTACACTGAAAACCAATGGAAGGCATTAAAAGATTTTAAATAAGAGAGAAAGATGGCATGATTTGAATTTCAGAAAAAATCATTACTATCTTAAAACACATATCTTTTCCAAAAACCTTATACCTCACAAAAATATTAAACTCACATGAATCAAAATCATTGAAAAATTCATTAAATTGAATCTGTCATAGCTAAAATTTAAAAGAATGGCAATAATAATGGTGTCATGAATGTGAAGCAACCCAAACTCTAATGCATTCCCGTTTTGAGTGTAAAATCATAAAGTTACATTGGAAATCTCAGTTTCTTACAAAAACAAATTACACATGATCTAGAAACTCCACTACTTAGTATTTACCCAAGAAAAATAATATATATCCTCAAATAACACTTATACATGAATGTTTACAGCCTCTTTTTTTTACAATAGAAAAATCTACAAACTATTCTAATAAGTATCAACAGAAGAATGTATAAACAACCCACAAAAAAAGACACAAAATACTATATGCTATGTGATTTCACTGATGTAAAGTTCAATAATTGTCAAAACTAGTATATGATCATATCTATCAAAACAGTGATTGCCTATGAAAATAGGAGTTTTCCTGGAGAGGGGCACAAAAAAATTGGGGAGATTTTGGAAAAGATATATAGTATGGTGGTAGGTAAATGAGTATATACATTCATCAAAACTCATTATTTACATTTCATGCATTTAAATTTTACTTCAAAAAATAGACTGAATTCCTTTACTTAAAGCAGTATTGAGCAAAGAAAAATTAAATCAAAGTTTACCAGTTCACATTTTTTAAAAAGCCATGTTAAGAAAGCCTTCCATCATAGGGGTCCTTCCTTTGTTTCCTCATCCTGAAAACTAGAAACTTACTTATAATAATCAGATAACACTTGACATATATTTTATAATAAGATGCACAACTCATCTTTACTTTTAGAGAACTATAAAGGTTAAACAACAAGTTCTGACACAAGTCCTGCATTCTATTAATATCTTGCAGAGGAAGCCGAGGGACAAGTTCTCACCTGATCAGAATCCTCTATTATGTGTTCATATTGCTTGTCTTTTCTGACATGGACTGAGTTTCTGTGTTATTCTCCAAGGTCCAGAATGCTGACTACTGACAGTTACTTAGCTTTCCTTTTTATCTAGGGAAACGACTGCATGAACCTACAGCTCTGGAAAATGAGTTCAGTAGAATCAACAAAGTTGTATGCCAGTGGTTATGTCTGTCAACTCTGTACCTGAAAATGAGCAAGTGACAGAGGAGCAGAGTCCTTAGTGAGAAGATGTTCTTCCTGCTTGGAAGGTAAATCTGCCATTTCTTCGATGACCCTTTTAATGCTGGCAAAAACAGGTTGAGTATTACTTCCATGAAATGCTTGGGACCAGAAGTGTTTTGGATTTCAGATTTTTTTTTTATTTGGGAATATTTGCATATACATAATGAGATATCTTGGGCCTAGGACTCAGTCTAAACATGAAATTCATTTATGCTTTATACATACCTTGTATGCACAGCCTGAAGGTAATTTTATACAACATTTTTAGTAATTTGGGGCATGAAACAAAGTTTCTGTACATTGAACCATCAGAAAGTAAAGGTGTCACCATCTCAGTCACCCATTTGGACATTCTGTGGGTGCTTGTTCTCACCGTCATTCCTGACTCTGGATTTATCTGTTACCAATAAGCAACGATTTTCTTACACTTATTCGCACATACCTGCTTAGCAGTAAAAATCATGACATTACTACAGTGAAAAAATAATGTATTCCTGGTAACTAAGCAACATGGTAGCATCTCTAGAACATCTGTGTCTGCTGTTAAACAACAGCAACAACAAAACATGTCAGGCTTTCAGGCTTTACCTATGATGATGTGTTTTGATTAAAAGGTGACTATACAAGGGGCTTTCAAAAAGTTTGCAGAAAAGTAGAATTAAAAGATAAAAATAAAAAATATAAATTTTATTTCCCAAGATAAGCTCCAACAAGTTCAAGACACTTTTGTAAGTGATGATATCAGCCCTTTAGTCCAAGAACTGAGGGTCCTGGGAATTTAACCATGTCAAGTCATTTTTACGTTATTACCTTTAAGAAAAATGGGAGCCCTTACAGATTTTTTTAAGATGGGAAATGAAAAGAAGTCAGAAGGAGAAAAATTAGGACTGTAAGGTGGATGCCTAATGATTTTCCACTGAAACTCTTGCAAAATTGTCCTTGTCTGATGAAAAGAGTGAGCACAAGCATTGTAGTGATTGAAAGGACTCTCTGATGAAGCTTTCCAAGGTATTTTTCTGCTATAAAGCTTTGGCTGACTTTCCTAAAACACTCTTATAATAAGGAGATATTATTGTTTGTTGGCCCTCCAGAAGGTCAACAGCAAAATGGCTGCTCTTTATTGGTGTGCTTTTTGCTCTGACTAGGCCATTTCCACCACTTGGCACCCACGGCTTGGCCTTCGGGATCATACTGGGAAAGTCATGTTTCATCTCCTGTTACAATTCTTTGAAGAAATGCTTCGGGATCTTGATCAAACTTACTCAAAATTTCAATTGAAAGCTCTGCTCTTGTCTGCAGCTTGTCTGGGCACAACAGTTTGAGCAATAATTAAGTGGGAATTTTGTTCAACTTTAATTTTTTTTTTAATCGGAATTGGATAAGCTGAACCAATTCAGATATCTATGGTGGTGGCTACTATTTTGGCTGTTAAGTTTTGATCCTCTTCAATTAGGCCAGGAACAAGATGAATTTTTTGCTTGCAAATTGATGTGGATGATCTGCTAAAGGCTTCATCTTCAACATCATCGTGTCCCTTCTTAAAATCATTTATCCATTTGCAAACAGCTAATTTCTTTGGGGCATTGTCCCCACAAACTTTTTGTAAAGTGTCAATGATTTTAGCATTTTTTCATCCAAGCTGCACCATAAATTTGATGTTTGTTCTTGCTTACATTTTAGCAAAATTTATGTTGCTCTGATAGAGACTCTTTTCAAACTGATGTTATATCCTTCTTAGTGCTTCCAACTGGATCCTATTCAGACATGTTATAACCAGGTAGTACAAGTTTCTTTTGGTGCAAGGAAATTTTTTTGAAATCCATGTATAGTTTTTTTTTATATATATATAATACACACTTTCCATGAGCTTTTTAAAAAATTAGTTAATTTTTTTTATTTCAGAGTATTATGGGGGTACAAATACTTCGGTTACATAAATTGCCTTTGCACTGCCCAACAAGCGTGCCCATCCCCCAGACAGCACTCACCTCATCTGTTAGGTGTAGATTTTCCTATCCCAACCTCCCCCCTTCCACCTGCCCAACACCCTATGAATGTTACCTCCCATAAGTGCATATTAGTGTTGATCAAGTAGTACCATTTTAACATTAAGTATAGTAGTACCAATCAAGTAGTACCATTAACATTGAGTATATGTGTTGTTTGTTTTTTCCATTCTTGTTATACTTCACTTAAAAGAATGGGCTCCAGCTCCATCCAGGATAATACAATAGGTAGTTCATCATTTTTTTTTTTATGGCTGAGTAGTAGTTCATGGTATACATATACCACGTTTTGTTAATCCACTCATGTATTGATGGACACTTGGGTTGTTTCCACATCTTTGTAATTCTGAATTGTGCTGCTATAAATGTTTGAGTGCAGGTGTCTTTAAAGACCCATTACGCATTGTATTTTCTTTATTACTGCCACTGGTGCATCCGACCTGCACGTATGCCATTTTATTACCCTTTGTGGGCACACACACTTGCATAGGGGAATCTGGGCATGCATAGGAAATATATATCACAGCTAAAAGGCATTTGGATGGTCTTTTTTCCCTTGGGATGCAGAATAAACTGTGTGTTGTTTTCCTTTGCTTTGAGTGTAACTATCACATGAGGTTAGGTGTAGAATTTTCTACCTGTGGCATCCTATTAGCAATCAAAACATTTCAGATTTTGGGGCATTTCAGATTTTGGATTAGAGATTCTCAGTCTGTATCCAGGAGTCACAGTAACCATGCCCACCACTGACATTTGCAGTCCAGGGCAGGAGAACAAATAGAGGCTCATTACCATATGCCCAAATATTTAAAAGCCATAAATCAAGCTTTAAAAGCTGTTCAATAAAATACCTTTGATCCTTCTGCTTAGACATATATATATTCATAATTACAGAATTAAAACATAAATGGATAGATACATAGATAATACATAGACATACATATATACATAAACCTATGCTTGTTATATGAATGAAAAATAGTAAAATATCATTAAGTAACAATATTATGTGTGTCTGAGTATTCTTGATGAGCCAACAATAACATTACATATTTATTCCATGAAATTAAAATTTCCTTTCAGATCAACAAAACCACTAATTACGCTATTATAACTAAGACTCTCACGTAATTTGTTTTTTTTATTAACAACAGTAATCTAAAAGATTAAAAATATCTGTCCAAAGTATACAAAATTTGAATATGTATTTATAAAAATAAAAATTAAAGTAAAAGAAAATAGAATAAAATTATATTTTTATTTTTTAAAAGTTTTATTATTATGAGTACACAATATTTGTACTAGGTAGGGTACATGTGATATTTTGATAATGGCACACAATGTGTATGAATCAAATCAGGGTAGTTGGAGTATCCATAACCTCAGGCATTTATCATTTCTTTGCATTAGAAATATTTAATTCCACTCTTTTAGTTATTTTAAAGTACATCTTAACTCATTGTTGATTGTAGTCACTTTGTTGTGCTATCAAATATTTTTCGTTCTATCTAATTATCTAACTACATTATTGTACCCATTAACCATCCCTACTTCATTCCTTCCTCCCCACTACTTTCCCCAGCCTCAGGAAACCATCATTCTAATCTCTGTCTTCATGAGATCAATTGTTTTTAATATTTAGCTCTCATATATGAATGATAATATGCAAGATTTGTCTTTCTGTGGTTGGCTTATTTCACTTAATGTAAATGTTCTCTAGTTCTATCTATGCTGTTGCAAATGAAAATATTTCATTCTTTTGTGGCTATATAATATTCCACTGTGTATATGTACCACAATTTCTTTATCCATTGTTCTCTTGATGGACTTGCATTTCATTTTTATGTTTTATTTTGTAAAATATTCAAAATTATCCATTATCATTAAAGGCAAAACACAAATTATAATCAATGCATATTAAAATTTTATATCAAAATAATTTGAATAAATCCAAGTTTTTCATTTTATTTTTTGAAAATTTAATTAAATCTTATTAACTATTATTATAAAAACAAGAGTATTCACAAACCTGGCATTGAAATTCCATCTAGTTGTTAAGTAAAGAATCAGCACCACAATCCTTGATTGTCATGTCTTCACCTATATAGGAACAAATGTAACAGTAACATGAATTACTTAAGTTTGCAAAGTGATTCTCAGACAACATGGGAAACTGTTGTGAACATGAATTAAAACATAAAGAATAGCAATATAATGGGCACTTAGCACTGCTGAGAATGATACTTAGTTTCTGTAAGATGGTATTGTAGTCTTGCTTTTAGATAGAAGGAGTTTGACAAGTTAATTAACTAACTTTGCTTTTATCTAGTATGTGTGCTGCTCAAATCCTTCCTGTGTTGCAAAGTGTTGTCTGATTTTCTGCATAGGCACAACCCAGAAAGCACCACAGAACTCCAAAACAGGGTGCAATGTTTTGCAAACATAGGGTAAGAGAAGTGAAGTGTGTCACACAGCCTGTCACGTGACTCACAAGAGGAGATGGTTAGGGTTGCCAGTCAATTGATACTGAGTGTCAGAGGCACCTCTGTGTCTTTAAATAAATTCATTGTGTGTGTGTTTGTGGTATGTGGGACCCCCTAAAGTTCATAGCACAGAACACAGGCCCTCTAACACTAACCTGAGAGCAATACATATTATTTCAGATCCCACATACACAGTGTTGTAGGTATTAAGCGACATTTATATTTTTAAAAAGTCAAAGCATGTCCTTAATGTAGTATTTTTTAGGCTAGAGGTCTATGAGAACACTAGATCCCAGAGGTGTTAGAGGATGTTCTTTAAAATACAAAAGTTCTGCAGTTAAATGTTAGAAGAACTGCTTGATAGCATCTTGGTTCTTGACAATTCACAATGCACATTATTATACTGTGAGCACAGAGAAGCCCTAAAGGAAGTCCTGTTTAACTTTGTTTCCCTAAAATGTTTGACCAATGAAGCCATTTTTCAATGGAACGGTACTGATACTCATATTTGCTATTGGTTGAACGTGTTTCCCCAAAAGCTCACAGTTTGGAAACTTAATCCCTAATGCAGCAGTGTGGAGAGTTGAGGACTACTAAGAGTTGATTGGGTCGTGTTGAATAAATTAATGTCGTTATCACAGGAGCAGGTTAGTTATTGCCAGAGTTGGTTGTTATAAAAATGAACTGGGCCCCCAAGAGCTTCCCTCTTTCAAAAGTGCCCACTTGCCCTTCTGCTCTTCCACTATGACATCAAGCAACACAAAAGCCCTCTCCAGGTTCTGGTGCCATGCTCTTGGACTCCCCAGCCTCCAGAAATGTAAGAAATAAATTTCCTTTCTTCGTAAATTACCCAGTCTATGGTATCCAAGTACAGCAACAGAAAATGGTCTAAGACAGTGTTCTTCAAACTCAGTGTAGAAAATACTGCCTTAATATTTAGCTGTCTAGTACTTTTTTTTCAGACATGTCTTTTCAATCAGCTTTCCTACTAATGAATTCATTAATAAAAAAGGGAATGTACATTTCTATCTATTGCCTAAGTCAGCAATTGCCATGAGAGAGTGAATCGACAATTTGAGATCTCTAATAAGTAAAATAGCACCTATTAAACAAGGAAATCAATCTTAAGTCCAGAAACTACTAGCTGAAACTTCTCTTCACTCCTAATTTTGGGAGGATTACAATCTGGCTAAGGACATGCCACTTGAAAGAAGGCAGGAGGGGTAAGAGACTTAACATCTAAGTTTTCACCTGTTTGCCACAATGTCACCTGATTGAATACTGTTCGGTCAAAAGAGAGGGATATTTGTCTGTTTTTCCTTTTCTGTGACTGCTATTAATTGAAATCAATTGGTTTTTCAGGTTTTTCGGGGATTTTTCATTGAGATTTAGATCACAGGGATCAAAGCACCTATCTGTTTCTAAGGAATCAATCTATTTCTAGCCATCGGGACACTCATTGTCTAAAATCAGCCAATTATCAAATTTTTCAAAACTGCATTAATTGTATAATTTAGGATACTATCAGCACCTCTAAGAGACTAACTCTCAGAAACAAATTTACTACTCAACATTTACAGAAAATGGAGACACTTGACTTAGAAGCCAAAAATAAAAATAAAAAAAGCAGAAGACAGAGCCTTACAGATGAGCAGCATCTTCCAAGAGAAAGAACCAAGAGGTGAGGAGCAGAAGTGTTACAGATGTGACAAATATCATGTCATTTACTACCTAATTTCTCTCTCATTTATTCAACTATAATGTCAGAAAATCCATTCCATTTAATTTAGGCAAGGTTCCAAACAAAAACAAAATGAAAATACAAATAGAGGGGCAGGAGCCTAAGAGGAATGAGTAGAACCTCTTTTAGTAATTATACATGTGTATAAATTTGTCGATTTCCTCTCAAATTTGACAGGAGTTTACAGCAGAATCTGATTGGCTCATGGTAAGTTAATCTAACAATGAAAGAGAAAACTCACTTATTCCCTGGTCAGCTATTCTCCCTTTTTTTTCTGTGTCTTCTTTTGAGCCTCTAACTTTTAGTTTATTGGATATTCTTTGCCTACTTTTACCTTTATCTGTGCTATTTGGTACTTTTAATTCATTTTTTGACTTTCTTCTCTTTATCCCTTACTCTACTTTAAGTAGTGTCCATTGACTCTTGAATACTTTCCAATTTTGCCTTCATTTCTGATTAAATTATTTTGTTACTTTTCTAAGCACTACCAGGTCACATTTCATCTTTCTTCCTTATCTTGTTATTTTAAGCTAAAGTTCTATTTTTTATATTTTTTTTATAAAATGGTGATTGCTTCATGATTTCTTATATTAATGACAAGATATTTAGCTTCAATTTTTATCTTCTCTATGAAATAATTTTTCTTGTATTACTATTTTGCCATTTGTTTTTCTGTCCTTTTTCTTTCTTTTATATCTTATATATGTCTTATTTTTTATCTATGTATAGTTATTATATATAGTTATTGTATGTACATATATACATATATATATTTCTTGTTTCCTTTTGTTAGATTTCTCATCACTGTAGAGAGTGACTTTTACTTAGATCATGTTTTCTGTAGGTTTGTGTCATAGAAGAGCCGAGACCATGTTCCAAGACAGCAGCAATTTTCTTTGTGACCATGTTTTATACATTGAGCCCCGTAGCCTTTTATTTCCCATAAACAATTTAAAAAGGTAGCTTCAAGGCTTCTTGAAGAGCAGTGAAGTTTCTACAGCTCTTTATTGACAGATAACTCCCACTACCTTATCTTTGTGAATGTCAGTTCAGCCATACTGCTTTTGATTTTGGATCACAACTGGGTCTACCAGTCCATGAAACCAATCTTCACAACAGCAAACTGGGTGCTGGTTTAATACTTTATAGTGTGACTGCAACTAACATTGGCCAACCCTACTGTATTGATTTCTCCAACATCTGACTCCCCTCTCAACTCCCTCTTCAATCTCTATTTTCTTTGATTTTGATAACTCATCTACTTATTTAGTAATTTGGGATTTTAGATTTTTCTTAGTTTAATTGAAAGTGAACTATACTTTTATGGTTTTTTTGCCCTTTTTTCCTTTCATTTGGTTTCCAAAAGGAAAAAGAGAAAATGCTGTCTTTATTTTCCTGTTGGAAATCCCAGAAAAAAGAATGAAGAGTTAACTAAAATATAGACAAAGAGGACTTTAATGTGGCCACCTAAATAAAATTCATAATAATGATAGCTATTATTATTAGAGCTAATATTCATTGACTATTTATGATATGCTAAGAACTGTCCTAAGCATTTCACATCTATCAGATTATTTAACCCTAACAGCAAATCTATGAAATAGTTGTCATTATAAGCCCTGTTTTACAGATAAGAAAACAAAGGCTTCAAAAGATTAGATAATTTACAAAATATCATACAGGTAGGAGGTAACAAATTCAGAATACAAACTCAGTAATCAGGCTTAAAGTGTGTATTTGTGATCATAATATATTTTCTTCTCAATACCTGAGGAGGTAAAATTGCTTTTTAGAGATTCTGTGACTTTTCTTGGGAGGCAGGAGGCACCACATAATCATGCTCTAATCAGAAACTACCTGAATGGACTATGCAGATAGGGTGGAAAGGAATTGACTGGTTCTGATAGGAAAATCCTGCTCGTGTTCCATGGACAAAGAGAGATAACAGGTTTTCATAACTGAAGTTGCATGTGCAGTCAGATCAGTGGAAAGAAGAAGGAGCTCATATGTCCTTTCAGGACTAGATCCAAGTCTAGTAAATAAAAACTGATGACCAATTGATTGAAATTATTGGTTGACTGATTTTTTTTAGCCAGAGGAGTTGCTCAGTATAGGCCAGAAGCCATATGCATTAAGATTTATTAAGTCATTAATAATGTCTATTCTGACTATATTACCAATATGACTGAAACAATGAAAATGTAACATTCATATTAGGATATTAAACATCAAATAATCAACTTTCTTGACTTTCCTGAAGAACTTTATTCTATCCAGAGTTTCTCCCACAGAACAAAAGAATATACATATGTGTATGTGTGTGTGTGTGTATACATATGCATTTATATACCACAGTAATAAGCCAAATATGCATTTCCATGAGGTTTAAATTAAAACCAAATTAAAACCAAATGTGTTCCCTAAGATCTGTCCACTAATAAGAGCATTGTGCTTTGCACCAAAAACACAACCTCTTATTTTATGTTAATATATATTCAAAAAGACAAGTGAAGAGACATAGATCTATTTTTATGTTATGCATGAAAAATTAGGTGGTTAATTTTCAAGGGCTGCCTCAATAAATCCCAATTGAATTAGCCAGTATTAGCATGTGGAAGTGATCACAAAACACTGCAAAAACACAATGCAAAATGAATGCAAATGGTTTGGCTCCAGATTTGATCAAATTAAGTGGAGGATTGAATTAACGAGTGAATGAAAATTAAGTGGAAATGGCAGTATTTCACAGCTAGTCAGCTGTGGCTACGAAACACAGCAGTGGAAACTTTAGACAACTATTCTGAACCTTTGGAGATGTGTCTCCAAAACTGTATGTACGCATCAGACGTAATGGCTTTGTGAATTGGTATTTAAAGTTGTATTTATTTCTCTAGTTTTTCCTGTTAGATATTCAAAGCAATAAGACAATAACAAATACCTTTTGAACATCTACTACAGTTTATGTCGACCACTCTTCCACATTCTCCATGAAAATCAATTTTTTAAATTTATCAAGTGTGGGTGGGCAAGGAAAGAAGAGATCTACCAAATACCTCACAAGGTTTCTAAACTTTTAAAACGTCTATAATCTTAATGATGGCATAAGAAGCACAATGCAGCACAATACGAATAGCTTTGAGATCAGACATTCTTGAGTTTTCGTCCCAATCCAGTCACTTACAAGCTGGACCACTAAGCCTTTTTCTGCTCATCTTTAAAAAGGAATATTAAAAGCCTTCCTCAAAAAGTCATTTTAAAAATAGAAAAAATACAATTAAATTCTCAAGCCTGCTGTTGGGACATAATAGAGGCTTAGTATTATTATTATTTTTCAGAGTCACAGTGGTTGTTTCCTTGGGATACAAGTGGTTCTACTAAATGGACAAATTCTCCTTCCACATCCTAATGCCGCTATTCCAGCACAGAAATTGTCATGGTATATTGATAAGGAGACTGCTAGTAGAGAGAAAGGGAATCCTTTAAGTGGCATTTTAATGACTGAAGCATGCCCTGAGTCATAGGAATAATTTTGCAGCTGGGCACACCTTAAAATAATTTTCATTATTTTATTTAACTCAAAGCAGTTGCCAAGCTTGTAGCAAACACTGTGGGTATGAGAAATAAGATGCTGGGGTGTGGGAGATATATAATACCCTATAAATGGAAAACATTTGCCTGTCATATTTGGCTTAAGTCAAGTAAAAGCAGCCTCTGAGGTAGTTAAAAAAAAAACTTTTTCAGACTTCTTTAGGGATAAATGCACTTAAACACAGAAAGATTTCTTAAAAATGCCAATTCTTCCCAACCCCTTATAAGCAATGACAATTGAAGTATTTGGCTTTTTTTTTTCTCTACTCAATGTAGGAATTATTCATGTTCCCCTGAAAGTCAGTGTATAGTATTACCCTAGGCTGTTCATTGCAGTTGAGTTGATGAAATAAGCTTCTGCAATTATTACAGTATTTATCATCAATAGGAAGTGTGCAAATCCACTAAAAAAAAAAAGGTAAGTCGGAGCCTTAATATGCTGCAATAGTAGCAATATAAGAGGTATAGGAGACTTTAAATAGATTAATTTTTCTTTGCAGTTCCTTTCAAGTATTTCAACTGTGTCAACCCCAGGCTGAAAATCTTGAAGGGTTAGCTATGTGATTGCAGTGTTGTCTTGTATAATTTCATCTGGTTCCCATATTACAATAAATGGCCTGAAGTTGAAGATCAGCACTTCTATAGACATTAGCCTTCAATTGACCGATGACATTCTTGTTCTTGATAGATTTTTAGTTTCCACTGAGTCCAGGAAAATGAGGAAGGAAACTGCAGCAATGAAGTGTTCTTGATCTTTCTTGCTTACACATTCTCCATACTTATCTTGACAATATCCAATGCTTCACTTTTATTATGCAACCTTTCAGAAAAAAACCTAGCTGCTTCTGGCTCTTGCTTCATTCTTGATAGTCATTTCCTAGAGGTAGTTGGAGACAGCTAATCTATAGGCAAATTGGTCTCTTGCAGTCAGACTGACTGAGATTTGCTGAGGTGAAGTTTAAACTAGAGTAGACCCAAGGGATTTCCAGAGTGGGGTTTATTAGGGAGAGTGTAGTAATTCAAGTCACATTTCCTTCCAACCATTACAGATTTGTCTGAAAGGTTAAGTATGAATTCATGTAGAAATGGGTCATTTCATGTAGGGATTAAAATATTGGAGTCATGTGCTTATAAATACCCTGTCACTTTTGTATGATCACTTTTATGGAAAATTATTTTGCCCACAATAATGAGCAATATAACTTTCCAACTTTTCAGATTCAAACAACCAATCAGTTGAATCAGGAAGAATAAAGGCAGAGAAATAAAACCAACAAATTAATCTTATAATAAGTTATTCTGAATCAAGCATAGTAAATATCTGATTCTGTGAGGAGATTTTGTTTACTGTTTCATCTTTTGCTTTAATGTCCTACAACACTTTCTAATAGCTAAATACCAAAGGAGTTTGTAAGACTCTCTCAATTTAGAGCAGGGGTCCTCAAGTTTTTTAAACGGGGGGCCAGTTCACTGTCCCTCAGACCGTTGGAGACTATGCACTGTGGGCCACGGACGAGTCAGCTGCTACGCAGGACAGGCATCAGTGGCAAAAACACCTAGAGGGCGGGATAAATGTGCTAGGAGGCCCACAGGCCATAGTTTGAGGGCACCTGATTTAGAGATTGCTCCTGAAAGCCTCAGGCAATTATTTGTGTGTTATTATCCTGAATCTGTAGTTTTGGGTACTACAACTTCTTAGCTTCTAATAATTGTCAACTCAGGTTCACCTGGTGTAGAAACCAGAGACTTCCTTCAGTATCCCTGGATAAGTTACTCATTCCAGAATAGGTCTTCCTAACATTATTACCTACAGAGTTCTGTTGCTATTCTGCACCCTTCAGTGGTTCCAGGAAAGATTCTTGCTGTTCATGTGGTTGGTTCTCAGAAAAATGGAAAGGACAATGGGTTGCTGAAAACTGTGAACCATTTGGGACTTGAAAATGTAGTTTTCATTTAGTTTCTAAATTCCCGAGCCACTAAACCTCCCTTGGCCTCAGTTCTCTCACCTGTAAAATGAGAAAGACTAGACTTAGATCATCTCTAAAGTCCCTTACAGCCTGTATATTCTTTCATTTTATAATTCTGTGACTCTTTCATTCTATTACTTCTTCAACCAGCCCTAATGCACCCCCCAGCAATGCAGAGCTATACATAATTTAATACTTAATCTGGAAATAAGGTGTCAGGAGACTTCTCGGAATATCAGGAAGGCCTCTCCTTCAAGTTCCAAATTCAGTTTTTCTGCTCTGCAATGCCATCCCTGCTACTAAACCCTCTCAATCTCCTGACTGGTCAAAATTTTCAGCACCTATTTATGCCTTCCACCCCAATGACCTCCAGCCTTTTGGATTCCCTAACTTACTTTAATCAGCATAGACCATGCCTTCCTCCACCTCGCATCTGGAAATCTGGAGTGTTAAATACTCGGCATCCATCAGATAACTGGTGACTTTTGTTGGCCACCTGTCTATTGACTTTGGCTACATGCTAGTGATGACAAAGTGAGCAGTTTATTTTCTTTCTCAGTTATTTGTTGACTATTTAATGAATGCCTTGTATAAGCAAATCATTGTGAAATCTCCCAGGGAAGTCAAAGAACATTGAAGGCAAATGCCACTGCATCCATAGAAACTTTTAGCATGGAAACACAGAAAAGACCATAGATAATACAATGTACAGGAGAACAAAGAGTATACACTGAGTACAGGAGGAATAGTTTTAAGAGCAAGAGGTGCCTTCATAGAAATTCTCTATAAGAGTTGAAACTAATGTGAGAGTTTCCTTATAAATAGAAATCATTCATTTATTTTATCTGCTTTCCATTACTCAATTATTTTAATGGCTGTTATACACACATGACATAAAGTTAAAATTGTACAAAAAAAAAGTCTTTTCCCTCTATCTTCTTCCATTCACTTAGTTCCCTTCCACATATGCAACCACAATTTCTTAGTAACATGGCTTTGAAATTTAGTCCCAGTTATATGATGAATGACAAATCATCCTCCTGACTCCAAAGGCCAGTGTTGCATGATAAATTGGAAATGCTAGCTAACATTTTAATTCTTAAGGCTACCTTTTTTTTTTTCCTGAATCTAAAGAGTTCTTGCTTTTCCAACTCCATGAATACATGTACATTTTGAATGATTATCTACCTGAGCAAACAATCTCTTGGCTACCAGAATTCTCCTCCTGTCTACTAGCTATGTGCTGACCTATGCAGTCAGTATCTTGGGTTGCATTTACTGTGTCACCACAAATTTAATTTCAGGCTAACATTTAACTTTTGCAAAATCCAAATCGATGCAACTTGTTGGATAAAGAAGCATTTATCTATATTTATGATGTGACAGGTATAAATCTCAACAAAATTTAGATTTATTTATGCCTGCTAATCTAATCCATTCTTCGCTAGCTGTTCTGAAAGCAGTGAATCAAAATTGATACCCATTCTGGCCCCAAATTATCTGACAAATGAAGACTCTCCATTTTCAGTAATATTGTTTTTCTCTTAACATTTGTTGATCACCAAGTGAGAGAGAATGGGAAGAGTGTTTGCCAAAATTAATACTAAACCAGGTGTGCAAAATGAAAATTTGAGTTTTTGTGGACAATTCTACTTAGTTTTGATTCATAATATTTATCCCTTATTGTCTTTTTTTAAAGACCTAAAGTAGTGCTTATCAAATATGTCTTAGCAATTTCTCAGGGATATTGTTAGCTAGTTTGACAGATCTTGCAGTAAGTTAAAAAAGATCCGGACACTAAGATTAACAAAACACCAAAGTCCAGAGGTGTCAGAAAAAAATAAAAGAATCAATATTAAATTCTCTCCTCAACAAATTTGACTTTTAAATTAATTTAACCTGGCAGTATCAGAAGTCTTTTAAGGTTACTTACTTATTTTTGTGCAAGATAAATAAATACATATTATATTTTTTGTGGGTTTTTTTTATTTTAGGATATTATGAGGGTGCAAACATTTTGGTTACATTTTTTATGTTTGCCTCTTCCTAGCAAGGGTTAGAGGCATGCCCTTCTGCTCTGCAATGCTCACTGTCTCCTTTAATTGTGAGTTTACTCCCCCAACCCCCCATCCCTGGAGAATATTACTACCATGTGAGCACTGTCATCAGTCAGTACCAATTTAATGGCGAGTACAAGTGGAGCCTATACTTCCAATCTTGTGTTACCCAGCTTTGAATAATGGGTTCAAGCTCAATCCAGGAAAATATAAGAGATGCTAGATCACTGTCATTTCTTATAATTGAGTAATATTTAATACACACAAATCAGAGGCATTCATATATGCCAGTAACAGTCAAGCCGAAACTCAAATTGTGTTTTATTGGGGATTTTTTTTAAATAGGAATTAGTATTAGCTTTTGAAAATTATTCTCTAAAATGAGGACATATTTACTAAATCCTTCCTTGAGGATGTAGAAAGAGATGTTTGTGATTTACTTGCCTAACCTTGATGTGTGTAAAAGGAGATGAGTGTCTGTTTGAGGCTCAGTCTGAACACACCTCTGGCAGCGTCTACACCCCGCAGTGACCTAGGCATAGGCTGTAGGAACTGCACATTCCTGGCCCATTCAGTGCTACTCCTGAAGGGCATCGTCCAGGAGTTTCCAAATTCCCAGCCAGCTGCTTCTTTCAGTTGTCGTGCTAAGGGCAGACACCAGATTTCACATAATTAAAATGACAAAGGGAGAAAAATGGGAGTTAAACATATTCACTTTCCATACTTACTCAATGGAAATAGTGAACAGATAAAGTTAGTGGTTCTTCTATGCTGTTTGAATATTTTATAATGTGAATGCACTTGTACCTTGTTTATGTGTCTTAAAAAAAGAAAAATTAAAACTACTCTTAACGAAGGCAGTGTTGTACAGAGTGACTTTGGGCTTATTTGAGTTTTTAACCACTTCAGTACGAGCGTTGACTATAGTCGATAGCCACAGATGAACGCGCACAGTGACTTTAGCCGACAGCTGTGATATGAAGGTGCATAGCCAAGACTCGACTTTAGCGTTAATAACAAAACTTCTACAACAGTACCCCAAATGGAGGCACTACAACCCTTGTACTTTGTCAGAGAATCTCATGCGTTTTAGAGAAAGATATTTTCCAGCCCCTTGCAATAGTGATAAAACAAAAAGGAAAAAATCCATTAAGAAGATGTATTGTATGCTCAAAAAATAATAAAAGGTATAGTACTAGATATTATTGTAAACAATGGAATGTTGGCCAATGTGTAGCCCCATGCTTCGAAATTTATCATACCAAAGAATAAAATTTATCATAATATTCAAAAACTTGCCTTATTTCTTTATGATATGAATGAAATAAAGCTATAATTTTGAATTGACTTTTCTAATTTTTCATTTATCAAAATAAAATTGTGAACATTTAAAAATAACGTGTAATAAAAACATATATGTGTATGTTACCTATTCTGATTCACATTACAAGTAAAGCTGCCTGTGAAGTCAAACAAGCTTTCAGTGCTTTCAAGCTTTCCTCATCACACAAGAGCAAAACGGATTCGTGGTCAATGCGCAGCACAAACTGTCGTGCAGACTGTGAGTGCCGGCTGTGGGCAAGGTTTTGCGGCCGGTCAGCGCCATACCAAAGTGGTTAAGGATAAAAAAAGTTTATAAATGTTTGAGGGCAGAACAAGTAGAAAAGAGAGCTTACAAAAGAAGGAGATATTGAAATACTGAACAGAAAAGAGATTTTTATGAGAACAAGGTCTTCGGGAAGACTTCCCACCCTAGAACATTAGATCCCAAAAGGTGTGGAGAGCCTGTGATCTCCATATATCAGAATTGCTGTTCTGATGTACATAACCAAAATCCTAACCTTGGTAACTAAACCAAATAGTGATTTTTTTCTTCTTCTTCTTGTTTACATAAGAAAAAGTGTGGGTTTGACAGTCCAGGGCTTGTGCAGTGACCAGAGGACATCAACATGCCCCTGGTACCTTCTATCATTCTGCTCTGCTGTCCTTCCCATATGACTTCTGCCCTTATATCAGCCACTACAAAAAACAAGAAAGAAGGAATAAGAGAAGGAAAAAAATAGCTTCACCAAGGAAGCAAAATACCTGGCAGGTTTATACTTAAATCTCATTGCCAGAACTATGTTATGCCACTATCTCCCAGGGGATCCTAGAAGATAAATTGTATAGCTATGCACATTATTGATCTCTCCTCCAAAATTAAGATTCCTTCAAAAAGGAAATGGGTGAGTATATATGTTGATCAGACAATTAACAATATCTGGCATATTTCAAACCTTTGTCCACTTGACATCCATACAGACATTTCATCTTTTTCTCCAACTGAATCATCTAGAAGTCATACACAGCTGGTAGATACAGCTCAAATTCCAGGTTCTATTGTTGCTATAATCTGTTTGCATTCATGGCAACCATGAATGCATTGAGAAAACTATTTGCCTTCAACATACCCAGTATGAAAGATAGAAACAAACAAATAAAAACTTCCATTCAGAGTAGAGATATAGCTGGGAAGCATATCAACCAGCAAGGATAGCATTGACTCTCTTCCCTGGTCATGGCATGTTCCTTGATTATCTGTAAGCTTCTCATCTTTTCCTAAGTGAATCCCCCTTGTCAACTGCCCCAGATTCTTCCCGCATGGAGGATCTTCCATCCATTGTCCTTCATGACCACATATGATGTGACGATTTGGAGAAGTTACTTCTCTGGAGGCCCCGGAGGTTTGGCAGCAGCACACTTGCTCAGGGTGTGTGTGGGGTTGCCTCCGTGATGGACAAACACCATAAAACAACTACAAAAACTTTTCCTACCTATGCTCTGAAAGCTACGATCTTTCCATCTCTGTCACAGAGCAGCTAACTCTAGTTCAACTTCATTCTTTTTGTTGTGACTTCCTAAGAGTGTCAAGAAAAAATAAAAGCATTCAAAACCAACATAAAATTTTCTACCATTTCTCTTAAAACAATAGTCTTGGTCGGTCCACTGCAGCAGTTGCAGCAAATGTTGGAGCTCCAGCTCTGTCGAGCCTGCAATATCAGACGTGCCAAATAGCTTTTACCCCTGCCTTTCTTACTCCTCTCATTTTGTTACCCTTTTTGTTATTTGCAAAACCCTAATTCTGGGTACCAAATCCTATAGGTATTAAAGTCTTTTGAGGCTCCATGAAACAAAATCTCAACCAAATACATTTTCCTTACCTTAACAAGAGAAATGTGTTTTGTATATATTTCTTCCAAGCTTATTTATCCTCTAATATATATTATATTTTTGCTCATGTAACAAGAAGTTTGCAGGTAGACAGTCTTAGGGCTCTGGTTTCACAATAGGGTCAGTGTCCCGGGCATTCTCCTTTCCACTCTGCCATCTTTAGCAGGGGCTTCTGACCTCATGTTGCCGCCCCATTTTCACAATGGCTGTTCCATTTCCAAGAAGAAAGGAAAAGAAGGAAAGGGTAGTACTGCGTTTATATTAGGAAGGAGAAATCTTTCTCAGAAATTTCAAGCAGGCTTTTGATCTCAAAGGTCAGAGCAGTGTCAATTGGCCACTACATCTGTAAGAAAACTGGGAAAATAAGGGTTTTTTTTCTCCTTTTATTTCATCATATTATGGGGGTACAAATATTGTTAGGGTTACATATATTGCCCCTGCCACCCCTGCCACCGCCGTGCCAGAGCTTCAAGCCTGTCCAACCCCCAGGTGGTGCATACCACACCCATTAACAAGGTTTTTAGCCAGAAGTATTGCTGCCCCAAACAAAACAGGGGCTCTTGTCATGAAGACAGAAGCAAAAATGGAGATTGGGTTGGCCGTTAGTGGTGCCTGCCACTCTCTGTCCCCTCTCACAGGGCTGCTACATATGAGAAACACATGTCAGCAATTGCGGAACTGAATGGAAGGCCTGAAGGAAGATTCCCAAGGCCATGCTTGTATTGAGTGGGAAATGATGAGAGAATAGCTTCAGGACATTAATAATCCAAGGAGAAGATGAGTTTATGAAGAAACACACTATGTAGCTTCAATTGTCTCCATGAATTAGGAGGTAAAGACTTGTTGAGTGGACACATTAGGTTGGAGTTTGGAATAGTCAGTGGCACAAATAAGAAGTAACCCAAAAAAGCAATGAGCAGAAGTGACAGCTCAGTCAAAATACAAAAATCTGTGTCCAAGTACAAACATCTTAATGGTCTGATCCTTCCCTCCAATACCAGTGGTCTCCCCTCAGGATCAAACTATGTCCAGTTATATTTCCTGAAAGATAATCCAGAATGGAGGTTTTGTTTAGCATCTCCCCAGATCCTCACTGCTCACTTTCCCAATTCTGTCTAGTCATATGGTGACTTTAAGGACACTATGTTATGCAGCCTGCTCTCCATTTTACTCTCCAATCTATATTCTTCTTTTTGAAGTGGCTCCACTCACCCCCACCCCTGTTTATTTCTCAGCATTGCTTATGCTACACTGCTGCAGAGTCATAAAAAGTAATGTCGGTCTATTGGGACCATATGTTGGCAAAGTCAAAAGCATGAAAAGCATGGCATAAGCGAGTATGTTGGTTAAAAGTGGATTGGGTTAAGAATCCTGCTGCCAGGACCCTCATAATCACACATGCTCAAGCTGATAAGGACATCTCAGCTTGTTACACCTTATCATACTATAATATATTCCTAGACATTTACTTAGATATATAATGCATTATGATTTACATAGATAATTTTTTAAATCTTTCAGATAAGTTCCCTCCTACATACTTAGCAGATAATTTCATCTGGATCTGGATTTTATTTATTTGTTTGTGGTTTTTGTGTGTGTGTGGTTTTCTTTAAAAGGAAAGGATACATTGTCATTGTTGTGTTGGCTACTTCCTCTTGGATCCTTCCCACATTCTAATCATCTTAAAACACTCCTTATTCTCCATGTGTGCCATATTGTTTTATATACACACAACAGGCCTTTGCTAATACTCTTTACTCTGCTTTTGATGTCTTCAACTGGCTCTGTAGTCTTCAGCTGGCTAACTCATAGCATCTGTTCTCTACTACGGTGACATTTGAGTATTTACATGTGGCTCTGACTGGGACATGAAGAGCCTCTGCAAGTATAAACTTTTAACATTTTTTTATTTTCAAACAAGAAAGTAACTTTTGCAGAAAGTTTTTGGAACTTTCTACTATTTAGGGAGAAAGGACACTGAGAAAATTTTATTACCATAGAATTTTTCCCTGGGGTAGCTTTTTGTCCATTTACTGTGACCTCACTGTGAGAACAAAAAGGGCAACACCCTTGAACCTGGGAGCCCAACAATCTGCATAGTCTTTGAAGTTGATGAGAGAATGACCATGTTTTAAATCAAAATTTGAGCTGTCTTTTTTTTTTTTTGACGTCTGAATCTTAAGTCACAAATATTCATCTTTATCTTCAAAACAACCATTTTTTCCAAAGGCCCCTTTATCTATTTCTAGTTCTCAAAGAAGATGGAGGAAGAAAATTCACTGGGAAACACAAGCCTTTAAAAATACAGTTCCCTTTTTCTTCTTTTTTACTCTGATCAGTCAATTCATCTGTCAAACAAACACAGAGATATTATAGCTCTTAAAATTTTAAGTTTTTTTTTTTACCTTTTTACAAAATGTGCATTATTTTACTCATTCACAGTCTTATATTTCTAAGTAAATACTGACATGTCTCCAAAGGAAAAAAAGAAAAAGAAGAAAAATAAAATGTTCTCAATCCCAGTCCATTCATTACTAGGTAAAGAAATACAAAGACATTTTAGGAGAGAAAAACTTGGTTATGTAGGATGTTTTATTATTCAAACCATCCACCAAGTTCTTATCCTGTTAGGGACCGACCTTCCACAGCCCCACCGGACAGAAAAGCAGAGACATCGAGGATGCAATCACACAAGAGGAGGTTTATTTTCTGGCTAGCCAGGGTCCAAGCCCCAGAGCACCAACGCAGTGGCCACTCTCACAGGCAAGGACCCCGACCGGAACAACGGCATGCCTTTTATCCCCATGGTGCACAAGCTGCGCACAAGCCGACTACGCATGGATCATGCGTTGACCTTTAAAATGATTGGTTGCCCACTATTGCCTTTTGAAATAATTGGTGGGTTGGTTGCCCTCTATTGCCTGATAGGCCAGTTGCCCGTGCTTCAATGACCTCATCCCATAATTCCCCTTACAGCGGTGTAGCAAGCAAGCAATGACCAGAAGCAAAGGTTTGCCGTTAGCTCATTGCCCCACCCAAGTGAATTCCCGACAAGTAGAAGAATTCCTCTGCCCTTCCTCTGTCCTACAAATTCCTCTGCCCTACAATCCAAACCAAAAATATAAACAAAATAAAGGGTTTTTGTGAGAATTAAATAAGACAGAATAAATAAAGTACCTGATCCAGAGCTTCATTCATTAATTTAAAAAATATTTTGAGCACTGGATATATGCTGGCTACTGTCTTAAGTATTAGGAACACAAGGATGGATAAGATATTGCCCTGTTTCACCAGGTTCTTACCATTTTCCTTTCCTTCTCTCCTCTCCTTCTCTCTCATTATCTTAGAGGGAAGACCACTGGTCAAAACCAGTCCCAGGGTTTATTATTGTTTCTTAAATATACCTCATTAAGGAAAGACCTGGTTTCTTCACTTTTCAGAAAAGCTGGAGAATTTAGGACCTTAAGAATCATTTAGGCCGTGCGCGGTGGCTCACGCCTGTAATCCTAGCTCTCTGGGAGGCTGAGGCGGGTGGATTGCTCGAGGTCGGGAGTTCGAAACCAGCCTGAGCAAGAGCGAGACCCCGTCTCTACTATAAATAGAAAGAAACTAATAGGCCAACTAATATATATAAAAAAATTAGCCGGGCATGGTGGCTCATGCCTGTATTCCCAGCTACTTGGGAGGCTGAGACAGAAGGATCGCTTGAGCCCAGGAGTTTGAGGTTGCTGTGAGCTAGGCTGACGCCATGGCACTCACTCTAGCCTAGGCAACAAAGCGAGACTCTGTCTCAAAAAAAAAAAAAAAAAGAATCATTTTACTGGATAATTTTTTTGAAAAAATTGGTAAATATTTTTATGTAAGTTGTACTATTTGCAGAATATGATTATGAAATATTATCATCATTAATATTTAAGGTGACAGTTTGATGCAATTTAAAATAGATTTTTTTCAAGGATACTTGAAATAAAGCCTTAAAAAGATGACAAGTAAAGCTATGACAATATATTTGCAAGAAAAAATTTGACATCAATGTTAATCAACAAAGTCAATTATTTACAGTGACTCGACTGTTAACTAAGGCAAGCAAAGTATACTCATATGAAACCCTTGAAAATTGTCAAAGGCATAATTTTAGAAATTTGACTCTAAATATAACAATTTTTTATATTAAAGAAACGAGGCTCTGGTATCTGTCTCTCTATGGATTTTAGTTCTCAGAAAGCAAATGTGTAAATATATCACATGACTCTTCCCTTGGCATTGCTAATCAAGTTAATGACTATCTTTTATCAATCCCTTTCTCCTACTATTGTCTGACACTGTACATTGCAAATACTACCTTATGCAATCTGCAGAGCAATGCTAGGAATTTTATATTCTTTCCTTATTTTATATGTAAGGAAACAGAAAGTCAAAAGTTTTGTTCATGGTCACACAACTAGTAAATGATCAAGCTCAGTTTCAAACCCAATCACATTTGGCCCAAAATTCATGTTCTTTAGTCTACCTATGTGTAAATTATATGGGTTCAAGCCATGGGACATTGTTTTGTTTTGTTTTGTTTTTTACCTCCATCAATATATAGGCTAAGCACACACACATTTGTTTGACTTTGTTAATTTAAAAAGCCTCATAGCTCACATTATTCCAGACAGTTTATTAAACACTTTACTTAAAAGTATTATTTACCATTCATAAAAACCTTATGAGATCAATATTATAGTCAATATTTTACAAGGCAATAAACCAAGACTGCTTTTATCAAAAAGTCCCAAAACAACAAATGTTGGTGTGGATGCGGAGAGACAGGAACACTCATAAACTACTGGTGGGATTTGCAAACTAGTACAACCTGTATGGAAAGCAGTATAGCGATAACTCAAAGAACTATAGGTAGGACTACTATTTGATCCAGCAATCCCACTACTGAATATCTACCCAAAGGAAAAAAAAAAAAAAAAGACATTCTATAATAAAGACACCTGCACTCGAATGTTTATGGCAGCACAATTCATAATTGTGAAGATGTGGAAACAATCTAAGTGCCCAGCAATACATGAGTGGGTTAACACAATGTGGTATATGTATACCATGGAGTACTACTCATCCACAAATAAATGAACTACCTCTAATACTAACCTGGATGGAGCTGGAGCCCATTCTTCTAAGTGAAGTATCACAGAATGGAAAAGCAAACACCACAGGTATTTACCATTAAATTGGTACTAATTGATTAACACTAATGAGCATGTGTGGGAAATAACATTCATAGGATGTTGGGCAGGTGGGAAGGGGGTGCAGGGGATGGGTAAATGCACATAATGGATGCAGCCTGTGCTGTCTGAGAGATGGACACATTTGTCAGGTAGTGCAAAGGCAATTTATGTAACCAAAACATTTGTACTCCCATAATACTTTGTAATTTAAAAAAAAGACTCTGAAAGTTTAAGTAAATTGCCCAATGTCTAGAATAAAATCAGAATAATATTCAGGTTTGTTCATTTCAAAACCTGAGCAATTAACCATTGCATTTCACTCAATTACCTCCTAACAACAAATGAAAACAAAAGTAAAGGTGCAGGTATGGTTATAGGAAGCAGAGAACTTTGAGTCTTCTCACAATACAGTAATTAGCTGCCAAATTTGCATAAGAGACATTCTTTCTTGGTAGGGACATAGAAACTTTGGGTATGTCTCTCATCCAGCCCCATATGAAAACCAAAAAATCAATAAAAATTAACATTTTCTAATTGACCATGCACTATGACAGGAACTTCAACTTCACATACATTATAAAATTTTATTTTTACCAAAAAAGCATTGTTAGGTTTATTTTCTGGTTGGTGAGGTGTAGAATATTTTATTATTTCCTAACAGATAGTTCTTATCTTTTTTTATTCTTGTTTTTGTTAACTAATAATTTATCTATTTTATGATATAGTTTAAAATGAGAAGCTTTGGGTCTATTTGTTCTATTTTTCTATTTCCTAATTTATAAGTTCTGCTTTTAATTTTATGGATTTATTTTTTGGTTTTGTTTTACTTTGTTCTTTTTTGAACTTTTTAAGTTGAATATTTTGGTCATTTACAATCATTTTTCTTGTCTTTTACTATATGTATTCAAGGACATAAATATTCTCTGAGTAATGTTTGAGGTAACTGAAGAGATTCTGATTGGTAAAATTTTCATTATTGTTTTCTAGATATTTGGGCTAGGAATTTGGGCTTAAATTTTCTCTCTAACTCAAGAGTTGTTTAGTGAGAAGATTTTTTGTTTTGTTTTAAATCAGGCAGTAGAGTCTTTTTTTGTTTTTCATTTTGCTATTTCTAAGGCATTTGAAAATAAAGTGCATTATATTTTCTGAGTACAGAATTTGATAGAAATACACTATATCTACCAATTATAAGTCAATTACTCAGTTGCATATTAGAGACTCCTTTTGTTAATGATATTTAGTTCTTCTATAGCCTTATTTTTTAATTGACTTGAATGTTAATGAACTGAGATGGATGAATTATGCTGTCGTGCTAATAGTGTTTTAAATTTCTCATTTTATTTCCTTAGTAAAATACTGCATAGACACCAGTTATGTATTCATTGTGAATTGTACCATTTATTTATTAGACAATGTCTTTTTTATCTAATTTAAGGATTTTGGGTACAAAATCAACCTTAACTGACATTAAGTTCATGATGCTTTTAAGGTATTTTATTTCTTATTATAAGGCATAGAGTTGGGCTTTGTTTTGTGATCCAATTTGAAAGTTGTTTTATTTTAATAGCCTATTATTATATTTAATAGCCTATTTGTATTTTTGATATGACAGATATAAATGGTCTGAATGTTGTTACTACAGAGGTCCAAATATCCTTATCCACAACTTTGAAATCCAAAAGCCTTTAAAAATTGACAGTATTTTTTAAACTACTTTGATGGTAAAAGCTAACTTGAAATGTTATGAGGCTAATTATATTATTTTCTAGCCTACTTATTTGAAAACAAAATGTTTGACTACAAAAATATTAATGTGCTCAATTACAAAGTACTGCTCCAGACCTCACCAGGAATGTTTAAAACTATATGCTACACATACCCTATTGCCTTTCTGAAATCTGAACAATTCTAAAGCCGAAAATATAATGGAGCCAAGGGATTGTGCACCTGTATAATCTTATATTTTTGTCCTTTATAACTTTATTTTTTCTAGCCATATTGAGGTAAAGTTGACATCTTTTAAAGCTTTAAAAAAATACTTTTACTCACTGGTCTGTTTGCTTGTTCTACATTTATTTCTTCTTATATTTGAGAAGGTTTGTCTTTTTTTTTTCTAGTAATTGCCTTCATTACTTGAAATGATACTTTTAATCCTCTATTTCTCTAGATTATATCCATTAGTTTCTTTATATAAGCAATAAAATCAGTGTATTTCTTTTACATCTGCCCCCTACTCTCTCCTCCACCAACCAATTTAATCCATATATTTTTCTAATACATTTATTTGTGATTACAAATATATTCTTTAAGGCTTTTCTGCGATGCAGATACCTGCTCTGTTACCATAGAGTCAGGCCGTTGTAAGGAACTCTGAATAGTCTGATAATTTCCCCCATTTGTAAGCTAAAAATCTTAGCCTGCCGCATTTCATGGATGTTAATAGAAGACATGAGACTCCAAGGGTCAGAAACAAAGGACAGTTTAATACATACAATAGGAATAGTAGCCAGTATAGGCATTTTTGCACTGGAACTCTGAGCCGCTATTCTCACAGGTCTATTCAAAGAGGGCCAGATGGCACCTGCAGAATCCGTAGATTGCATTATAAGAGAAAATCCCTGAGCTCAGGAAAGTAAAATCTTTTATAATGGCCAGTAAGCATGGATGATGCTCTTTGCACTGGAAGGAGACATCATCATATTATATCATATAGCAAGTGTGCTCACCAATTTTTTGCTTCAGAAAGAGACTGTCTGTATCTTCTAAGGTTATACATTGTACAAAAATCCTTGACAAGGCAATTTAGAAAAAAGCACAGTCAGTACCTCTGCTCATGAAATGTGCAGAAACATGAGAGCTCCATGCAGAATTGTCCTCCACCAATATCTACCTCTCTTCTCTGGACCATCGTGGCTTTTGGTGAATTTTTCCATAAGTATCCTCCATCAGCCAGCCTCCTTCACTTGACCAAAAGTGGCTGGGCCAAATCGTTTTGCTGTATCTCTTATAGCAATTAATTGAGGCTATTATAAACAGGACTTCAAGCCACAGGGTGAGGCCAACCTGCAATATTGACATCAACCTTGCCACCTAAGGTCCTAGAGACAAACAGCTCAACAATTCCGATAAACCAGCAGAGTCTGCCTTCAAATGCCAGGTGACTTTTCTCCTGAATTTTCTGTGTTGACCTTTCCACTTGGTGAGAGGCATTAATTCAGGTACAGCAGGATGTATCAACAATTGCACAGACTCCTCCTGGGCCCACAAAGAGGAAACCTCTGACAATTCTTTTCATCTCTAATGACTCTGACCATTTCACTGGGGCTGACATTGAATGCCTTTCAGGACCAAAATTGTGTCATTGATCACTTCAGCTAAAGTCAGAGGCAAGTTGTGAACACTTTTTCTAATTGAATGAACACCTCTACAGAGATAACAGCCCTTAGGGTGTGAACAAATAGTTAACAGTTATTCCCACAGGACTCTCCCCCTAGTAATCGAGTGTAGCCTCATTTTGGGGAGATCTTCTTCATCATCTGGAATCATCATCATCATTGTCATCATCATCATCATCATCATCATCATCATCATCATCTATACTACTTGGAACCAAGCTGTATACAAGGAGCTTCTGCAACCAGCCGGAGTCCCATTCATTCTCTCTATAGTGAATGTGGGATTTAAGCTGTGCACATGCAGGTGTGCCACTCACTGCAGAGCTGTGCTTCTGCTGGCTCTTTCTGAAAACTGCCACACCATCCCGCTGCTTTGGCCTGCATGTCTGCTGATGTCCTTTATCTCCACCGCTTTTTAAAACCATTTCATCTATTTTGGCATTCAGAGTTTCACCTGATTTTTGGTTTTGCTAAAAAATATTTCTACTTTATGTTTCTCATTCTTGATCATTTGGAAGTTTTCAAGGAGGCAAAGGTGGAAGTGCTGATTTTGTACTATCCCACTCAAACTAGGTGTCTCTGAAAATTCTGTTAGATATTGCTCACATGTAAGTCTACATATCAATACATGAGTGGCAAGAATGGAGTGAGATCATTATTTTCCATGTGTATTGCTGTATAACCAGTACCTAGAGCAGTATGTATTGAATAAATACTTGTTAGGATAGTAAAGTCTATGGATATATGAGCTATCATTCATTTAAAATATCATCCTTCCTGGTGTCTTCACACAGCAGCCAAAAAGAATGTGGCGAATGCATGGATATGAATATGGATGGATCTCAAACATTTAAAATTGAGTAAAAGAAAATAGCCAAATATTGCATATAATAAAACTTCCTTTATATAATAAGGGGGGAAAGTACAAGACAATGATAGCTAATGTCTGAAACTACACATGGATGCATGTGCCTTATTATAAAAATATTGGGGAAAAAAAGAAGTTAAGATGTGTGTGAATCCAAGAATGGAAACACAAGCACTGCATGTAGTCACCATCAAACTGGTATTAACTGATCAACACTTAAGTGCACATAGAGTAGTAACATTCATGAGGTGTTGGGCAAATGGAAGTGGGGAGGAGGGGATGGGCATATTCACACCTAATGGGTGTGGTGTGCACCGTCTGGGGGATGGACACTCTTGAAGCTCTGACTCAGGTGGGGCAAAGGCAATATACATAACCTAAACATTTGCACCCCCATAATATGCTGAAATAAAAAAAATATTTTTTAAAAAGACGTGTGTGAATCAAAGGGCCCCTAGCCTTCTCTATAATATTTCTTTTTAGAAATGAGGCCATGTTTATATTCTACTTGTATAATTTTGAATCAGTGTTAAAGCCATATCCTATTTTTCACAGGGAGATAATACAGTACAGTGGTTCGCCTCTTTTTCTCTCCCAGTACATTATTGCCACAGATCAGATTTTTCAGGAAACAGACTCACATGGAGAGAAAGATCTGCATTAAGGATGTTTATGAGAAAATGCTCTTTGGGAGCAATATCTATGAGGGGTAAGGAAAGCAGGGTTAAGCAAAGGGAGAAGTTTGGCTGTGATGCATTTAAAGCACAACCTCACCAATTCCACAGGGACTCCAGAGCTCGGGTGGCTCTTCAGAGGGGCCCTGCACTGAGGGAAGGGAGATGAGCCTTTACTTCCCAGTGTCAGCCCATCAGTGGCAGGTGGTCACCACTCTTCAGCCAAGGCTGATTCCCAGAGAAGGGCTCACTGAAGAGCTGTCAACCACAAAGACTTCCAGCAGCTTGGGAATGAGTGCTTGAATGCTTTAATCCAGATGTTCGAGTCAGGGAGACTCTGAACAGCATCCATTACAAGCATATATGCTTCTTAAGGAGTGATGTCATATGTTCATCCCACTTTATCACAAGCCTTTTGCACACAGTTTTTGGCGCATGATATGCAGTGAAATTTCACTGGATTAATTAACAAATAAAATAACATGTCTTCTAAGAACAAAACTATTTCTTAACTATAAAGAGTGAGATGAAAGCGATGATAATGAACCTCAAAGTAGTAACCAGGGTCCCTACGTATAAGCTTTGGTAAGCCATGGTAAAGAGCATAGACTTTATTTGATGTACCTTAGGGACCCTTTGCAGGATTTTAGCCAGTCTCATAATCAAATTTAGATTTTATATTGATCATGTAAAATTGATCTGCCAACGATGTGGATGAGAAGAAATTAGAAGGAAACAAGATAAATCATAGGATTTTTCAATAGTTTGGGTAAAAACTGATGAGGTTCTGAAACAGAGCCATTTGAAGTAAAAATGAAGAAAAGTATTCAGGAAATAGGACTTGGTTCTGTGTAGGGATAAAGGATAGAGAAAAGTGTAAAATGATCCCCAATTTCCCAGCTAGTGCAAGTAGATGATGAAATTAAGCGGAATCTAAAACTCAAGAATAATAGTTTTAGAAGAGAAAGTCCATTTGGCCCTTGAAACCAGAATGTGCATCTTGCCCCCCCATTTTACCCTAGCTCCCAGCATAATGCTAAGCAGGTAGAAATATAAAGAGAATTAGAAAAGTCAGGAGAGGGATGAAGTAACATTCAAGGCCCTTTTCCAATACATTATTGCATATATAAAGAGTGAATCCTGAACACTATAATACTCTAGTCTTGTGAAATCAGTCCTTCTACAAGTGCCTAATCATAGGTTGCCCTTCAGAGGGAATATTCAGAGGACATGTACAGATGCCTTTCAAAAGCTCAATGGAGGTGACTCAGCCTTCTGCAAAGACTTGATTCCAACAGCATCTGTCAAATATATTTTTAGCTATTTTTGAAACTGTACATGAAAGTGTATACTCAACTGTGTACTACAATCATGTCTGAACATTTTAGATACCACTAATGTATTGACTTGTGATTTTATTTTTGATAGTGAAAATAAATGTTGTAATTTTAGATTTACATTATAAATCTATACTAACATAATAACTCATAAATATATATATGGTATATATATATATTTTTAGAGTTCATGAAAGAATATATATAAAAAGTGGTTATATTGCTTTAAAATACATAGAAACACTCATTTAGCCTTATCTTTTCATATTACAGGCAAAAAAAATTTAGGCCTGTAAAAGTAAAATAATATGCCCAGGACACACAGCACATCAATGGAAGAGATAGAGCTAGAATTCAATTATCCCAAATAATAGAATGATGCTCTTTTCTTTGTACCACACTGCGGGAAGAGATGGAATTTTCATTCAGAGAGCATCCGGCTACCACTGTTAAGTAGTTGCCTTGCCCCTTGTAGATACTGTGATTGAGTGATTCAAAAAGCATTTATAGAACGTATAAAGGTCAAGAAGAACCATACCATTTATCTAGGAAGCAAAAATTAAAGTCTATAAATTATAAACAAGGATAATGACTCTGATATAAAGAAGAGTCACAGTGAATGAATTAAATCCATAGGAGTCTGGAAAAAGAGATTAATTACAAACACATTATCAAGGTAAAGGCCAGGCTGGTGAGTAGATAGGGAAAGAAAGAGAAGTTTTCTGCTTCCTCTCTTTTCAAAGGAAATTATTGCTTCTTTTCAGTTTCTCTCCTAAGCTCTCTTGAGAGGCGCATTCATTTCGTCAGCCAACCAGATGTCATTCCTCAAATGTCTGTCCTACACAGTCAGTCAGGGGGCCCCTCTGCTGAGACAAAAAATACTGAAGTCACAGAGAATAAACCCACAATACCCTCCTACCCCTGTGGAGCTCACACTTGTGAAGAAGGAAGAGAAAAGGATCTTTCTTTCCTAGTAACTGAACAATTTCTATTTTCCTCTTGAGGAAACTTTCTTGAGAAAAATGGTAGGAATAATCAGTGCACTGATTGCTTCATTAGGCATGGCCAGTGATCATTCATATTTATTTTTATCTACCTATGCTGTTTACAATTTTGCTAAACTATTCAAGTCCTTCTTATACACAGTGTTATAATCACAGTAGATTCTACATGTCTTAATTTGATTCTTCTTCACCTCAAAAAGACACACCATTTTTCTCTTATCACGCTAACAATTGATTGAATTAGATTCAGGTGAACATACTTTTTCTGTAGAGAACCAGAGAGTAAATATTTTAAGGCTTGTAAGCCATATGGTCTCTGTCAGATCCACTCAGCTCTGCCACTGTAGCATGAAAGCAGCTGCAGGCAACACATAAATTAATATGTCTGTGTTCCAATAAAACTTTATTGATGGATACTAAAATTTGAATTTCAAAGAGTTTTTGCATGTCACAAAATATTATTCTTCTTTTGATTGTTTCCAACCATGGAAATATGTAAGCCCATTCTTAGTCTGCAGTCAGTACAAAGGCCAAATTTGGCCCAGGGACCATGGTTTGCCCACTCCTGAATTAGAGCTTTAACTTCATTATAAATTTTACCTAAAGTTAAATTTTGATTCAGGGATTTTAAGGAGGAAAGGACTATCTCAGGGTATAAATTTGACTGCACAGAGGATTTGAAATCCTCTGTGTTTGAGGAGCCGCTGTTGTTTGAACATGAGATGATCAAGAAAGAGCATCATAGAAAGAGTATCCAATTCATAAGGAGTCCATTGCATTAAACAATCAATGCTCATTATGTTAAAAGTAACCTTTTGTGATTCTGTCTTTGTCACTTTTACTGTTAGTGGAGAAACAGCAGAATTTTGCTCATGAGCTTGACAGCACTGCCAAAAGATCATGAGACATACTGAGCTTGCTGCAAAACATTTAACTGGTCAGTTCTGATCATCAATTCATGGTTAAAAAACAACAAAGCTCACCTGCAAAGTGAACAAGCCTACTTAACATTAATATAGAGCATTGGTGATAGCAATAAGAAGCTCACACTACAGAATTCAAATCAAAGTTCTGTCTTGATTTACATAAATCAAAGTTCTGTCTTGATTTACAGAACCACAATTCACCTACAAAATAGATAGACAGTTGTCCAAGCCTTAATTTCACAAGACAAGAAGACATCAAGTCTCAACCAAGATTCCACTTTAGGGAAGTTAGCAGGGAAGTACAGGCATGCCCAAGTTATGGCTAAAGTTCAAATAGCATAAAAATATTTTCAATACTTCACACATCAGTTAGAATTCTTATATCTTGGAAGAATTAACAGAAAGCTGTTATGCAACTTTCAATAATTAGTACTTTGAAAAACTAGGTGTTATTAGTGCTTTGTAGGAATGATGCATCTCCCTAAGCCCTCTAAAAGCCAACATTTTATTGGTATTGTGAAAGATTTACCATCAACCAGCTGTTCAATATTACTGCCATCTTGCTTTTCTCATCTTTGGTCCTAATTTGGACTTTGTTTATAACATCAGTTACAGAAGCCAATTTTTTAAAATTTAGAATCAGTTTACATTTGGGTAAATGTGACTGTTTTCTCTTCTCCATACATCCATAGAATTAAAATAAATATCCCTGTACTTCTAAAAGCTTAGGACCATTACTGTGATGTTATGATATGTACACACATGTGCGCGCACACACACACACACACACACATACTGGTTTTTGTCCATGGTTACTGGCTCATAACTCCCATAGACTTTATAATATAATGGGGCACTTTAAACATTAGAAGCAGCCTCAGAAAACAGAATCTCTTTTTGTAACTGCCTCCTGCCCTCCTTTCACCTGTTCCTTTTTCTCTCCAAGGGAGGAATCTTCCCTTGTCTTCCTGTGTTGTATCTGGCCATAAAGAAATTCTCTAACTACCTTGTCTGATGGCAGATCATAAGGCTCCTAATTCAGAGGAGCCCTGCTCCATACCCTGGAGGAAGGAATGCTGCACAGAGAGCCCAGGGACAATCTGAACAGACAGATCTTGCTGGGTTTCCCTACTCAGTCTATTAACATTAGATTATACCCTTTTTGTCCAATCGCATTTCTATGCAGTCATGCTACTTTACTGAAGCATGATTGTTCACACTTCAATCATGCCGATTCAATGAAGTTTCCATAAAAAGCCCAGGAGGACAGGGTATGGAGAGCTTCCAGATAGTAGTGGTTCCTGGAGCATGATGCCCCCAGGGTGGGCATGGAAGCTCCATGCCCCTTCCCTCATGCCTTGCCTTATGCATCTCTTCATCTGTATCTTATGTAATATCCTTTGTAATAAACCAGAAACGTAAGTGCTACTCTGAGTTCTGTGAGCCACTCTATCAAATTAATTGAACCCAAAGAGGATGTTATGGGAGCCTCAATTTGAAGCCGATCAGTCAGAAGTTCCAGAGACCTGGACTTGTAACTAGTGTCTGAAGGGGAGGCAGTTTTATTGGACCGAGCTCTCAACCTGTGGGATCTGATGCTATCTCAAAGTAAATAGTGTCAGAATTGGATTGGAGGATACCCAGCTTTGTGTCCACTGCACAATTGATCACTTGTTTGGTGTATCAGGAAAAGCCCCACACATTTGGTCATGGAAATCTTCTGTGTTGATTGGTGTGCTATGAGAGCAGAAGAAAACCCATGTTTTTCTATATTCACAGAACTATATATCATAAGTGGCAATGCTTATGAGCTTAAGCAGACCAACTCATCCGATGCTCTTAACCACGCAGCTATGCTACCCCTTTGTGTATCTAGTTATCTATATGTCAGAAAGCTGGGAGAACTTTGAGGAAGCTCTAACAATCTAGATTCAGGAGCCCCCAAGCTTAGATTGTGATTGCAGAAATTGTGAAGAAGGAATGCAACTAACAAATATTCCTGTGGATGAAGCAACCAAATTTGCTGGTTAGGTTTGAAGGCAGGGATAAGAAAGGTTAAGAAAATAAGAATAATGTCTGTGTTGGTTACTGTTTCCTTCCACAAATATGTATTGAGTGCCTACAATGTGCCTGGAACTGTACTCAATGTTGAGAAAGAAACTATGAACAAAATAAACCAAATGCCTGCCTCTTGGAGCAAGACTTTATCACTAATAGAAAGGAGGTTATCCATGAATCCACCATCTAGAAGAGTACTGTATTAGTGTGCTGGAGCCGCCATAACAAAATACCACAGACTGGGTGAGTTTCTCAGGAAATTATGTTATTTCTGGGCATTCTTTTACCCAAATAAAAATATTTTTAATTTTACCTTTTCGAATACATTTACCAAAACGTATTTGTACATTTACCACTGGTGAAAATTGGGGAATTTCTAAATTGCCAGTTCACGTTTTAATTTCGTAAAGCATTTTTGGCTGTGTGTCTTCAAGCTCATAATAAAGACTTCAAAGGGTGGGAAACTGGCCAAATAGAATCCCCCAGTGATTGTCCCTCCACATAAACACTGAATTCAACAAATATCCATACAATCAAGAACCTACAGAAGATCCAAAAATGAGGTGAGCAATCGTGCGACCTGGTTTTAACATCGTATCAAGGAAAGAGACAATGAAGAGGACAGAGAAGATAGTCTCCCGTTGCCTACGCCACCCCTCTCCCATCCCCCTGCAGTGCTGCACCAGTGCACCTAGTGGAGAGAAAAGCTATGTGCCCAGGGGAGGAAGACAGAAGCGATTATGAGATTGCGCATTGAAACTCAAGGCCATCCTGGCACAGGGGAGCACAGCACAGGGCAGAATCCTGCCAGTGGCCACAGACAGAGCATTTAGACCAGACTAGCCAGAGAGAAAACCTCCACCCCTAAATCTCAGTTCCAGCTAGCCCCACCACCTGCTGACAAAAAGTGGCCTGGGGCCTGGACTAAATTCACAAGGCAGCCAGGCCACAAAGACTGCAATCCTTGAGCAATTCCTGTGGTTGCACTGACTCAGAGCCGGTGAACTTGGGGTGCACTTACTCCAGTGAGGTACCAGCAGTAGCGGACAAGCCAGTGCCTGTATCAACCCTCCCACAACTACATAAGGCTCAGTGAGAATCTTCTTCCACTTGGTGAAAGAAAAGGGAAGCATTCAGAGGATTTTGGTTTGCAACTTGGGTACCAGCTCAGCCACAGTAAAATAAAATAACAAGCAATACCAAGCCAACTCCTAAATCCCCTGAGTTCAAGCCTTAGTTCCTAGATGGCATTTCTAGACCCAGCCTGGACCAGAAGGAAACACTCTGCCCTCAAGGGAAGGAGCCAATCCTGGCAGAATTCGCTACCTGCTGACTAAAGAGCCCTTGGACTTTGAATAAATATCAAAGGTAGCCAGGCAACAGTCACAATAGGCTTGGGTTAGACTGGGCTGGAAATTGGAGATTTGGTTTTAAGTTGGTTATTCCAACATGACTAATTCTTCTTCCCTCTACCCCGCCAATTTCATTCACTCATTCTATTAGTCAAGACTATATTGTTCGGCCAGGACTGGTGGCTCACGCCTGTAATCCTAGCACTCTGGGAGGCCGAGGCAGGCAGATTGCTCGAGGTCAGGAGTTCGAAACCAGCCTGAGCAAGACCCCGTCTCTACTAAAAAAATCAAAAGAAACTAATTGACCAACTAAAAATATATATAGAAAAAATTAGCTGGGCATGGTGGCGCATGCCTGTAGTCCCAGCTACTCGGGAGGTTGAGGCAGGAGGATCGCTTGAGCCTAAGAGATTGAGGTTGCTGTGAACTAGGCTGACGCCACGGCACTAACCCTAGCCTGGGCAACAAAGTGAGACTCTGTCTCAAAAAAATAAGTTAAAAAAAAAGACTATATTGTTCTCTCTTCCCTTCTAGATGACAAATTGAAGGGGGTGAAGATGATGATGCAAAGTAGCCTCACCCAAAATATAGTATAACAGCATTAACCTCAGAAAAAGTCCTAGAGAGATGTTCAAGGAAGCTTACTGAAGTAGATTTCATTGATTATATATGCATATACACTGATTGTATATATTGTCTACCAAAATAGTATTTGTCAGTCGCTAAGATACAAAGTAAAGAACTGAATAATTTTCTTTAACACATATGAGAAATTTTTCGTTTATTATTACCTTTCGGTGTGCTTTGGAAAGCAAGAATAAAAGGCATTAACCGATAGTTATTTTATCCCTGTAAGCTTTTCTACTCTAATTTTGCCACAAAAGCCTGTTCGCTTGGGGCTTTTCCATTTTAATTCTATCAGTTGCAAATTAATTTTCTGGCGAACAAAAGGTATTCCTGGGAGACAGTGTATGATTTTCATATTGCTTTTATTTTTATCTTTAGGTTTAAAAAAGAAAACAAAGTTAATGAAGTTGATAGTAATAATCTTCCTTTCATGTATTTTTTTTTTAGATCTCATTATGAATTTTTAGTCTCCTAAAATATCTTTATAGTCAAGGTTCACTGCTATTCAAATGAACATCCACCAGAACTCCAACGTATTAATCATGGCATGCACAAATGATGTGATAAACTCCAGGAATCAAAGAGCGTTAGCTGTAATAAGCTGTCTCCATATGTAATATGATTTATAAATAGTAAATGCAACCCAGACTTGCTTTCTTTAAGTGTTCCAGGCTTTTTTTTTTTCTTTATTTACTTCATTACCCATTCCTCCCACCCACAGTTAACTTTTCCCCTTTGCCTGTTTTTCAGAAATAAAAAAAAATCAAGGTATTTATCCCAAACACATTAGAAAGTTATTGTGTACAACCCAAAAGAGGACCAAAGTGCTTGTGAGCAAAGTAGGGACCCAGCTTGTGTAGGCTTAGCAGATCACCAAGATCTCATTGACAACTCTCTTTCTTGTTATTGCTGCACAGTTGTCAATAAATTAGAATGTATTATATCTCCCTAGAGCACAGCTAAAAATGGGATTTCAAAGGCCATGCACCTCCGGTCTCTGACAACAGTGATTTCAAACAATTGGGAGGAGGGGTTTATCTTTACAAAAATGGAAACAGCTCATTCAAATGTCCATGTCCACTTATTCACTAGGCAAGTGATGTAATTGCTCAATCAACTGCTGGTAAGCAAGTAGAGGTGGTACAGTCACCCAGTCAGGAAACGGGTTCACTCTGATATCTGTAGCCATTGCAATATGGTGAGCATCATAAAATATGTCTAGAGTTAGTAAATACGTCGTAGACAAAGATCACAGTATCTGAAAACCAATAGATTTCAAGGGAATAGTACACTCTGACTCTTTCTTTTTTTCTAAGACATCTGCCCAATTTTTCTTTAGCCTAAGAAACAGAATTCTCTTTCTTGGTTTCAAAGACAAACAGGTATTAGGGTGAAAAGTAGCCTCCTTGCTCCATCTTAAAGGCATGCATGACAAATGCTGTGTGTGTGCAGAAGCGTGTGTATGTGCACGTGCACATGAGAGAATCCCTTGGTTTGTTCATTCCCAGGATTCATTTGCCTGAGTTTCCCAAACCACCATGATTATATTAAACTCGTGGAATGACAGTGCCACGATTGTAGACCGTTCGTTCCTCAGCTGTAGGCTTTGAGAAGCATCTTCTGACAGCCTTGACTGAGAGTTTATAGTTTTCATCCTTGGAAATAAACTAGGCCTTATCCCCCTTAAAAATCACAAATCAATAAGAATTGATTAACCACACTTGAGTAGTGGTTTCAGAAAGATAGCGATATTGTTTTTCCTTTTTTAATGTGGCAATTTTACTAGCTGCTTAGCATTCTGCAATCAGAAATTGGTTAAAAAGCACTCAAGATTATCCTCGATATTTAGAACATTTTTCCTAACTGTATATCCCTCGGGTATCTGAAGGGCATAAGCCACGTCTGTAGGGCTCTGTCTCACTGACCCAGTCAGAGCACTGGTAATGAGAGAGAGACTTTCCAAGGACCTTATGACCTGTGCCGGCTTATCTAATAAATGAAGTATTAGTAACAAAGTAATTGATTCCTCGGGATACAAACACATAAAGTATGTCAGGCTAGAGCAAATCTTTTTTTTTTTTTTGCCTTACAAAATACAAATGGAACCGGGTTGAATTTTAGAAAGGAAACAAATCCATGAATATAATATATAGGGAATATATATATCACCCTGTAGTGGAGTTATATTTATGGTTTGCAATTCTATGGATAAGGTGACTTGAATGAGAAAGGAAGGACATCATCCAGGAAAAGTCACTCTGTCTCAATTTGTGGGACATAGCTAAGACCCAGAGGCATGAATCCAAAGACAGAACAAGATGGATACTTCCCCCGCAATCAGCACACAGCAAGTGCTCGGTAGGTAACAGACTTCCTTGCATGTGTCTCATCTGTCACACTGTAGTGCACTAAGTGTTCCCTGATGCCATGCCATACAGTGTGGTTTTGCACAGGGTGGGTGCCTAGCGAGTGCTTCTGGGTGATTATGATCTTCCTTTCGTGCATTTCTTTGAGGTGGGGGGGGTAAGTTGGCCAGTTGTCATCAAAATTTGTGAAGTGGGGGAAGCCCATATTTTACTACCCCCTTTCCTCTGATTTCCACTATCACTTTAAGTGACTTCTCATCTTCCCCTATTCAAACTATTTCAGGGAAGCATATGCAATATAAGGGACAATTGAATCTTAGTGCAATTCCTCCCCAGTTATGATGGCTTCCATCAGGATTGGATATTTTGGGGGTTTCTGTGTGATGACACCATGCACAGTCTTCTCCGTGATTAGCCAGTGTAAAAACCATTGTAGCAGTGACAAAACAACCAGCAGGTCATAACCTGCACCCCCTTTGTCTCAGAGAACTTCAGCTTTTTTTTTTTTTTGCATATTGAAATGCAAATCCAATTTCTTACCACATCCCCCATCATTGCACAAATTCAAACAAATCCCATTTAATCCACCTTATACCCATGGTTAAAGCCCTTAAGTGTCTTCACATTGCTTATGGGACAAAATTTAAAATCCTCAATGAAACTTCATGATCTCACTTACCTGTCCAGCTCATCTCAGCTCAAATGCCCTGGTTCTCTGTGCTCCAACCACACTAACTTTCTCTGAGTTCCTCGGTGGAATGCTCTCCCTCCCATATCAGGGAAAACATGTGCAGTCCCCTTCCCCTTCCTACTATTGCCTTGGCTTGCTCATGCTAACTATCAAGTCTCCCTTTACATGTCACTCTCACAGCGCATGGAACTTCTTATAAATGGGGGAATAGGATTAATAAGAAGATGTTTTGAAAATTCTGGATTTGCAAATTAAAATATATACAAAAAGAATGAGTCCAAACAGAGAATTTATGGGTAGGCATTTTGAAAAATAGACAAAATAAGGAAAAGACTTTCACATTTTTGAAACCTTAAGAGAGAAGTTGTCCAAGGACAAATGCCAAGTCAAGCAGAGAGTCTAACCAAGATTGAACTACGAAGGTGGCACCCCTGACCAGGGCCCCTCCACAGTGTAAATCACGAAAACACCACATGCAAATGAAGTCAATAATAATGAAGATCAGAATAATATGTGGACACACAACCTCCACTTTGGAGAAAGTTCAAAAGAGGCATTTGGAAGGAGTTTGTCAAGTACAAAGCACAGTTGATAGAAGGAAGGACTTAGGCTGTAAATAAAAGAGATCAAAAAGACCTGAGAGCTATTGAGGTTATCATAATTAGGATATTTGTACCCACACCTGCTCTGCATGTGGCATCGTTATATGGAAGGAAAACCTGAGGCTCAAGGACTGTAGAGCTCATTTTCAAAGAGGTTTAGTGAATCATCTTGTATAGTATTGGTCTTAGCTTACTGTATAATAGATTTCTCTTCCTCTTACTGTCACCAAGGAACTTACCCAAAGGAGTTGTTATGATATACCCAAAAGAAGAGCAAACGAAACATTGATTGCAACTGTGGTCAAATGTTTATGCTAAGATTTTTAGGCTCTGTCTCAAAAACTCAACTGAATACGCAGTGGGAATACTCTGTTTTGCTCACTATTATGTCAGTTGCTCATCATGTTGCCTGGAACATAACTGAGACCCACTAAATACTTAGATAGCTGACTGAATGAGTGGTGTGGAGAATCCATATCATTGTGGGTATTCATCCAACCAATTGATTCTAGACCTAGGGGAAGATCCTCAGTACACAATGGACACTAAAATTTGGTGAGTATTAATAAGGAGTAAATAGAAGAAGATATTCCAGAACAAATTTTTATTTACGTAATGGCAAAGTCAAAGGGACAAGCTGATTTCCCTTCTCTCCCATAAAATTGTCCTCCCACCTTCATCAACATATAATGCTCGTCTTTTATATAATGTGTTAGGGTTGGAATTTGTGCAATGAGAGAGGGGTTAGCTCTGTTTCTTATGTAAGTCTTGCTTACAATGCCTATTTCTGAAATGTATAAGACATATATCACAACTCCTCTGGTGCTACGGTAATCTAATATCAATTAAAGAGCTTTAAAAAAATCTCTGAGATGACCGGACTTTGTTTGCTTTAACAAAAACCCCCAGAACAGAGGATCACTAATAAGAGGTGCTCTGACAGAGGTCGCTGAAATAAATAACTTCTTTTATGCCTTAAGACAAAGGGTAAATTTTTTTAAATTGTGTGATCTTGGAGTTTATCAAGCTGAGTAGAGGAAGCAAAGGGGAATAAGAATTCCGCCCTGAAATCTCAAGGCCTATTCTAGCATCTCGGTCTGGCCTATTTCATCCCCACAGAAAGTCAGCTACTGCCGTGCTGCTCAAAGCGGGGTTCACAGACCGGCAGCCTCCACAGCACCAGGGAGCCTAAGAAGTGCAGACTCTGAAGTCCCACTCCACACCCGCCAAGACTGGATCTGTGTTTTATCGGGTAACTCATATGCCTATTAAATCTTGAAAAGCAGTGACCTGGAACCTGTGGTATATAATGAAGACCTTAGGTTTATGTGTTAAACTACATTTTAGAATATTTTTAAAACTAAATTCTAAAGTTGAAAGTGGAAAAAGATGGCTCTTGAGACACACATAGATGAAAGAATTTCTTTTCATAGCAAGATTCTAAAATTTAGAAAAGGTCAGAGACCAAATCCTGCAGTTCCAAAAGGCAAATTCAAACTGGTATAATCAGAAAGAACAACAAGAGCATTAATCATTCCCTTCCAGGTCCTCTAGCTTCAGATCCTCTCACAGATAAGAAAGCCTGAAGGAAAATGTTCTATCCCCGGAGGAAAAGTCAAGAAGTCAGATAAAACTCAGTGCCCAAAGACACGTTAAGAGAAGCCCAGACATTAGAAACTGTATTCTTGAATAATATAAAAACAGCAATTCTATTTCTAAACTCTCATTTTTTTCCTTCCAACGTACTTAAAATTTCTCTTTTTATTGTATATAGTTACACACATTTTATATCATTCTTCATCCTGTGTCTTAGATTATAAAATCCATAGAGAAAATGACAGCTTCTCACCTATTCAAATAGTCTTTGATTATGAAGATTATTAAGTATCTTTTGACCACTCACTCTTCAAAATATAAGGGACAATTAAATTTCCCCAAGGAGAAGCATATGATTTAATTTCTCTTGCAATACTTATCTCCCTTTTCTATATCCCCAAACCCTTCAAAACTAACTCAAGTGTCCCAAAAAACCTTTTAAAACTAACCCCGGTGAGACACCTGACTCCCTTACGTTCTCCTTTTCACTTCAAAACCACTTTGTCCTTCCCTCCACTATAGCATTCACACTATTTTGTGAATCACTTACCATCTGTCTCCACACTGGACCATGACCTCCTTGAAGCCAAGGTCATAACTCAGATATAGCTGGACACCTCCAGCTCTCAAAGACTTAGGGAAACTTGGATCAAATTTCACAGCCTATTTAATTCAAATACCTTCCCCACTTTTTCATTGAACTCTGCTCCTTCTCCATAATGGTTCCTCAATATCTGGTTCATCTCTGTGAATGTGGTCTCCATTCAGTAACCACACTAATTTGTACATTGTTCTCAGTTATATGTATATTTGCCACAAGAACTGAATCTTGTTCATGAGTGTCGTAGGAACTTGGCTCAAGAGCTGGTGGCAGTAGAAGGAATGAACAACATTGCACAGTGCATAGTTTTTGTTTTATTTTGTTTTTCCATCAGGTGAGCTGTCCCTTCATGCTTTGGCAATGTACACAGCGTAGGCTCAATCATGTGATCTGCCTGTATATTCTAACACCCCCTGGAGGTAAACACAGATCCTAGCCCCTAAATCAGATCCCATGCCAATCTGTCTTGCTCAGCATGCAGACTTGTTAGGATGAAGTTACTGCACTTCATCTTCATCACTGCACTGCTACATGCTCCAGTGATATTTATTTTTTAAAAAAACATTATCTTATAAATAATCCTCCAAGCAGGATCTGAGAGACCTGCTGAACTCTGAATCATGAGGAATACAATTCTTAATCTCATGATCTCTTTCAATGCCCAAAGGAGGACAAATAAACCTGCTTACTTTTCATGTGACTTACCGTTGAATGAGACTGATAACCACTCCTTCTGAATACAAGACTGAGGAGGAAGAGGGCCGGAAGATAATGCTAAAAATGTACCTCATTCGTCAGGATTCTTAGTTACCACCACTTACAGCATCCATTCTACCTAGTTTAAGTTAAAGTTGATTTATTATGGAATACGAACTCACTGGCCTATAAGATATTTGTAAAATAGGCTTGTCTCTGGGAAAAACTTCTAGGAACATCTCCTAGAACCACACTACCAACATTAGAACCACATTGTTTCAGACTCTTTCCATGGAAATGGAAAAAAATGCCCATAACTTGCTTCTAACCCATTGTATCACTTCTGTGTATCTGATCAGAATCAGAAATCCTTTCTAGAGAATAAGTGTTCGTCCCTTATCATCTGTGTTACAAAAATATTTTATAAATTTACTGCTAGTTTATTGACTTTGTTTATAGGTGTCTTTGCCCTACACAGCAGTTAAAAATTTTACACGGTAAAATACATCTGTCCTTTAAAATCATATTATAAAATATTTCAGACATTCATATAAGTATAAAAACAATAAGGTAGAAACTCATAAATGTAACACCTACCTTAAAAAATAAAATACAGATTACCAATGTGATTAAAGCCTGAAAAGTGCCTCTCCTCAATTACATTTTCTTCCCTTATCCCTAGAATTAATCACTGTATAATATTCAGTGTTTATCATTTCTACACATTTCCTTATACTTGTATCATTACATTTATTCTTAAGATAAAATATTTTTCGTATTTTCAAATTTATATAAATGTATTCATGCTATACATATTTTTCTACAACTTAAAGTTTTTTCACTATGTTTTTGGGATTAATCAACATTTAAACATGTAGTTCTAATTTATTCATTTTATCTATAGTATCACATTAATTTAGAATATTTAATCCCTTCCTTTGTTGAGGGACATTTACATTGTTTCAAAGTTTCTGTAACTGCAAACAATGTCACCATGATCATTCCTGTGCCCCTCTCCTTGTATGGGTGAGAATTTTTTTTATTGTGATTATTTTTATTTTTTTTTATTTCAGCATATTATGAAGATACAAATTTTCAAATAATGCCCTTGCTCCCCCTCCCCCCACAAGTCTGAGCTTCAAGTGTGACCATCCCCCAGACAGTGCACATCTCACTCATTATGTATGTATATACCCGCCCCCACCTCCCCCCTCCTACCTGCCCAATATCCAATTAATGTAGTTCCTATGTGTCCACTTAGGTGCTGATCAGTTAATACCAGTTTGCTGATGAGTACATGTGGTGCTTGTTTTTTCATGGGATACTTCACTTAGTAGTATGGGTTCCAGCTCTATCCAGGAAAATACAAGAGGTGCTATATCACCATTATTTCTTAGAGCTGAATAGTACTCCATGGTATACATATACCACATTTTATTAATCCACTCATGAATTCATTTATTTTATTAATTATTTTATTAATCCACTCATGAATCCACTCATGAATCCATCAATTATGGGCACTTGGGTTGTTTCCACAGCTTTGCAATTGTGAATTGTACTGCTATAAACATTCGAGTGCAAGTGTCTTTGTTGTAGACTGTCATTGGATCTTTTGGGTAGATGTCCAGTAGTGGGATTGCTGGATCAAATGGTAGATCTACTGGTATAGCTTTAAGGTATCCCCATATTGCTTTCCATAGAGGTTGAACTAGTTTGCAGTCCCACTAGCAGTGTAGGAGTGTTCGTATCTCTCTGCATCCATGCCAACAAACATCTATTGTTTTGGGACTTTTTGATAAAGGCCATTCTTACTGGAAATAAGTGATATCTCATTATGGTTTTGATTTGCATTTCCCTGATGATTAGAGATGTTGAACATTTTTTCATATGTTTGTTAACCATTATTCTGTCTTCTGTAGAAAAGTTTCTGTTCATGTCCTTTGCCCACTTTTTGATGGGGTTGTTTGATTTTTTTCTTGCTGATTTTCGTGAGTTCTAAGTAGATTCTAGTTATCTGCCCCTTATCAGATGTGTAGGATGCGCAAATTTTCTCCCATTCTGTAGGTTGTCTGTTTGTTTTCATGACTATTTCTTTGGCTGTGCAGAAGCTTTTCAGTTTGATCAAGTCCCATTTATTACCTAGAAATGGAAGTACTGGACATTAGGGTTTGTACTCACTGCCTAACTACTGAACAAGATTATTTACCAGTTTACACTCCCACCAGTTATGTATGAGTTGCTCTTGCTCCACATTTTCACAAACAGTTATTATGGTTAAACTTTATGTTATTCACAAATCTGATATGTGTAAGATGGTAGTTAATTGTTTTAGTTATCATTTCCCTAAATAACTTAATGAGGTTAAGCATCTTTTCATGTTTGTTAGCACTGTTTACTGTGATCTAATTTGATCATAAAATTAGCTGCTTTTTCTATTGAGTTACTTATGTTATTCTCACTGATTTTTTTTTTTTTTTTTTTTTTTTTGAGACAGAGTCTCACTTTGTTGTCCAGGCTAGAGTGAGTGCCGTGGCGTCAGCCTAGCTCACAGCAACCTCAAACTCCTGGGCTCAAGCGATCCTCCTGCCTCAGCCTCCCGAGTAGCTGGGACTACAGGCATGCACCACCATGCCCGGCTAATTTTTTATATATATCAGTTGGCCAATTAATTTCTTTCTATTTATAGTAGAGACGGGGTCTCGCTCTTGCTCAGGCTGGTTTTGAACTCCTGACCTTGAGCAATCCGCCCGCCTCGGCCTCCCAAGAGCTAGGATTACAGGCGTGAACCACAGCGCCCGGCCTCACTGATTTTTAGTAGTTCTTTATTGTGGATATTAACTCCTTATGATTAAACTTAATCCCTCTCAATCTGTGACTTATATTTGCATGCACTTTCATAATGTCTTTTGATAAACCAAAATTTTAAATTTTATTATAGCTCAATTTATAAATCTTTTCCCTTAAAGTATATTCTTTCTTTGTCTTATTTAAGACATCTTTTCCTACCCCCAAAATGATAAAAAATATTTTGTCATATTAGAAATGCATGTATGGGTTCACCGAATTTGTGTGTAGTGTGTGTTAAGGGTCTATATTTCCCTAAATCCAATTGCTAATTTTTCTAAAAATGTTGCCTTTAAATTTTCAAATGTGTTGTTAGAGAGTTGTAATAACATTTACTTATTCTTTTAATCTCTTCCAGTAACAATTATTACATCACTTTTCTTATTTCTATCTTTGTATATAGTTTTGATTACTCTTCTTTTTCTTACCCAACCTCAAAAAGAGTTTGTTTTTTATTGGATTTCCAACAAATAAAAATAAAACAGCACCAAAATCCATCTTTTCAACTATTTGAAAAGATTGTATAACATTAGATTTTATCTTAAAAATTTGCTTCCTTTTTGACTGTTTTGGTTGTTTTTCAATAATTTCTTTAGATTAGAACTAAACTCCTTTATTATTTCTTTCTTCTTGAAAAATGAGACATTTAAACAGAAAATTATTCTAAGTGTTTGTCAGAGAATAGTTGTTTTTGGGACTCATAGATTTTACTTTGAAGTATTTGACATTACTTTCTGCGTAGTTTGTAAGTTCAGTTTTAATTTCCTCCTTGAACCAAAGGTCATATTAAAATGTTCTCCTTAATTTTCCAAGTAGTTGTGGTTTTTATGTTCACCTTTACATTACTATTTCCCACTTTATTGGATTATTACCAGAGAATATGGTCAATAAAATTTCTACTTTTTAAAATTTGTTGAGCTCTTTTTCTTAAAGATCTAATATGAATCTATACATATACCTATTAAATTTATTTTATTGATTGGGTTTATCAAGTCCTATAGGCTTTACATTTTTATTTCTATAAAATCTTCCCAATTCTTAAAGTGATATGTTGAAGTATTTTGCTGTAGTGACATTTTCATAAGCTATCCTTATGTTTTTAATGATTTTTTCCTTCATAGTTAGCTTTCATGTTACTTGATGCATAGAGATTTACCATGAATCTACCTTTTTTAAGTAGTTGTAATTTGCTCCTTTTATCATTACAAATTGTCCCTTTTTAACATATTTAAAAGTTTTAGTCTCATCTTACAGTTATATTACCTCTTCTCCTTTGTTCATTTTCAAGTCTTTTATCTTTGTTTATTCTTGTTTTTCTTTTTCTAAGTTAATTTTTAAATTGACAAATAAAAATTATATATATTTATCACATACAACATGATGTTTCAAAATATGTATATATTGAAGCATGGCCAAATTAAACTAATCAACACATGTATTACCTCACATACCACTTTTTGTGGTGAGAACACAAAATCTACTCTCATTGCAATTTTCAAGGATATAATACATTGTTATTAATTATACTCACCATGTTGTACAATAATTCTCTTGAACTTATTCCTCCTACCTAACTGAAACTTCATATCCCTTGTCCAACACCTCCTCAACCCCGACTCCCTACCCCCAGCCCCTGGTAACCACCATTCTACTTTCTGCTTCTATAAGTTCAACTTGTTTAAATTCCACATATAAATGAGATTGCACAGTATTTGTCTTTCTGTGCCTAGCTTATTTAATCCATGTCTCAAATGACAAGATTTCCTTCTTTTTTATGGTTGAATAGTATCCCATTGTGTATGTATGTGTATATATATATATATTCCACATTTTTTCTCCATTTATCTGTATCTTTGTTTATTCTTTAATTTTATACTTTTTTAATAAATTTGCTTTATTTTTTTGATAATAGTTGTGTTATAGTTGTGTTTCCTTTTTTTTATTTCAGGATATTATGGGGGTACAAACATTTTGTTTACAAGTAACGACTTTGCCTCACCTCTTACAAAAATTAACTCATGATGGAAAACAGACTTAAACCTAAGGCAGGAAACCTTAAGAATCCTAGAAGAAAATGTTGGGAAGACTCTTTTAGACATCGGCCTAGGCAAAGAATTTATGAAGAAGGTCCCCAAAGCAATCACAGCAGCAACAAAAATAAATAAACCCCGATCAAGTTAAAAAGCTTCTGCACAGCCAAGAAAGCTATCATTAGAATGAATATACAACCTACAGAATGGGAGAAAATATTTGCTTTCTATTCATCTGGTAAAGGGCAGATAACAAGCTGTGTTTCTCTTAATAAGTCAGAGTATATCTTTAATGGAAAAATTTAGTTCATCTCGTTAAGTGTAGTTATCAATATATTTGATTCCTTTCTATCTATCTTTATGTTTGTTATTTACTTCAATCTTTTTTCTCCTTTTAATTTGGTTTAATCAAGTTGTTATTCACTCTAATTAATCTTTATTCTAGTTTTACATTTCAAGTCAATCTGACATAATGTTATTATATAAAAGATTTGATAATATTCACAACATTCATAACATTCCCCTAAAACCTACTCTTTTAGCAAATTTCCAATATAGAATACAATTTCATTAATTATAGTTCTCATGCTATACATTTTGATCTCTAGACCTATCAGTACTACATAACTACAATTTTGTACCTTTGCCTTACATTTCTTCACCCACCCACTAACCCCAACCCCCACCTCTGGTAACGACCATTCTATTTTATTTTTCTATGTATTCTGCTTTTTCTAAGATTCTACATATAAGAGAAATCATACAGTATTTTTCTTTCTGTGTCTGGCTTATTTCACTTAACATAATGTTCTCCGGGTTCATCCATGTTGTTGCAAATGAAAGAATCTCCTTCTTTTTGAAGGCTGAATAATATTCCATTATACTGTGTATGTGTGTGCATGTGTGTGTACGTGCACACAAGCATGTGCCACAATTATCCAGTTATCTGTCCATAGACATTTAGGTTGTTTTCATATCCTGGTTATTATGAATAATACTGCAATGAATATGGAAGTCAAGATATCTCTACCAGGTGCTGATTTAATTTCTTTTAAGCATATACCTAGAAGAATGGTAGCTGGGTCACATGGTAATTCTATTTTCAATTTTCTGAGGAACCTCCCTATTGTTTCCCATAACGACGGCACCAATTTACAGTGCTAGCAAAAGTGTACAAGTGTTGCCTTTTTCTCCAAATCTTTATCAGCACTTATTTCTTATATTCTGATAATAGCCATTCTAATAGATATGAGGTGATATCTCATTGTGATTTGATTTTCATTTCCCTGATGATTCAAGATCTTGAACACCTTTTCAGATATCTGTTAGCCATTTGTATGTGTTCTTTGGAAAAATGTTTATTCAGGTTCTTTGTCTATTTTTTAATTGGGTTATTTGGGTTCTTTTTTGCTATTGAGTTGTGCGTATGTTCCTTATATATATTGGATATTAACTTTATCAGATGTGTGGTTGGCAAATTTTCTCCCAAACCACATTCTACATGTTGCCTTTTCATTTTGTTGTTTGCTTCCTTTGATATGTAGAAACTTTTTAGTTTGATGCAGTCCCATTTGTTCATTTTTGCTTTTGTTGCCTGTGCTTTTGGTGTCCTATCCAAAAAATCATTGCCTAGACCAAGGAGTTTTCCTCTATCCTCCTAGATTTCTCAAGGTCTATAGAAGCCAGATAAGTCCACATTGGGCTAATATTAACCTTTCCTTAATGATCTAAGATCTGTTACATTCGGATTCTCTTCCTAGAGCTCTCTACTTTGGCCTATATAAGAGATAAATAGTTCCAGCTACCACTGTGTGGATTTCCCCAGAAGCCAAGAAGAAGTTTCTGCAAGGCCCACCAGCTGCTTTGCTGGAGAAGTGGCTGGGTTGAGTTGCAAGTGAAAGCAAAGCACAGAGCTACAATTTGAACTCATTTTCTAAATGAAGGGAGTGGTAGTTGGGTCAAGGAGGCTGGATAGATGTAAAGAACCAAAATGGACAGTGTTTAACAATGATTGTAGGTTGGGAGTGAGGTAGAAGAATTTAGAATAATCAACGACATCGAGTTTGGACTACTGGATATCTAATATAAACAAGATACCAGCTGTTTCTACCTACCAAACTCTTACTTACTACATCTCAAAGCTCATTGTTACTGAACTTTCTGTGGCTCAATATCCTTTGAACTACACATTGTCTTTGAAGGGACAAAATAATTCTAATGGTTTGCATGAAGAGAGAAGGATATTAAAAAGTCACTTTACCCACAGGTCTACTTACGGTCAGGATCACCCTTACCCCCTTGTCTAAATGGACTACCAACATCCCCTCTATCATCTCGTTGATTACATGGCCACTGGCAGCTGAGAGCCTGGGAATAATATTCTTGGCATAAAAATCAATACCGATTTGAAGTTGAAAGGTTTTGTGTTTTGTTTTGTTTTGTTTTGTTTCAGGTAAAGCCATACCTCATGACTTAACTGTGACAAATCACTTGGCATAGTGATACTCAGTGCAATTTTATAAACCTTGTTCCAGAACTTCAAAGTATAGTTTCACATGGGGTTAATAAATGTCACCTGGGATTAGTTATACTTAATGATCAGTAAGAGCAGCATTGCCATTCACAAGTTTCAAAACACAGTCTGTTTTGTCTTATTGTTTGGCCTTTTATGCCTGAGAAAGCATAGCATCCACAGTGGTTTTTCACTCTTTAAAAGCTGTAAGACTATTCTATATGTTTACTTAAGAGTTATATTTATCTAAGTTATTTTGAATAGAAACTGTTTTTAATGTAAAAATATATACACTACCCCTGCAAGTCATCATAGACTTTCAAAACAATAATGATAATAATAATGCTATACCATCCAAAATGATAAAAATAATAAATCATACAGGGAAAAATTAAACATTGAGTACTAATGGACCCAGCTAAAGGGGTGGAAGATAAAACAAAAAAAAAGTAACTGAACAGATAAAATTTAATCTTCATTACAATGAATGCAGGGTGAAAGTAGAACTAGAACATAGAGTAGCTCTTAATTATTAATTACTTATTGAATCTCATATTGTTCCAGAAAGAATTTAAGAACCCTTACACGAATTGGGCAAGATAATATAATTGAAATTTTAAAAGAACACAAAATAGGGATAAAGTTGTAAAATTGAGTTAGAAATAAGTTTAATTAAAAAAATGCATATTATAAAACCAACACACTTGCTATAGAGAGTCATTCGTTTGATTCTGAGCATTTCAGTAGTCACAGGGAAATGTCGTAGTCAGTTACACAATTCCCAGTATCTGTAAGGTAGAAACAGGGCAACTGTTCAGGAGCCTCACTGTAACCATTGAGGGTGAAGGCAGACAAAAACACCTCCTGGAATTTCCTGTGCAGGTAACTATGCAATGTAATGGCCCACATCCCAACCAGCATCTTTACAATAAAGGGAAGAGTGATTCATAAAACTGTTCCTTATTTTGTTGCCCACAGTGGCTGAGGGACAATCAAAACAGCATATTAAAAATAAAAATAGTTTACATGGGGTGCTGAGTGATAAAGTAAAGCAATAATTCTCAAATGCTCAGAAATTCTCAGTAAAGACATTATGGGGCTGCATTGCCAACCAGTGCTTTTAGGACTCTAGAGAGTCCTCTATCAGCTTTCAGGAATAGCCCAGTGACCTTCACTGGGCACCAATGCTTTTGAAATAGTAAGAAGAGATGTTAGATGGACTCAGAGAAGATAACTTATTGGTTTGATGATAAAGACTCAATTCAATTTCTAGTTTCTTTGGGTCTAGCTATCCTTGGCTATCTTTCTGGTTTTCCTAACATTTGAAAAAATTGGGGGCTGGCACAGCATTAGGGCTGAGGCAGAGGGTAAAAGCCTCCTGAGGCATTTAGGATCTGCAATCCAGAAATCAAGAAGGAGGTCCACTCTTGTTAAGAAAAATTCCAAATTTGGGCTTCAGAGTCATTTAAAAGAAAGCAAAGAATCTGTTATCCTTAAACCATAGTGTATGATTTCAGGTGGTCGGGAAATTAAGAGCAAGAAAACAGAACAAACCCAGTCTGGATCTGAAGGCAACTTTGAATGAGGGAGCAATAATTGGGGGGGGGGGAGAGATGCTGATAGAAAGGTTGACAGAAGTTTACTATTTGCAAAAATCTTTATAACCAGATAAAACATATCATCAATATTAAGTGAAAAAATACATTAGCAAATATCAAAATAAGAGAGTTGAAGCAGTATGTGTACAGATTACTATTAATACAATTTGCTTATTTGCATCTGCTGTCCAAGTTATTGCCAGATCTCTCTAAAGACATGTGAATGGTAATTGCATTCCTCTTTCTTCTCTAATCCTAGGTACCAAATGCAGAAAAATGAGCTGAAGATAAAATGGTGCTCAAGAGGATGTAAATATTTTTACACTGCTACTTGAAGTTTTGAAACCTGAAGGAATGAGAGCAATTCATTTTAACTTTCTACTCTCTCTGCCATCACCCTAGTTTTGCCAGTTTCTTCAGCCATTAACTACTTTTGTGCAATGGCAAAAAAATATTCATAAATCAAATCTTAAGACTAAAAGGCTGAAAAAGAAACGATCTTACCCATGGCCCTAAGATCTACTCTCTATTATGACTAATATCAATCTTAATGTAGTCATGTTGAAGGCCAGACATCCTTTGATTGATGGCGACTAGGTGGCTATCAGAGTAACCACTCAGAACACACAGATAACAGCAATGACGGGGACCAATTTCAGAGCCGAATTTTGAAGTACATGGAGAAAGCAATGACAAAGACAAGATAAAAGAGCAGAGGCTGGAGTCTGCAGAAGTCTGAATCATGTAATTTAAGTGTCTATTTCCCAGTAGAAGATTTTCATTTAGGAAGTCAAATCAAAAAGAATAGGAATCGGTTAGCCTACCAATTAAAGGAGAGCAGTTTCCTGCATTGCCACCTAGTATAAAGATTTCCAAATTAGTATAAAGTTTCCAAATTAGAAATCTAAATTTGAACCATTCTAGAAGTCAAAATCACTTGCAAGCCATTAAGCATGAATTGATTTTCCAATACAACAGCAGCAAGCTAGAAGCTGTTTCTGTTCCTTAGAGAACTCATCCTGTCATCAAATTCTGGCGCTAAAGATTAAGAAACTTAGGAAAGATTTAGTAATTATAAGCTTCTAATTGCACACCTTGTTCTAATAAGTGGTCATTCTGAGACTCTGAGCAAACATTTTGAAATGTGCCTACCAGGGGTGTGTATATAAGAGGGTTTTTGTTTAATCTCAGTCCTACTCCTACCTAAGAAAATATTGTATTAAAGCGTTTGATAAAACCATTTCAATATCAGTGCACTTGCTCTGTCTTTTTCTAAACAAAAGCCTCATCTCATGGCAGACAATCATGCATGGCCAACCACAGTCAGGTTTCTACTCCTTTCACATATTCTCTCTGAAGGCATGTTTCTAACAAGATTCTAAAAAATGTTCTGTGAGGGGGGAAAGAAATATTTACATAGTCGACTAAGCTTAGGGCTGGCTAGTAAAACAAACTGAAATAGATTTCTTAATTACAGGTTTTCTCTTGAGCATTTAGGCTCTCATCAGAAGCAGCATTTACCATCACTTAAGCCCCTTCTTCTTTTGTTTTTCCCCAGAACGTTATTTTTGTCTTTCAGACTTAATTCCCATAGAACTTAAGAAGGACACCTTTAAAAGATAACAATAAGAAAGAGACTGTAGGGTAGGATGAGTGAGCCTTGATGAGTGGAATGTGCCTGTAGTATGGACATACACTGTTTGAAGTGGCTTTAGTCCACAAGCCAATTCTATGATTACCTTGTGACCAGCTTCTCACCCACCCTGAATGGAGAAGGCTGATCCCAGGGCTCTCGTGTCCTGCATCTCAGGAATCAAGTCTGTTGTATGCTGCTAGTGAGTATCTATCACCTTTTTCATGTCACCAACTTCACTGAAGAGGTGGGATTGCCAGCTGTCCCTTTCTGGCCATAGTTAGATTTAGGACAAGGGAGTATAACATTGTAATATTATATAGGTCCACAGGGAGGTAGCCTATCAGATTGTGAACCACAGCCTAGTTGGGGTGAATAAGCACATCCTCGGAAAAGCCGGTTGCTCGGTCCATATGGGTGATGTCTTATACCCCTCAAGCATTAGTCTGCCTTATTTTGAAAGTATTTCCTGCTGCTGTAGGTGGACATTGAACATGAATAAAAACCCAGTCCTGCCTCCTCCACCAAGCTGTTCTCTGAGATCTTTACCAAGGAGGACTCACCAGAATTCCAACTTCCCTCCAGAGATGTCAAACAATTCAGTTCAGAAGCACTCGCCTTGCCCAAGGAAGATAATATTCAATTAGAACATAACCTACTGACAAAAACATATGCGGGCTACTAGAACCAGAAAATAGGGTCCACAGAGGCTAACAAGCTTACCCAATGTCATGTTTCTGGAATACTTTCCAACATACCGTATCATTCCGTCCATTCAATCTTTCTCTTTCTCTCCATTCAGGTATGCATCAGCTGAAAACTCCCTTCCTCACAAAGTCACACCTGTCCGACTATAACATCTCTGTCCCCACCAATCTATTATTTTACTTCATAACATTTATCACAATTTGAAGTTATGTTATAAATGTATTTATTATCTACCTCATCCCATTAGAAGTTTATGATGCAAGTATCTTATTCCTTTTGTACCAGTTTATCCCAAATACTCAAAATAGTGCCTGACATTTAGTAGAGTTAAATCAAACCAGATGATCAAAGAAGAGAAATCCACACTTCAATTTGCAAAAATCCTAATTCCCAACACAGACTTTCCTTTGTAGCAACTCAGTCTATAAAGGGAAATTGAGATATTTATTTCCACAGGAACTTTTAGGGAGATAATCACCTGCCGAAATGATTAAAGGGCTCTTCAACTTGGGGGCAGGAGGTTGATTCTTATGGCCCTCTGGGGGGCCATCTGTTTATACCTATACTAACAAATCATATCTAGTCAACTGCTGTGACCCCAGTCTTGGATCTCCTGGGTTTCTAGTAGCTAAAAACTCCCAGAATTTTTTCCAAATTTCAATTCTGATGAATTGCTTGACACATCTCATAATATTAATGCCTATGATTTTAGTTGGCAACAATCCTGGTGTAATTAGTTAAATTAGTGTAAGACTCAGACCGCTCACCTGATCAGTTTCAGATTTTTCATGGTAAAAGAGACATAACAAGAAAATAACTTAAATAAAATGAAGTGAAATAAACCTTTAAATCATTTCTATGATTTTCAAGGGTTGGGGAACACACCAGGCTTAGGTCTTTAAGCCAACGAAACTATAAGATACTGTCAGTTCTTAGTTATTATTCTTTTCCAATTAAAAAAACCCTAGATATTTGGAAATATTTGTAATAACATTACCAACAGAATTTTCACTTTAAACCTGGCTGTTTGAAAACATAAAACCATGTCAGTATAAAATATAAAACAATTTTTGAAAATTCAAGTTTGCTAAACATAATGGCCAAAGAAATACAGTAGAGGGCAAGGATTTTGGACCTCTTAGGTTTAGGGAAAAAAAGAGGGATCCAATTTGAAAAGACAAAAGATAAGAATAGACCAATGGGACACATGCTTTAATTGTATGTGTGCGTTCTAATATTGCCATTGGCGCTATCTAAATGAAGCAAAGGATAAATTCATAAGGTTTACTGCACATAGCCCCATCTGCCATTATCCTTCAGGGTGTGTACTTTTCCTCTAAGTATATAGAAAATTAAGGTTTAAGTTAATTCAACTTAACTGAAATTATTTTTTAAAATAACATTGCATCATCACCTCTGGGAGAGCTATCACTCTTTTGAAGGTTACCTGAGTCTGAACATATTCTAAGCATCATCTGAATGCCTCATAATTATTATACCAAGAGCTTACTTGAGTATTAATACATATACACACTTGATCACTGCAAATAGCTTTTCAACCATGAAATCATATTATTTCTTTTATTGCCCAAGCACTTATTATACTCATGTTCAGTTCTGCATATTTTAGGGGACAACTCACCACTTCAAAAGACTTAAACTTTGAAAAGCAAACATTTGAATTCAGGGTTCAAGTTGAATACTTTATTTTCTACAAAGAATAAGGTATGGTCCTAATACCATAGCCACAGTCCTAATTTTTTAAATTGAATTTTAAAACCCCTTTAAAAAAAATCACGATCTAAATAAGTAGTCATTTAATTAGTAAGTCTAATTAAAATAACGGTGTTCTATTTTGACCAGAACTTTGACATATATATATGGCCAGAATTATTATTTTTTCTTCTCTAAGATAGTGAAACATTAAATCATGATACTGGGAGAGAGGTCCTCATGCCTATATGACACATGGACCCCGGGATCTCTCCCACCCCAAACACACAGTGTTACTAGGGCAAGTATTCAACAGAGGCTTCACAGAGTGATTTTTCTCTTGGTACCTTGGTTCACTGATTTGATGGGATTTCTACATGTACACATATGATTTGGGCAATCAAAAGTCAGCCATGATTTTTGAAGGGTGTTTAAGAAGAGAGGCAGCTATAACCAGAAAGATGTGAAGGACTAATCCCACTTTGGTTTGGGGTCTTTTCTCCATTAGCAGAGGCCTGCCTAGCAGCTGCAGTAAAAACCCGCATCCCAGTTCCGCTCCCATTTGACCTTCACACACTCTGCCCCTCTCCCTGCTGGTCCAGCACCACTGAATCTCTTTCACCTGTAACACACCACCTTGCAACATCGCGGGAGCCCCAGGGAAAGCACTAATAGTGATAGATGGCCGCCGATTCCCTGAGGAAGCAGGTGCTGTCAGTACCCCTGACCTCCACAGGCAATCGCTCTGCTGATTAGTAGGAGAAACAGTCGCTCCTGAGGACCTGACAGGGGCGGTAATGGAGAAGGACTCCCAAGTTGAAACAGGAGAGTGGGTTGCTGCTGCAGTAGGGAAGGACATTTTTATTCTGGAAACACAACTCCCAGGAGGAGGAAAAAGAGGACTTGGTGAGGCATAAAAGATTAGATTATAGTCTCAATTCCACTATCAACGAGAGATATGAGGGCAGAAGTTATTTGACTTTCTGGTATCTGCATTAATCAGTATAGTCATAATTACAGCAAAATAAATAACATTTATGAAACATTCATTATTTTATATATGCCAGAAAATGTGCAATTTGATATGTATTATGCCATTACATCCCTTATAATTACCCTCTGGGACAAGTATTCCTATTATTATCCCCATTTCATTCACGTGGGAACTTGAGTTTTTGAGATTACAACAAATCGACTTAATCTAGTAAGTACTGGAGACCTGGTTGCCACAAGCAGCTGAAAAGCTGATGTCCTTGCTTTTCCGCCAAGATTGTGGGCAGGACACAGGGAGATAATGGATGTGCCGTGTTTGGAAATCCACCAAATGGAGGAATGATCATTGTCATGTAGCCATATGCAGGCTTTTAGATGACTTCTAGAACCTTTCTAAAACCACTGCTGCAGTACTTTCTCCTACCTCCCTACTCCAGCCCCGTACTGGGTGCTCCCATTTAGATCATAGCGTAACTGTGGTGGTGTTCCCATTTGGATGGTAGGCTAAATGTGAGTTTAGGATAACTTTGGTCGTTTGTTCATCTCTTTTCAGCTATACTTCATACTTCTCTCTGGTGCTGTCACTTTTGTGAAAACATTGGCATCCATTTTGCTTTTGT